>NC_142066.1:20289066-20610429 GCF_059756535.1 Pantherophis guttatus
CCAAAATGGGCCGCATAGGGACTCCTGGGAGTGGTGAAGTGAGGTGGCAGGGCCAGTCTGGAGTGGGATTTGGGGGTTCTCTGAACTGCACAGAATCTTACCTAGAGGTTCTCTTGAACCCTTGTGAACCCCCACCAGCCCAGCCCTGAACTAAACTGAAACCACACTTTTATCCATTTCTAATTCAGATCTGCACCAACTTAAGAGTACGCTTCTAACAAAAGAATAATTTTGTTTATTTTTGGAGTCTTCATTATCCCTGAGTCTTTGGAGAGGGACGGCATATAAATTAAATTAAATTGGAAAAAAAATTGAATTGAAATAATGTAGTTTTGTAGGTTCTGTTGAGGTTCTCTGATAATCTGATCCAGCTTTACATGATTGAGTGCATATGTTTCTTTTCAGATGCAGACACATGTTACCCATGTCTGATAAATCAGTATCCAAATCCACAACGACGTTTATGCATTCCAAAAACTTCCAGTTTCTTATCTCTTAAAGAACATTTAGGGGTGTCGTTGGCTGTTCTGGCTCTTTTCTTTTCTTTCCTGACTATCCTGGTACTTTGGCTTTTTATTAAGCATCGAGACCTCGCAATAGTCAAGGCCAACAACCGGAGCCTCACCTACCTTCTCCTGATTTCTCTCCTGCTCTCCTTCATCTGTGCTTTATTGTTCATTGGGCCACCAGAAAAGATTACATGTCTCCTTCGCCAAACTGCTTTTGGCATCATCTTTTCACTAGCGGTTTCTTGTATATTGGCCAAAACCATCATTGTGGTTCTGGCTTTCATGGCCACCAAACCTGGATCCAAGATAAGGAAATGGTTGGGGAAAAGGTTGGCTTATTCCATCGTCCTTTCCTGTTTGCTTATCCAAATAATGATTTGTACTACATGGTTGACAACAGCTCCCCCATACCCAGATGCTGATGTTTATTCATTGAATACAGAGGTTATACTGGAATGTAATGAAGGCTCCTCTACCATGTTCTACTGTGTTCTGGGTTTCATGGGATTTCTGGCCATTGTCAGTTTTACGGTGGCTTTTTTAGCCAGAAAACTCCCGGACAGTTTTAATGAAGCTAAATTTATTACCTTTAGCATGCTGGTTTTTTGTAGTGTTTGGCTCTCCTTCATTCCATCCTACCTGAGCACTAAAGGAAAATACATGGTAGCCGTGGAGATTTTTTCCATCTTGACCTCCAGTTTTGGGTTACTAGGATGCATTTTTTTCCCTAAATGTTATATCATTTTGATGAAACCTGATCGAAAAATTGGAACATCTTTAACAAGAAGGAATCAATAAAAGGAAAAATTTCAAATCCCTCAATTTGGGGATGGGGGAGGGGAACTTCAGGATACATTCTACATATGATGCTGTTCAATAAATGTGGAAATCTTGTCTTTTGTGTTGAGTTATTTTGAGTGGGAACAGATAAGGTCGGTTGATAATTGTCTCTTTTCCATCTCCTTTAACATTTTCCAAACCTTGCTTAGGATGATTATCTGAAGGATGGGATGTATGTATGATGTTCTACAGTATAATTGATAAGTCTTCATAGTCAAGTGAAGACCTACCATGAAGGCTGAGGAACCAAAACAGATTTTGGGAGGATGGAGCCCTTCGCAATCCTGTTTTATGCAACTTACCAGGAAAGTAATAATGTACCTATAGCAACAAGAGAAGATAGACAAAGGTGATATTTCACATCCTTCCATAGACTAAATTCTACTTCTGAAAACTCCACCCAGTCTGCTCATGCAACAACAGGACCCTGGGATATTCCACAATTCCGTTCATATTTCATATGCTAATCTCTACATGAGATGGGTAGAAGATAAATCTAATAAATAAACAAAATAAACATTTTCCCCCTTTGGATTGGCCAGTACAGTATGTTTTTACACAAGGGATATTTGAGTGGGATATCTTTCAATGCTTGCACTGTACCACAAGTATCATGACACCATAGACCAGTGATGGCCAACCTTTTCAGCACCCAGTGCCAAAAAGAGAGCGCACAGACAAGTACACGCACTCGCCAGGGACACGCCCCAGAAGAGAAGCTGCCAAGTGGGCATACACATGCAAGGAAATGAACTTCTGGTTTCTGGTGCACACATGTGCACCAGCCAGCTTGTCTTCCAGTTATTGGCATGCATGTGCGTGTGATGATCAGCTGGCCAGTGTGAAGCTGAGACCAGAAGACCAGCTGATTGTCGTGCATGCATGCGCACCAGAAACCCAGCAGAGGAACGGGCGATGGCAGACATGCTAGCCAACATGGCTTTGTGTGCCACTTTGGGCATAGGTTCGCCATCATGGCCATAGAGGATCCTAACCTTCCTACTTCTTCAAGAGAATTCAAGGATATAATTGTGCCTTTAAAAAGGAGTAAAAGTTGACTGTTTATTTCAGATAGAATATTTTCATGATTAATGAAAGTGGATCCCACTGTCCGATTGGTAGTCAACAATTAAAGGAAAACCTTGTATCCCTGAATTGTCTTTTATCATTTCAAGTGGGGATTGGAACAGTGTTTTCAACTGTCATGATTCAAGTTTATGCCTTTGTCAACAAAACATCTGTGGCAAAAATGAAGATGTATGCAGAGAGGTCAACTCAACCTCTCTGGATATAACTGTGACTTCTGTTTTTATTTTTGTTTTCTTTTCTAAGGTGTTCAGCATGTATTTGGAATATTTTCTTGGGGGAAAATGCAATTATCAATCTGAAAAGATACCAATGAGTTAATTTAGGTTAGGATTCAGTTCAATATAAATGGCACAATTTTTGAATGAGTTACTTTCACATGCCCCTTTGTCAACCAATGAATACTTCATTGGTCAGCCAATGAATACTTCGGTTCAACCAAAACAATACAAGAGCACAAAATAGATACAAACTCATGGTAAACCAAACAAACTAGATTGCAGAAAATACAACTTCAGTAACAGAGTTGTCAACGCCTGGAATGCACTACCTGACCCTGTGGTTTCTTCCCCAAATCCCCAAAACTTTAACCTTAGACTGTCTACTGAAGACCTCACCCCATTCCTAAGAGGTCTGTAAGGGGCGTGCATAAGCGCACCAACGTGCCTACCGTCCCTGTCCAAATGTTTTCTTTTATCCATATCCTTTTGATGTACTTATAATTATGTTCACACTTGTATCTGTCATAAAATACAAGCTTGATGAAAACAAATAAATAAATAAAATAAATAAAAATAAATTACTTTTTTCCTCCCATGGCAAATACTATCAAGCAGGAATGACGATCTTCTCAACCTGTTTTGGGTTTCATTATGTAAGAAAACGAAATGAATGATCATCTGCTATCATTTCAATCTCACTGTTATGTGTCCCCAGAGAACATATGTGTCTGCAATCACAAAGGTTACTTAAACAAATAAAATGAATCAAGCTATATATAACACTTCCTAGAGTAGGATGAGTTAAAGGTTAGGTTATATAATATATATAACCTGTTAACCTTAATTTTCATTTAACTTGATAGGAGACACTGATGACAACTTATCCATGGACTTAAACACCCACAAAAAAGTTAACTGAACTTGCTGTGGACTCAAGACTGCAAAGCAACAGCAGCTTTGAGTAAATAATTATTATGAAAATAACCATAATTAAATTGTCATCTTTCTGTCTATCAGTGGTAGCAAAACTACATATCACATTCAATGGATTTTCTATCCCAACAATTGATCTATATGCCCAGGGCTTGGTTTTTCAGGATAGCTTTCTGCAATAATAGTCTGTTAAATCAAAATGTGACACTAAGATCTTCTCCGTCATTTTTTAAATCAACAAACAAGATGTTGGTGATAATTATGTTGGCATTTGCTTTGTTGCCTCATACGGCTAGCAAATGCCCTGTTGATAAATGTGCCACTCGGGTGCTTCTTCCAATTCTTCACAAATATTACCATTTTGGAGAATTTAACATTGCGAGCATTACTTCTCAGAGTAATGTGCTTTCACGTGCCTTATCCTATGAAAAAATACCATCTCCAGAGTACTTTGATGATATTCCGTAAGAATCTGGGATATTATTGAATCACAATGGGTATCTCTCCTGACTTTCTATCTGAGCAAGTTGCTTGATAGATGAACTTTTTTTTCCCGATTCATATCATTTGTAATGTGACCTCATTCTAGTTTTAGCAAAGAAGCATAATAGTAACATGATTCTTTATTAATAGAAGCCATACATTCTGTTCTTCCTAATATTTGTGTCCTTCTCTGTGGTTTTTGAGGCTGGACAGCTCCAGCTGTATTTTGTAATATCTTAAAGACTGCTGTGTGCTTACAAGGTTTTGTTTCTCCAACAAAAGCAACACATGTTTTCTGATTATTTTTATTCAGGGTGTATTTGCAAACAAGAGCTGCAGCCCTTATGTTACCTGGTTTTTTTAAAAAATTTTTAAGATACACTCTTTTCAGCAGCAATATTATTTTGTAATCATTTGCTTCGGCTCCCAAAATCACATCTGCTAAAATGAATGTACAGCTGTTGTACTAGATTTTTCCCCACATTAGGGAAAATGACTAATGTTTCAAAATTGGCGAACTACAGTATATTTTCAGTTGTGGGCAAATTGATGGGAACAGAATTCTGAACTGGAGGTGAACAATTCTCGGAATTTGTTTGTGTCTTCGGTCATAAACAGACATTAATTATTCCCAATCCTTGATTTTTTTAAAAAGGATCTTTTTCTTTTTCCTGCTTCTCCTCAAAATATCTTTTTAGCACATTCATGTGTTTTTGCATCTGCATGTCTATATGTGGGTGGGTAAGTGGATGGGTGTTATATCCACATGATAACACAAATATGAATTCTTCCCACATACTGAATCAAATGTTCTGGGCCCCTTTGAATATTTGCCCTCATAAACCTGATGACCATGAAGATGCTATGCTAGGCTTTATTCCTGTTGCTACCCTAGTATTTTGTTCTCCTTTTTAAAGGGAATAGATCATATGAAACTAACTTCAACAATGCTCTGGAACTCAGGTTAAGATATTATACAAGTGAATACACTAGAAGACTGGATTTTAACATCATAAATCATGCATAACTCTCTAGTCAGCACTGTGAATGAATGAAGGAGTATCATTTATAATCTTCACACAAATGTATGAATGGTTTGCCTTTACTGAATGCAGGCAGATGCATATTTCCCAAAACATCTAACAAAATTATTGTGATTAGAAGTTTCAAAATAAATATCACATACAAATTTCAAGCAGTGATACCTTACAGGAGTGTATATTCTCTTCCAAGTTACACTTCCCATTGTAAAAGGTATATAAACTATCTCTGATACAGCATCATTTGTTTGATATATATTTAATAGATGTATTACTATATTGAGCAAATATAACTTTTTGAAGCATATGGTTATGTCATATGTACTTTTTGTAGGGTATTGACTCAGCATTACCAGCATATTCTGGCACTGGTATTTGCTGTAAAAGAAATCAATGAAAACCCACATATTTTGCCAAACATCACTCTGGGATTCCAGATCTATAACAGCCATTTCAGTGCAAGCTGGACTTATCTTGCCTCAATGGAACTTCTGTCGTCTTGGAAGAGGTTCCTTCCAAACTACAAGTGTGACAGTAGAAACAATGCAGTTGCAGTCATTGGGGGACCTAATTCAAATGTCTGCCTTCATATGGCCACCATCCTAGGTATCTACAAAATTCCACAGGTAAGGATTTGTTGAACGGTTTTCGTTTGCAACAGATTTTCAAAATGTAACATAACAATGTTGGTTTGAATAGTCATCCGTATTTTAATCACTTTTCTGTGATAAAAGTGTGCACCTCTGTCCTTTTTGTACATGAAAACACCTACATTTCTTGAATTAATAAGTAAAAGATATGTACATTATGGAAATTTAAATGAAGAAATATGTGTATTAGGTAAAAACGTGTGCCTTACAAAATGTTGCAGATGTTAGTTTTTGGTCTTATCAAAATCAATGTTATTGTTTATCATTTTGCTCCTACTTGGCTGATTTTATTTGGCTACTGATTTAATGGTATTTTTATGGTTAACTTTATTTAATATGAAGTATTTGTATTGTCTCTTCTTTTGTTATACTATATTGGTTTTCTTTATATGTTGCCACTTTTTTTAGTTTGTAATTTCTATTCCAGATCATTTCCTATTCATCCAAATTTATATTATGTCCAATATTTTTGAACCATTGGCTCTTTTACTACCTCTTCTGCCCTGTCAAACTCTAATAGATAGTTGTATAGTCTGGATAGTATTTTTTTTTCTGGACTATCAGTAATTTGTCTAATCTATTTGTTTCCACATCAATACCAAATTCTTCTATATCTTTTTTGTATCTGGCAAGTATGACCACCAGTCAATATGTATTCCCTGCTCGCCTAGGGTTCGATTACTTTTGAGATTTCCTTGATTGTCTAAGAGCTCTTTATAACTAATCATTTTATTAATCTCTAATGTATTTGGGTATACCATGGCTTCCATCGTCGATAGCCAGTTCGGGATTTTCATATATTGTTTTCTTCTAATTTTCTTCCATACTTCTCTTATTTTATGTCTATGGAAATACATTTTTGTCTTTTTCTTTTTATCCCACAGAAAAGCATGCCACCCTTTTTATAGGTCGTGTCCCTCCAGAATTAAGATTCTTTTATTTCTTAAATTAACCCAGTCCCTTATCCATACTAGGGTGGCTGCTTTGTAATATATTTCCCACGCTGGGAGTCCAAAACCTCTCCTACTTCTATTATCTTGTAATAATCGCAATTTAATTCTGGCTTTTTTTCTGGCCCAAATAAATTTCCTAATAATTTTATTCATTTCTGAAAAAAAAAATATCCAGGATGGCAGGTATCATTTGGAATAAGTATAATAATTTGGGCAGGATATTCATCTTTATCAGTGCTATCCTGCCCAAAAGTGATAATTGCAGATTTCCCCATTTTTCTAAGTCCTGTTTTATTTTTTGAACCAGAAGTATATAGTTATCTTCTTTTAGAGCTGAACGTCTCGCTGATATCCATATCCCTAAATATTTAATTTTTTTTACTATTTGTAGGTCTAATTCTTTTTCTAATTCTTTCTTCTGAGTTTCACAGAAATCTGTTTTGGAAATGTATTCTTTCTTATCAATTCCTTAGCTGTCCTATGGTTCTGCTCCACTGCTGGATTACAAACACCAAGATGCTTTTGTCCAACAGATGTTCCCCCAGGGCATCCATCAGTACAATGGGATTCTTCACTTGCTTCTTCATTTTAGATGGACATGGATCGGAGTGCTGTATCTCGATGATGACAATGGGGAGAGATTTGTGCAGAATGTACTCCCATCATTTTCTCAGAGTGGCATCTGCTTTGATTTTATTCAAAGACTACCCAAACAAGGATTTTCTAATGCTATTGAAACCCTTGTGGAAGATGGGATTAAAACGTACAAGATCATCAGCAGGAACACTTCCAATGTCTTAGTCATACATGGAGAACTACAAACCATGTCAGTTCTTATCCTACTGCTAGGAATGCCAGAATATCTTGGCATGGACAAATCAAAAGGAAAAGTCTGGATTTTGACCGCTCAGATGGATTTTGTGTCTTATTCTTTTAAAAAACCACATGACATAGACTTCATCCATGGTGCTATATCCTTTGCAGTTCACTCAAAGGATGTGTTAGGATTTCACACCTTTCTTCAGACCAGGAATCCCACCTTAGAAAAAGAAGACGATTTTCTCCAGATTTTTTGGGAACATGCATTTGACTGTTCTTTACCCAAACCCAACATAGACAACATGTCCGGGAGACCTTGCACTGGGAAGGAGAAACTGGAAAGTCTCCCTGGGACTCTTTTTGAAATGAAGATGACTGCCCACAGCTACAACATCTACAATGCGGTCCACGCTGTAGCCCATGCTTTGCACTTCATGTCTTTATCACAGTCCAGGCAGAGACAGATAGGAAAAAATGAGCCGCAGAAGAATCTTCTCAATCAAGACTCGTGGCAGGTAAAAACAAAATGGGAGGATGGAGCTATGACACAAAACAATCTACCAAAACTATAAATGAAAAGTGTAAGTTTTGAACCTAAAGTCAAAGTCTCTCCTGACTTCATTTAACCCTTAACCATAGTACGTCTGTGGTTAAGGGTTAAAGACGTACTATTTCGGCTATGCTATTACAGACATGAGGTCATAATGACCTCAGTAACAAAAAAAGATTCAATGTTTTCATGGTTGGATCCAAAGATTTTTGTATAGAGCAGTAAACCAAAAAAAGTATTGATCTCTTATCAAATCCACATCGCACAGGTCACTTTTTGTTTTTCCATCCTTGAACTTCAATCTTCCTTCTCTAATTTTTACATTGGTCCACTAAATGATGGAGCTAATAATTTCTTTAGAAAATAATAATTTCCAAATCTCTAGGGGAGTAGGTGAATTTTTGAGATTTCTAGCTGCTGGCCTAGTCCAGGTAATTGCAGAACAATATTGTGACTAGCGGTTCCAGATCTATTGCTTCCAAAAGGTGCAGAAGACCATTTGAATTTGTTCTTGCCGTATAAATTATTGCACAACGTAGATTGTACCTGGTCATCAATTTCATTAGAAGCTTCATCATCGCTGATGTCAGAATCAGTGGCAAAGGCAGGTTCCTCATCGCCCATTAAAAATTTTTTGTCACAATCCAATTCCACTTCACTCAGATCACTCTCTGCTTCTCCATACCATTTTAGAACAGTTTCTTCAAAGTTTGGATCAAATAAATAAACTGGAACTGAGACAGCTGATAGTAACAAGAATCACACTGATCTGAAAACAGATATCTTGACTACTGATGCTCCCTTTTTCCATGACTTTTAACAAAAATGAATGTCAAATGTAATTATTTCTGGCTTGAATATGATTTTAAAGCAATTTGTTGCCCAAGCTATGAAGGCAAAGCTTCGTAGAGGATATTGAAACATGGGCAGTGTGGCTATGAGATGTCTCTCCAGCCTCAATTGAATTTTTTAAAAAACCCTAAAGGTGAAAACAATTAAATTAGTCTGATCAAGTCTTCAGTTTCTTCCAACCTAGTTAAGTGCATTCTTAATAATAATAATAATAATAATAATAATAATAATAATAATAATAATAATAGTAATAATAATAAATAGATAATAGATAATATGTTTTGTCATTTGAATATAATTCCCACATGATTTTTTAAAATTTAATTATGAATCTTTACTGATTGTTGTTTCTATTTTCCCCAATATAAATATTATTTTATCCAATATGCTAAAGTGCCTCATTATTTTTAATTTTATAGAATGTTAATGTTGTATATGCAAATCTATCATCTATCTATCTATCTATCTATCTATCTATCTATCTATCTATCTATCTATCTATCCATCCATCCAACCAACCATCCATCCATCCATCCATCCATCCATCCATCCATCCATCCATCATCCATCCATCCCCTTTTTTGCATTTTTCTTTCAGTTTCGGCTCCACCCCTTTTTGAGAAAAGTTTCATTCAACAATAACGCTGGTGACATTATTTCTTTTAATCAAAATGGTGAACAAATAGTGGGATTTGATATTATAAACTGGGTAACTTTCCCAAACCAGTCTTTTCATAGAGTCAAAGTTGGAATGATAGACCCACATGCTTCTTCAAAAAGTGCATTTCTCATTGATGACGGTCATATTGTGTGGCCTGTCAGGTTTACCCAGGTAAGTATGCATCCGTTTAGAAGTTTTCAGACATTATTAACAAGTTAGAACTTTTATTTATTTCTGAACTGCTAATCTCTCTCAAGACTCTCTATGGGACACTGGGTTCTGTACAAATGTTAAAATATAAAAATAGTATATATAAAAAATTAACAATATAGAAGGATGCAAGAGTGATTAAAGATATTAAAGATATTGGGGTTTTACTTAGTGACAAGTGTATACCAAGAATTGATATCAGAGGACAAAGCAATGGAAGAGTGCTTTATGCATTGTGATATAAAAAAAAATAGCCAAACTATATTTAATACTGCATCCAAAGCTGCTATAAAATCTTCTTCTGTGTTACATTTTACGCTTTCTTTCATGTCTAGGGTTATCCCATTTCATTGTGTAATGACAATTGCCAAGAGGGTTATAGTAAAAGAAAGAAAGAAGGGAAGCCATTTTGCTGTTACGATTGTTTTCCATGTCCAGAAGGAAAGGTATCAAATCACAAGGGTAAGATATATTAGATAAGAAGATTCTTCTATCTAGCATCTAGTTGATATATAGGGGGAAGTATAACTCTGTAGTATGAATGTTTTGTGTTTGATTTGGAAAAGTTGATTCAGAATGCAGAGACGTACCAAAAGAGGACCTAATTGTAATGTACATATATAAAAGCCAAATATCACTCACTCATCACGAAATCTCCAGAATGGTAAAGCGTACAAACTTGAAATTTTGTACATATGTTCCACTTGACTTCTAGGTGCTTGCTAAGAAAGGATTTTTTGAAATGACCATCAGATCATTAGTGTTTCATATACAGTATTATATTCACATGCTCTGATGCCAAAGAGTTAGACATTCTACTCCCCTTCCCCACCTGAAAGGAACTCTGTCCCAATTGCCAGTTGCCGTATATCAACATGCTCTGATCCTACTTCTTGCTAAACCGGGTGTGAGCATGGCCAGTGCGTGACTCATTCGGCCTGCAGGCTGGGACATTCTTCTCCCTCTATTCCAACTGCTTGGACTCGGACTTTGGTTGAACCTCTGGGAGGGCGAAAACGGCTTCCCCAGGCTCTGGAGGCCCTCTGGATGCCAGAAACAGGCCTGTTTCTGGCCTTTCCAAATTTCTGGTAGGCCTGTTTTTCACTCTCCCCAAGCCTCCACGTGCGCCCTGCACTCACCTGCATCCAAAATGGGCCGCATAGGGACTCCTGGGAGTGGTGAAGTGAGGTGGCAGGGCCAGTCTGGAGTGGGATTTGGGGGTTCTCTGAACTGCACAGAATTTTACCTAGAGGTTCTCTTGAACCCCTGTGAACCCCCACTAGCCCAGCCCTGAACTAAACTGAAAGCACACTTTTATCCATTTCTAATTCAGATTTGCACCAATTTAAGAGTACGCTCCTAACAAAATAATAATTTTGTTTATCTTTGGAGTCTTCATTATCCCTGAGTCTTCAGAGAGGGACGGCATATAAATTGAATTAAATTGGAAAAAAAATTGAATTGAAATAATGTAGTTTTGTAGGTTCTGTTGAGGTTCTCTGATAACCTGATCCAGCTTTACATGATTGAGTGCATATGTTTCTTTTCAGATGCAGACACATGTTACCCATGTCTGATAAATCAGTATCCAAATCCACAACGACGTTTATGCATTCCAAAAACTTTCAGTTTCTTATCTCTTAAAGAACATTTAGGGGTGTCGTTGGCTGTTCTGGCTCTTTTCTTTTCTTTCCTGACTATCCTGGTACTTTGGCTTTTTATTAAGCATCGAGACCTCGCAATAGTCAAGGCCAACAACCGGAGCCTCACCTACCTTCTCCTGATTTTTCTCCTGCTCTCCTTCATCTGTGCTTTATTGTTCATTGGGCCACCAGAAAAGATTACATGTCTCCTTCGCCAAACTGCTTTTGGCATCATCTTTTCACTAGCGGTTTCTTGTATATTGGCCAAAACCATCATTGTGGTTCTGGCTTTCATGGCCACCAAACCTGGATCCAAGATAAGGAAATGGTTGGGGAAAAGGTTGGCTTATTCCATCGTCCTTTCCTGTTTGCTTATCCAAATAATGATTTGTACTACATGGTTGACAACAGCTCCCCCATACCCAGATGCTGATGTTTATTCATTGAATACAGAGGTTATACTGGAATGTAATGAAGGCTCCTCTACCATGTTCTACTGTGTTCTGGGTTTCATGGGATTTCTGGCCATTGTCAGTTTTACGGTGGCTTTTTTAGCCAGAAAACTCCCGGACAGTTTTAATGAAGCTAAATTTATTACCTTTAGCATGCTGGTTTTTTGTAGTGTTTGGCTCTCCTTCATTCCATCCTACCTGAGCACTAAAGGAAAATACATGGTAGCCGTGGAGATTTTTTCCATCTTGACCTCCAGTTTTGGGTTACTAGGATGCATTTTTTTCCCTAAATGTTATATCATTTTGATGAAACCTGATCGAAAAATTGGAACATCTTTAACAAGAAGGAATCAATAAAAGGGAAAATTTCAAATCCCTCAATTTGGGGATGGGGGAGGGGAACTTCAGGATACATTCTACATATGATGCTGTTCAATAAATGTGGAAATCTTGTCTTTTGTGTTGAGTTATTTTGAGTGGGAACAGATAAGGTCGGTTGATAATTGTCTCTTTTCCATCTCCTTTAACATTTTCCAAACCTTGCTTAGGATGATTATCTGAAGGATGGGATGTATGTATGATGTTCTACAGTATAATTGATAAGTCTTCATAGTCAAGTGAAGACCTACCATGAAGGCTGAGGAACCAAAACAGATTTTGGGAGGATGGAGCCCTTCGCAATCCTGTTTTATGCAACTTACCAGGAAAGTAATAATGTACCTATAGCAACAAGAGAAGATAGACAAAGGTGATATTTCACATCCTTCCATAGACTAAATTCTACTTCTGAAAACTCCACCCAGTCTGCTCATGCAACAACAGGACCCTGGGATATTCCACAATTCCGTTCATATTTCATATACTAATCTCTACATGAGATGGGTAGAAGATAAATCGAATAAATAAGCAAAATAAACATTTTCCCCCTTTGGATTGGCCAGTACAGCATGTTTTTACACAAGGGATATTTGAGTGGGATATCTTTCAATGCTTGCACTGTACCACAAGTATCATGACACCATAGACCAGTGATGGCCAACCTTTTCAGCACCCAGTGCCAAAAAGAGAGCGCACAGACAAGTACACGCACTCGCCAGGGACACGCCCCAGAAGAGAAGCTGCCAAGTGGGCATACACATGCAAGGAAATGAACTTCTGGTTTCTGGTGCACACATGTGCACCAGCCAGCTTGTCTTCCAGTTATTGGCATGCATGTGCGTGTGATGATCAGCTGGCCAGTGTGCATGGAAACAATAGAAACCAGAAGACCAGCTGATTGTCGTGCATGCATGCGCACCAGAAACCCAGCAGAGGAACGGGTGATGGCAGACATGCTAGCCAACATGGCTTTGTGTGCCACTTTGGGCATAGGTTCGCCATCATGGCCATAGAGGATCCTAACCTTCCTACTTCTTCAAGAGAATTCAAGGATATAATTGTGCCTTTAAAAAGGAGTAAAAGTTGACTGTTTATTTCAGATAGAATATTTTCATGATTAATGAAAGTGGATCCCACTGTCCGATTGGTAGTCAACAATTAAAGGAAAACCTTGTATCCCTGAATTGTCTTTTATCATTTCAAGTGGGGATTGGAACAGTGTTTTCAACTGTCATGATTCAAGTTTATGCCTTTGTCAACAAAACATCTGTGGCAAAAATGAAGATGTATGCAGAGAGGTCAACTCAACCTCTCTGGATATAACTGTGACTTCTGTTTTTATTTTTGTTTTCTTTTCTAAGGTGTTCAGCATGTATTTGGAATATTTTCTTGGGGGAAAATGCAATTATCAATCTGAAAAGATACCAATGAGTTAATTTAGGTTAGGATTCAGTTCAATATAAATGGCACAATTTTTGAATGAGTTACTTTCACATGCCCCTTTGTCAACCAATGAATACTTCATTGGTCAGCCAATGAATACTTCGGTTCAACCAAAACAATACAAGAGCACAAAATAGATACAAACTCATGGTAAACCAATACAAACTAGATTGCAGAAAATACAACTTCAGTAACAGAGTTGTCAACGCCTGGAATGCACTACCTGACCCTGTGGTTTCTTCCCCAAATCCCCAAAACTTTAACCTTAGACTGTCTACTGAAGACCTCACCCCATTCCTAAGAGGTCTGTAAGGGGCGTGCATAAGCACACCAACGTGCCTACCGTCCCTGTCCAAATGTTTTCTTTTATCCATATCCTTTTGATGTACTTATAATTATGTTCACACTTGTATCTGTCATAAAATACAAGCTTGATGAAAACAAATAAATAAATAAAATAAATAAAAATAAATTACTTTTTTCCTCCCATGGCAAATACTATCAAGCAGGAATGACGATCTTCTCAACCTGTTTTGGGTTTCATTATGTAAGAAAACGAAATGAATGATCATCTGCTATCATTTCAATCTCACTGTTATGTGTCCCCAGAGAACATATGTGTCTGCAATCACAAAGGTTACTTAAACAAATAAAATGAATCAAGCTATATATAACACTTCCTAGAGTAGGATGAGTTAATGGTTAGGTTATATAATATATATAACCTGTTAACCTTAATTTTCATTTAACTTGATAGGAGACACTGATGACAACTTATCCATGGACTTAAACACCCACAAAAAAGTTAACTGAACTTGCTGTGGACTCAAGACTGCAAAGCAACAGCAGCTTTGAGTAAATAATTATTATGAAAATAACCATAATTAAATTGTCATCTTTCTGTCTATCAGTGGTAGCAAAACTACATATCACATTCAATGGATTTTCTATCCCAACAATTCATCTATATGCCCAGGGCTTGGTTTTTCAGGACAGCTTTCTGCAATAATAGTCTGTTAAATCAAAATGTGACACTAAGATCTTCTCCGTCATTTTTTAAATCAACAAACAAGATGTTGGTGATAATTATGTTGGCATTTGCTTTGTTGCCTCATACGGCTAGCAAATGCCCTGTTGATAAACGTGCCACTCGGGTGCTTCTTCCAATTCTTCACAAATATTACCATTTTGGAGAATTTAACATTGCGAGCATTACTTCTCAGAGTAATGTGCTTTCACGTGCCTTATCCTATGAAAAAATACCATCTCCAGAGTACTTTGATGATATTCCGTAAGAATCTGGGATATTATTGAATCACAATGGGTATCTCTCCTGACTTTCTATCTGAGCAAGTTGCTTGATAGATGAACTTTTTTTTCCCGATTCATATCATTTGTAATGTGACCTCATTCTAGTTTTAGCAAAGAAGCATAATAGTAACATGATTCTTTATTAATAGAAGCCATACATTCTGTTCTTCCTAATATTTGTGTCCTTCTCTGTGGTTTTTGAGGCTGGACAGCTCCAGCTGTATTTTGTAATATCTTAAAGACTGTTGTGTGCTAACAAGGTTTTGTTTCTCCAACAAAAGCAACACATGTTTTCTGATTATATTTATTCAGAGTGTATTTGCAAACAAGAGCTGCAGCCCTTATGAAGATATATGTTACCTGGTTTATTTTTTTTTATTTTTATGATACACTCTTTTCAGCAGCAATATTATTTTGTAATCATTTGCTTCGGTTCCCAAAATCACGTCTGCTGAATTGAATGTATAGCTATTGTAATAGGGAAAATGACCAACTTTTCGGAACTGGTGAACTATATTTTTTAGTAGTGGGCAAATTGATGGGAACAGAATTCTGAACTGGAAGTGAACAATTCTGGGAACTTGTTTGTGTCTTGAGTCATAAACAGAAGTTAATTATTCCCAATCCTTGATTTTTTTAAAACGGATCTTTTCCTGCTTCTCCTTCCTCTCAAAATATCTTCTTAGCACATTCATGTGTCTGTGTGTCTGCATGTCTATGTGTAGATGGGTAAGTGGATGGGTGTTATATCCATGCAATAACACATACTGAATCCAACATTCTGAGCTCCTGGGAATATGTGCCCTCATAAACCTGATGGCCATGAAGATGCTATGCTAGCCTTTTTAAATGGAATAGATCATATGAATCTAACTATAACAGTGCTCTGGAGCTTAGGTTGGTGAATGAATTAGAAGACTGGGTTTTAGCATCATGCACAACTCTCTAGTCAGCCCTGTGAATGAACAAAGGAGTATCTTTTATAATCTTAATACAAATGTATGAATGGTTTGCCTTTACCACCCAGAGTCCCTTGGGAGTTGGGCGGCATAGAAATTCGATAAATTAAATTAAATTTACCAAATGCAGGCAGATGCAGATTTCCCAAAACATCTAACAAAATTATTGTGTGCATGCTGACTAGAAGCTCCAAATTAAATTCACATACAAATTTCAAGAAGTGATACCTTACAGGAGTGTATTTTCTCTTCCCATCGTAAGAGCTACATAATCGATCTCAAATGCAGAATCATTTGTTTGATATATATTTAATACAAGTATTTCTATATTGAGAAAACATAACATGTTGAAGCATATGGTTATGTCTTATATACTTTTTGTAGGGTATTGATTCAGCATTACCAGCATATCCTGGCACTGGTATTTGCTATAAAAGAAATAAATGAAAACTCACATATTTTGCCAAACATCACTCTGGGATTCCAGATCTATAACAGCCATTTCAGTGCAAGCTGGACTTATCTTGCCTCAATGGAACTTCTCTCCACCCAAAAGAGGTTCATTCCAAACTACAAGTGTGATAGTAGAAACAATGCAGTTGCAGTCATTGGGGGACCTAATTCAAATGTCTGCCTCCATATGGCCACCATCCTTGGTGTCTACAAGATCCCACAGGTAAGGAACATCTATACTTCTGATGCTTCCCTTATTGGCATGATTAAAATAAGGGGAAAACTGTGTGACTTTTTAAGAGTTGAGACTATATGTTGACTTTCATCCTTCATATTTGAACATTAGAATTCCTCCAATTATAGAGACTAAAATATTTTTGCCTTGCAAAATTTGCATTGTGTCCACCATTTTTTTTTACAGAAAGTATGTCCAAAATATTCCAAAATTGAGAATAATAGATTTTTATCCTTGACTATTCATAATTTGATTTAAAAGACTCTTAGTTTCCAGAAGCTAATATGGGATAATAGTGTGTTTAGATTTTATGTTGTTATAAAGCATTGTAAGGATTATCTTTCATAACTGAAGACAGGTTAAATTGGGTTTCTAACAGAACAGAACAGAATAAAAGAGATTGAAGGAACCTTCGAGGTTTTCTAATTTACCTCCTGTTTAGGCAGGATACCCTACACATTTCAGACAAATGGTTGTCTAATCTCTTCTTAAACAATTCCAGTGATAGAGCACACACAACCTTTTAAGACAAGCTGTTCCACTGATTAATTTCTCCTTAGTTCTAGATTGCTTCTCTCCTTGATCAGTTTCCACCTGTTGCTTCTTGTCCTGCCTTCAAATGCTTGACTCCCTCTTCTTTGTGGCAGTCCTTTAAATATTGGAACACTGCTATCATGTCTCCCCTAGTCCTTCTTTTCATTAAACTAGACATACCCAGTTCCTTCAAACTTTCTTCATATGTTTTAGCCTCCAGTCCCCTAATCATCTTTTTTGCTCTTCTCTGCACTCTTTCTAGAGCCTCAACATATTTTTAAATTTTGGTGGTCAAATATATTTACCAATAGATGTTATGACATAATTTTTAAAAATTCTGTTTTTATTTTTTGAAAGGTTACATATGGATCTGCTCCAGTACTGCATTACAGAAGCCAAGCTGGCTTTGTCCAACAGATGTTCCCAAAAAGCACTCATCAATATAATGGGATTCTTCACTTACTTCTGCATTTCAGGTGGACATGGATTGGGGTGCTTTATCTTGATGATGACAATGGGGAAAGATTTGTGCAGAATGTCCTTCCCTTTTTCTCAGAGAGGAGCATTTGTTTTGATTTCATACAAAGACTCCCCAAACAAGGATTTACTGGGGAAATGCAGAAACTTATAGAAGAAGGTCTTGCAACTTACAAGATCATTATGAGAAATACTTCCAATGTTTTGCTCATACATGGAGAAATACAGACAATGCCAGTTTTAAGACTCTTGATAGCAGGTTCAGTATATTTGGATATGTCTTCAAAGCCAGGTGATAAAGTCTGGATTATGATGGCCCAAATGGATTTCACTTCCTTTGCTTTCCAAAGTAGCTGGAGCATAGACTTCCTTCAAGGTGCTATATCCTTGGCAGTCCACTCAAAGAAAGTGTCAGGATTCCGAGAGTTTCTTCAGACCAGAAACCCTATCTCAGAAAAAGAAGATGGTTTTATCCAGAGCTTCTGGGAAAGTGTGTTTGAATGTTTTTTCTCAGAAAACCTGTCAGAGAAAACCTGCACTGGGTTTGAAAAACTGGAGGCTCTTCCTGGTTCCCTCTTCGAAGTGAAGATGACTGCTCACAGCTATAGCATGTACAATGCAGTCTACGCTATAGCACATGCTCTGCATCACATACATTCCTTGAAATTCAAGCAAAAACATTTCTTGAAATTCAAGCAAAAAATAATGGTAAAGGGGCAGAGAAAGAAACTTCTCAATCAATACTCTTGGCAGGTACAGTATATACCTTATATGTACTGTATATACAGAACAGGATGATAGTAATGTTTCTATATTTGAGGGGCTGCCATGAAGAAGAGGGAGTCAAACTATTTTTCAAAGCCCCAGAAGGCAAGACAAAATGCTACTGGTTCAGACAAACCATTATCTCCAACAATCAGCTGTGCCACGCAATTTATATTTGCTAGAAAGCAGGAAATCTGGCTATATTTCAAAGCCCCAGAGGGCAAGACAAGAAGCAATGTATGGAAAGTAATCAAGGAGAGAGAAGCAGCCTAAATCCAGAAATGCTACCGGTTCAGACCAGTTCAGGCAAACCGGTAGTAATAAAAGCTACGGGTTCAGGCGAACCAGTAGTAAAAAAATACTACCAGTTCAGACGAACCAGTATTTATGATGATCAGATGTGTCATTCCATTTATATTCACTAGAAAGCAGGAAATCTGGCTTTCTAGCGAATCTAAATCATGTGGCACAGCTGTTTCCCTCCCCATTGTTCTACTTACCTTAGAAAAGGCTTCTTAAGCCTTCTTTTTCAGCGGTGCGTGATAGCGCCTGAAGTGCGCCTGCGCGTGTGTAGTGAACCGGTAGTAGACCTTATAGGATTTCATCACTGCCTAAATCTAAGTAGAAAAATCCTAACAGTGAAAACCATTAACCAGTGGAACGATCAAAGGAACAACTTGTGAGCAGGCTTGCCTTCAGAAGTTGTGGATGCTCCATCACGTGAGGCTTTTAAGAAGAGACTGGACAATTGTTTGTCTGAAATGGTAGAGGGTCTCTCCTGCTTGACCAGGGGGTTGAACTATAAGATCTGCAAAGACCCTTTCAACTCTGTTATTCTGTTTTTTCTATTCTACATCACAAATGGAAAATGTCTTATCATAGTTTTATATGCAAAAATATAAATTATAGGAGTAACAAATAATTTAGAACAGTGGCCCCCAAACTTTTGGGTGCCAGGGATCAGGTCTGTAGAGAGAGGTTTTTCCATGGACTGTGTTGTTTAAAAATGTTTTCCCCAATTTGATCTTAGCTTCATCACCTTCTACGAAAAGTATCATTCAACAACAGTGCTGGAGAGCAAATTTCCTTTGACCAAAATGGAGAAAGAATAGTGGGATTTGATATTATCAACTGGATAACATTCTCAAATCAATCTTTCTTGAAAGCAAAAGTTGGAAAGATTGACCCATATGCTTCTTCAAAGAGTATATTATCCATTGATGACAATAGCATTGTATGGCCAAACAGGTTCAATCATGTAAGGATGTTTCCATTTCCTGAAGCATTATATCAATTTATAGAGAAGTTAAGCAACTGCCTAATTCACTAGAACTATCCCTTATGCAGGGCATGAGAGTTGACTAAAACAATAATCATACAACCGCTGAAAGAAAAATATATATCAGTTTTGCAGTAAAGGAGTATTGCTATTTATCTGTTAACATTTAATTTAGTTTTGATTTTTATAAAGAGAAAAGGTTGAAGGCTTTTGAACAATATTGGAAAATAATGAAATTGTTGTGTTTGAAACATAATTCCCCAGCCCTGTTTCCTTTATATATATATAGATATTAGGTGCATTATGATTTCTACATTTTAAATTATACTAATTCATTGATTCTGTTCTATGCATGCTTATTTCTTTCTTTGGTTAATTAGTGCAGCCCAATAAAATGTATGCCAACTAACTAAAAAAATAACCGACATCCAAGATCAATAACAAAAGCTAAATGTAAAGACTTCAAGACAATTAAAGAGGAGATATGTCAATTACACGTAAACTATCTATACAGGCGACATTAAGAAAGTACAGAAGTGCTTTTGGACTTTAGGGTAATCATAGAAACATGAAGAAAATCTCTGAAGTAGATAGACAATTTTTCATAGTTATCTCAATTAAATATTATTGTAGCAACTCTAAAAAAAATGTATAAAGAGCATAACTTAACATTTTTCCTAAGAAGATCAAGTCATTCTTAATTAAATTTGTTTCAAACTCCCTAGACATATTTATTGATATGATAACTTGATATTCTTTCTTTTACATTAAGACTCAACCTATTTCAGTTTGTAACGATAACTGCCATCAAGGATTCTATAAGAGGAAGAAGGAGGGGAAGCCCTTTTGCTGTTATGATTGCCTTCCATGTCCAGAAGGAAAGATTTCAACTCAGAAGGGTGAGGAAAAAATAAACCTAGATTTTTCAGATGTTTTGATATTTGAATTTACAATCATCTTCTTTTAATGACCCCATAATCCCTTACGGGGTGGAGTCTGGACTGAATGGAGCTGAGTGTTTACTGGCCAGATGCCCTTCCTGTTGCCAATGCAGAGTTTTTTTCAGCAGATATAGTCTCACTGTGCCGAGAGAGAAATATCTGCTTCTACCTATGATCGAACTCACAGCCTCCTGTTTGTGAGGCGAGAGCTAAACCTCTAGGCCACCACATCACTCTTCCTTTGTATTTACAGTGATGTATGTAATTCATTAGCATCATATTAACAGCTCAGATTTGTGTTTTGTAGTATGAGTTTAAGATAATTTCAGGTTTGTGCAAGAGCAAGAACAGAAAGAGAAGGAGAACAAAACATTAAGTATTTAATCCAGTGGTGAAATCTAAAATTTGTTACTACTGGTTCTGTGGGCTAATGGCTTGGTGGTGGTGGTGGTGGGGGTAATGTGACTGGGTGGATTTAGCCCCTTTTTTTTTTACTTTTAAAACTATTTTTTCTACAATCTCTTTGGCGAAGAGGTTTTTAAAAAATGCTTTCAAAAGGCTCTGACGATCCCAGCTGAGTTGCCTGATCGGCAGAGGCTTTTTTTCTTTTAAATGCCTCTAACGATCAGGAAACTCAGCTTGGATCATCAGAGGCTTTTAAAAGAAAAAAAAGCCTCTGCCGATCAAGCAGCTCAGCTGGGATCCTCAAAGGCCTTTAAAAGCATTTTTTCTACAACCCCTTCAGAGGTTGTAGAAAAAATGCTTTTAAAAGCCTCTGATGATTCCAGCTGAGCCGTGCGATCATCAGAGGCTTTTTTTTTTTACTTTTAAAAGCATTTTTTTTGCCAAAGAGGTTGTAGAAAAAATGCTTTTAAAAGTAAAAAAAAAGCCTCTGATGATTGTGAGGCTCAGCTAGGTATGGGGTCAGGGTGGCAGGGATTTTTGCTACTGGTTCTCTGAACCACCCGCCTTCATCGCTACTGGATCAGGCGATCCGGTCCGAACTGGGAGCATTTAACCCCTGATTTAATCGTTAAACATTATGTTTGGAATATTTATATCTTTTCTGAAGGCCGGATTGTGCAAGCCCACTTTTTTCACCCAGAATCAAACTATTTGGCCCACCCAGTATGTACATTCCACTACTCCCTTTATTCTGGGAGATGAAAATGACTGAGGTCCCCTTTCAGCAATGTACAGAACAATATTTTTATTGCCAGAGAAATAAGACCCAAAGAGAGCCTACTGGACCATACTGGTTGGAAGTAACTGTTGCTAACAATGGAATCAAGACAGTGGTGAAATCCATTTTTTTTTCTACTGGTTCTGTGGGCCTGGCTTGTTGGGCTTGTTGGGCATGGCTTGTTGGGCATGGAAGGAAAGGATATTGCAAAATCTCCATTCCCACCCCACTCTGGGGCCAGCCAGAGGTGGTATTTGCTGGTTCTCTGAACTACTCAAAATTTCCACTACCAGTTCTCCAGAACCTGTCAGAACCTGCTGAATTTCACTCCGGAATCAACAGCTTGTAAAGATTATCTCCTTTCAATTAATGGAGCCAGTAGTTAGTCCTTCACAAGATGGAAACACATACAGAGTCTAGATAATCCCAGCCTGTACTGTTGAAGAAGGCATAACATTCAATATAAATTTATTCACCATTTTTCATGGATAGTGTAAGAACTGGATTATTAGATACTGTTTGTACTAAAGTGGACTAAAGAAGATTCTATGTGCTCCTTTAAAATTTTAATCCAATTGAACCTCTTCATAGTTGTGCCATTAGAAAATGATGTTTGAAATGAATTACATTATTGATTTATATTTTATCTTCCAGACATGGATTACTGTGTTCAGTGCCCAGAAGGACAATTTCCAAACCATGCTAAAGATGGATGTCTTCTGAAAAAAATCACTTATCTCTCTTACAGAGAACCTTTAGGGTTTGGTTTGACCATTCTTGCACTCTGTCTTTTTTTAATTACAACATTGATGCTTGTGATATTCATTAAACATCAAGGCACTCCTATTGTCAAAGCCAATAACAGGAATCTCACTTATGCTCTCCTTATTTCTCTCATGCTCTCGTTCCTTTGTGCTTTACTGTTCATTGGCCAGCCCAGAAAGTTGACATGTCTTTTCCGACAAAGTGCCTTTGGCATCATCTTTACTTTTGCTGTATCTTGTGTCTTGGCCAAAACCATCATAGTAGTTCTAGCTTTTAAGGCCACTAAGCCTGATTCCCAAATGAGGAAGTATATGAAAAAACCCCTGGCTACTTCCATTGTTTTTTTATGCTCCTTTGTCCAACTCATTATTTGTACCATGTGGTTGATAATCACTCCCCCATTCCCAGATTTTGATATGCATTCTTTAGCTGAAGAAATTCTACTAGAATGTAATGAAGGCTCAATGGTCATGTTTTACTGTGTCCTCAGCTTTATGAGTTTCTTGGCATTCCTGAGCTTCACTGTAGCTTTCTTTGCCAGAAATTTGCCAGATACATTTAACGAAGCCAAATTTATCACCTTCAGTATGCTGATGTTTTGCTCTGTTTGGCTAACCTTTGTCCCCACATACTTGAGTGCAAAGGGAAAATACATATTGGCTGTGGAAATCTTCTCTATTTTGGCTTCCAGTGCCGGGTTACTAATTTGTATGTTTCTTCCCAAAAGCTATATTATATTGATAAAACCAGAACTGAATAATAGAGATCAGCTGATAAGAATAAAAAACTAAAGAATATACCGTATGTATTAACAACATTACAAGTTTCCTTCTTTGTAAAGTGGTACTAAAACTAGAACTAATCGTTCTAGTGATTACCGATATATATATAAAAAAGATGTTGAGACTCTTCAAAGAGTGCACAGAAGAGTAACAAGATTAGTGGGGCAGAGACTAAAATATAGAAAGAACAGTTACAGGAATTGGATATGAAAAGAAGGACTAAGGGAGATATGATAGCAGTGTTCTAATATTTGAAGGGTTCCTATAAAGATGAGCATGTCAAACTATTTTCCAAAGCACCAAAAGGCAAGACCAGAAACAATGGATGGAAACTAATCAAGGAGAGCAGCAACCTAGAACTAAGGACAAATTTCCTCATGGTGAGAGCAATCAACAACGGAATGGCTTGCCTTCAGAGGTTGTGGGTGCTCCATCACTGAAGCTTCCAAAAAGAGACTGGACAAGCATTTATCAGAAATTGTATATGGTCTCCTGTTCAAGTAGGGAGTTGGATTAGAAGACCTCCAAGGCAGGGGTGAAATGCTCTTAAGTCTGCTACCAGTTCACTTCACTACCGGTTTGCTGTGCGCCTGCATGCAAGGAGGATTAAGAAGACTTTTCTAAATTAAGTAGAACAGTGAGGGCAGGGGGAACAGCTGGGTTGCACGATTTAGATTCACTAGAAAGCAGGATTTCCTGCTTTCTAGAGAATATAAATAGTGTGGCACAATTGATCGTCGGAAATACTGGTTCATCTGAACTGGTAGCATTTTTTTTTACTACCAGTTCGCCTGAAGTAGTAGCTTTTATTACTACCAGTTCACCCGGTAGCATTTCACCCCTGCTCCAAGGTTCTTCCAATTCTATTATTCTATGTTCTAACTAATCTAGTTCTAAGGCAGGACAAACATTACTATATTTGCCTACCTCTGCACACCACTATAAGTATTGAGCACTGATTGTCAGGGTCTTATCTGCTAAATTCTCAGCAGTAACTTATCCATAGGTACATACGCCCATCACATAAGCAAACAGTTTTTTGTTTTATTTTGTAAAATGTATTTGTTGCCTATCTCACCATTGGAATACTCTAGACAGAATTTTCACTATTTCTTCATTTTTTTCCTAGATACATTACAAAAATATGCATCTTTGCATCCTTCTAATGTATAAACACAATTACTGTGATATATTTGAGGCAGGACAACTGAATTCAGGATTTGACAACCATCTTGTTACTTTAAGATAGAGATGCTTCATCAATTAAATCCTTTATAGGTTACTATATGGGTGATATACTGTATATAGTATTCTGAGCTGGTGATTTGTCTTATTAAATGTGTATCTCAGTAGCTGCCTCACCCCAATGGGACTATCTGAAATCCTGTCCCACTCACACCAGTAGAAGAGGCCTCCTACAGATACCATCTGCTAAGAAATTCTGGTGGGCAGATTCAAAGAAAGGGGCTTTTCTGCTATGGACCTATCCTGTGATCACTCCACCATGGGAGGGGAGAACTTCTCCCATCATTTTGACCTTCTGGAAGAGTATTAAAACTTGGATTTAATGGTTGGCCTGGAGCCCTAAGGGGGATGCTCATTGCTGGAGGTGGTTGATGGGATAAGAAGACTTCATCCTTGTGTTGCATGTCTCTTAGTCTTGATTTTTTGTCTACTTCTAAAATTGTAATTTGGATTGTTTTAATTTTTAAGTGTTTTTCTATTTGTCTTTTTATAATCTGTAAACCACCCAGAGTTCCTTCATAAGGGAGACAGGTGGCAAAGAACTTTAATGAATAAATAAATAGAATAGATAAGATTGAAGTCTCTGATTTCTTCTCTTCTCATCTGAAATGTTTGGAAAAGTAGAGTATCAAAAAATTCTCCTGTAACTAGTCCAGATGGAATAATTACACAAATTCCTATCTATAGTTGTTGCTCACATTATCTCAGTAAAATATAAAACAACAGCTCATAATTTAATTGATTAGTCAGACCTGGTTAAAATGAGCTGGCAAAGAAGGCAAAATTCAAGGATATAATTGTGACTTTAGAAAGGAGCAGTGGTGGGATTCAGCCGGATTGCACCAGTTTGGTAGAACTGGTAGCTAACTTTTTGGGCAGTTTGGCAAAATGGCTGAATAGCCTTGGCACCTCCCCTCCCATCCCAGCCACTCTTCACCAGCCAGGCATGACAAGGAGGGGTGGGGAGGGGCGAGGCAGGGCCGGGTTTTTTGAGGAGAGGTCAGCTGCACCCAGGTCTTCAGATGACGCCCTGGGCCAATGTCAGCGCAGTGTCATTGGCGTGGATCCTGGAACCAGCAGCGCCTGCTGCTTGGGACCAGCACCCTCCTGCTTTTGCCTCACCTAGCGACTGGCCTCCCTGAGCCCTGCACCATTCACGATAGGTGAACTTCATGATGCGGTGCCACGAATCTACTGTCATGGTGCTCCTGCATAGAACTGAGCTGACTTATCAGGGCACTTAAGTGTGGGGCCCACTGAAAGAGGTGCCCACCAACTCCACCCACAGCATCCCACTGGTCGGTGTGGGCAGCTCCTCTGAAGCAGTACCTGGTGCTCGAACTGTTGGTGAACCTGAGAACAGACAGCCTCCACAAGTTGCGGTTCACTTTTCAGAGGAAGATTCAGCCGGGGCTGGACTAATCCTGAACACTTACGAGGATGAAGGAGAGAGCAGGTAGATACTGTTCCCAAGGATCCTGCTTTGAGGCTTATAATAGGACTGGTGAGAATTCACTACCTTGAATTCTGTCCAGGGAAGAAAGGCAAAGCACATCTAGGGAGTTCTTCTAACCAAGGTCACCATACCATAACCATCATGCAGATAAATATCCATTTCTTTAAGAAAAAGGATGCCCTTTTCCAAAATAGAAAGAAATGAATTTCAGTGACAATGCATCCAGCTGGTTAACCAAGATTATTACCTGCTTTTTTTAAATTATAAAGGGTATTAAGTAACTGTGATCAGCTGATAAGCTCAGAAGTTCCCCAAGACCTTTTATAGCTGCTGCAGTTTTGGCTACTTCTTGTTTCTTCCTGGGGGGGAAAAAGATATAGGATGGGACAATGATTCAGCTTCATCATACAAGCCCTGAATTTAATGCATGTGTGGTCCAGCCAGCTGTATTGATTCTGCTGTGAAGCACCCAATTTAGAACATAGAGAACATAGAATAATAGAGTTGGAAGGGACCTCAGAGGTCTTCTAGTCCAACACCCTGCTCGAGCATTACAGACAAAAAGTTGCCCCATCTCTTTTTGAAAGCTTCTAGTGATGCAGCATCCACAACGTCTGAAGGCAACTATTCCATTGGTTGATTGCTCTCACCCTTAGGAAATTTCTCCTTAGTCCTAGGTTGCTTCTCTCTTTGGTTAGTTTCCATCCATTGTTTCTTATCGTGCCTTTTGGGGCTTTGGAAAATAGATTGACCCCCTCATTCTTGTAGGAGCCCCCCGAATATTGGAACAGTGCTATTTTATTATGCGTTGTGAGTGGTATTTTATTGTGAGTTGAGGAGATGTTTGGCAAAATTGATTAAATGGAAAAAAGGGCATGGTTGAATTTGCTTTTTAAATAGCAATAGCTGTCAGCACTTCTCTAGATAAAAAGTAAAAGATTATTAAAAAGATCACCAGTATTGTAGAGCTGGGGCAATTTTTACACTGTCCGTTTGAAACAATCTAAAAATTTCCAATGGAAAGAGCACATAAAAGAGACATGGATGACTTTCCTACTTTTCTGTATTCATTTATCAGTCTGGAAAGATACCAATGAGTTAGTTTAGGTTAGGATTCAATTCAGCATCAATAGTACAATTTTTAATCAAGTTATTTTCATGTGTCCCTTTGTCAACTCTTCATAGGATGATTCCTAAATTGATTTTAATTGTTGTTTTCCTCCCATGGCAAATACCATCAAACAAGAATTAAGATCTTATCAATCTGTTTTGATTTTCATTAAGTAAGAACACCAAATGAGTGATAATTTTCTATCATTTAGAAGCTCACTGTTATGTGTCCCCAGATAACATTTGTGGAGACACTGATGACAACTTATCCATGGACTTAAGCACCCACAAAATGGTTAACTGAACTTGCTGTGGACCAAAGACTGCAAAGCAACAGCAGCTTTGAGTAAATAATTATTATCAAAATAACCATAATTAAATTGACAGCTTTCTGTCTATCAGCAGTAGCAAAACTATATATCACATTTAATGACTTTTCCATTCCAACAATTGATCTATACGGCCAGGGCTCGGTTTTTCAGGACAGCTTTCTGCAATAGTAGTCAGTTAAATCAAGATGTGACACTAAGATCTTCTCCATTATTATTTTTTTAATTCAACGAACAAGATGGTGGTGATAACAATGTTGGCATTAGCTTTGTTACCTCATATGGCTAGCAAATGCCCTGTTGATAAACGTGCCAGTCGGGTGCTTCTTCCAATTCTTCACAAATATTACCATTTTGGAGAACTTAACATTGCAAGCATAACTTCTCAGAGTAATGTGTTTTCACGTGCCTTATCCTATGAAAAAATACCATCTCCAGAGTACTTTGATGATATTCCGTAAGGACCTGAGATATAATCGAATCACAATTTGTATCTCTCCTGACTCTTTATCGGAGCAAGTTGCTTTATAGATGAACTTTTATTCTGATTCATATCATTTAAAATATGACTTCATTCTACTTTTAGCAGAAAAGCATAATAGTAACATATTCCTTTATTAATAGAAGCCATAAATTCTGTTCTTCCTAATATTTGTGTTCTCCAACAAAAGCTGCAAATATTTTCTGGTTATATTTATTCAGGGTGTATTTGCAAACAAGAACTGCAGCCCTTTTGAAGATATATGTTAACTGATTTATTTTTTACGTTACACTCTTTTCAACAGCAAGATTATTTTGCAATCATTTGCTTTAGCTCCCAAAATCACATCTGCTGAATTGAATGTACAGCTGATGTACTAGATTTTTCCCCACATTAGGGGAAATGACAAACTTTTCGGAACTGGCGAACTATATTTTTTAGTAGTGGGCAAATTGATGGGAACAGAATTCTGAACTGGAGGTGAACAATTCTGGGAACTTGTTTGTGTCTTGGGTCATAAACAGAAGTTAATTATTCCCAATCCTTGATTTTTTTAAAAAGCATCTTTTTCTTCTTCCTGCTTCTCCTTCTTCTCAAAATATCTTCTTAGCACATTCATGTGTCTGTGTGTCTGCATGTCTATGTGTGGGTGGGTAAGTGGATGGGTATTATATCCATGCGATAACACATACTGAATCCAACATTCTGAGCTCCTGGGAATATGTGCCCTCATAAACCTGATGGCCATGAAGATGCTATGTTAGTCTTTTTAAATGGAATAGATCGTATGAATCTAACTATAACAGTGCTCTGGAGCTCAGGTTAAGATATTCTACAAGTGAATGAACTAGAAGGCTGGGTTTTAGCATCATAAATCATGCACAACTCTCTAATCAACCCTGTGAATGAACGAAGGAGTATCATTTCTAATCTTAACACAAATGTATGAATGGGTTGCCTTTACCGAAAGCAGGCAGATGCTGATTTCCCAAAACATATAATGAAATTATTGTGTGCATGTTGACTAGAAGTTCCAAATCTCATACTTTACAGGGGTGTATTTTCCCTTCCCATCGTAAAATAAATAAATAAATAAATAAATAAATAAATAAATAAATAAATAAATAAATAAATAAGTAAATAAGTAAGTAAATAAATAAATACATAAATAAATAAATTTCTATACCGCCCTTATGTAAGAGCTACATAATCTATCTCAGATGCAGAATCATTTGTTTGATATATATTTAATACATGTATTGCTATATTGAGCAAATATAACATTTTGAAGCATATGGTTATGTCATATGTACTTTTTGTAGGGTATTGACTCAGCATTACCAGCATATCCTGGCACTGGTATTTGCTGTAAAAGAAATCAATGAAATCCCATATATTTTGCCAAACATCACTCTGGGATTCCAGATATATAACAGCCATTTCAGTGCAAGCTGGACTTATCTTGCCTCAATGGAACTTCTCTCGTCTTCGAAGAGGTTCCTTCCAAACTACAAGTGTGATAGTAGAAACAATGCAGTTGCAGTCATTGGGGGACCTAATTCAAATGTCTGCCTCCATATGGCCACCATCCTTGGTCTCTACAAGATCCCACAGGTAAGGAACATCTGTGCCTCTGATGCTCCCCTTATTGGCATGATTAAAATAAGGGGAAAACTGTGTGCCTATT
Organism: Pantherophis guttatus; assembly: GCF_059756535.1. NCBI lineage: Eukaryota > Metazoa > Chordata > Lepidosauria > Squamata > Colubridae > Pantherophis > Pantherophis guttatus. Next base: position 20,318,782 of record NC_142066.1, read on the forward strand.
CTGTAGAGTTGAGACTACATGTTGACTTTCATCCTTCATATTTGAACATCAGAATTTCTGATTATAGAGACTAAAATATTTTTTCCTATGATCAAAATTTGCATCGTGTCCACCATTTTTATTTTTATTTTTTTGCAGAAGGTAGGTCCAAAATATTCCAAAATTGAGAATAATAGATTTTTATCCTTGACTTTTCATAATTTGATTTAGAAGACTCTTAGTTACTAGAAGCTAATATGGGATAATAGTGTCTTTAGATTTTATGTTGTCATACATCATCGTAAGGATTATCCTTCATAACTGAAGACAAGTTTGGTTGGGTTTCTAACAAACAGAAGAGAATAACAAAGTTGGAAGGGACCTTGGAGATCTTCTAATCAACCTCCTACTCAAGTAGGAAACCCTATACCATTTCAGACAAATGGTTGTCTAATCTCTTCTTAAACACTTCCAGTGATAGAGCACACACAACTTCTGAAGATAAGCTGATTAATTTCTCCTTAGTTCTAGATTGCTTCTATCCTTGACCAGTTTCCACCCATTTCTTCTTGTCCTGCCTTCAGATGCTTTGGAGAATAGGTTGACCCCAATTCTTTCTGGCAACCCTTTAAATATTGGGACACTGCTATCATATGACCCCTAATCCTTTTTTTCGTTAAACTAGACATACCCAATTCCTGCAACCATTCTTCAAATATTTTAATTTACAGCCCCTTATCATCCTTGTTGCTCTTCTCGCACACTTTCTAGAATCCCTATATCTTTTTTTATATTGTGGTGATCAAATATATTCACCCATAAATATTATGACATATTTTGCTAAAAAAAATATTCTTTATTTATTTTTTTAAAAAAAAGGTTACATATGGATCTGCTCCAGTACTGCATTACAGAAGCCAAGCTGGCTTTGTCCAACAGATGTTCCCAAAAAGCACTCATCAATATAATGGGATTCTTCACTTACTTCTGCATTTCAGGTGGACATGGATTGGGGTGCTTTATCTTGATGATGACAATGGGGAAAGATTTGTGCAGAATGTCCTTCCCTTTTTCTCAGAGAGGAGCATTTGTTTTGATTTCATACAAAGACTCCCCAAACAAGGATTTACTGGGGAAATGCAGAAACTTATAGAAGAAGGTCTTGCAACTTACAAGATCATTATGAGAAATACTTCCAAAGTTTTGCTCATACATGGAGAAATACAGACAATGCCGATTTTAAGATTTCTGATAGCAGGTTCAGTATATTTGGATATGTCTTTAAAGCCAGGTGATAAAGTCTGGATTATGATGGCCCAAATGGATTTCACTTCCTTTGCTTTCCAAAGTAGCTGGAGCATAGACTTCCTTCAAGGTGCTATATCCTTGGCAGTCCACTCAAAGAAAGTGTCAGGATTCCGAGAGTTTCTTCAGACCAGAAACCCTATCTCAGAAAAAGAAGATGGTTTTATCCAGAGCTTCTGGGAAAGTGTGTTTGAATGTTTTTTCTCAGAAAACCTGTCAGAGAAAACCTGCACTGGGTTTGAAAAACTGGAGGCTCTTCCTGGTTCCCTCTTCGAAGTGAAGATGACTGCTCACAGCTATAGCATGTACAATGCAGTCTACGCTATAGCACATGCTCTGCATCACATACATTCCTTGAAATTCAAGCAAAAACATTTCTTGAAATTCAAGCAAAAAATAATGGTAAAGGGGCAGAGAAAGAAACTTCTCAATCAATACTCTTGGCAGGTACAGTATATACCTTATATGTACTGTATATACAGAACAGGATGATAGTAATGTTTCTATATTTGAGGGGCTGCCATGAAGAAGAGGGAGTCAAACTATTTTTCAAAGCCCCAGAAGGCAAGACAAAATGCTACTGGTTCAGACAAACCATTATCTCTGACAATCAGCTGTGCCACGCAATTTATATTTGCTAGAAAGCAGGAAATCTGGCTATATTTCAAAGCCCCAGAAGGCAAGACAAGAAGCAATGTATGGAAAGTAATCAAGGAGAGAGAAGCACCTAAATCCAGAGGTGAAATGCTACCGGTTCGGACCAGTTGAGGCAAACTGGTAGTAATAAAAGCTACGGGTTCAGGCGAACCAATAGTAAAAAAATACTACCAGTTCAGACGAACCAGTATTTATGACGATCAGATGTGTCATGCCATTTATATTCACTAGAAAGCAGGAAATCTGGCTTTCTAGCGAATCTAAATCATGTGGCACAGCTGTTTCCCTCCCCATTGTTCTACTTACCTTAGAAAAGGCTTCTTAAGCCTTCTTTTTCAGCGGTGCGTGATAGCGCCTGAAGTGCGCCTGCGCGTGTGTAGTGAACCGGTAGTAGACCTTATAGGATTTCATCACTGCCTAAATCTAAGTAGAAAAATCCTAACAGTGAAAACCATTAACCAGTGGAACGATCAAAGAAACAACTTGTGAGCAGGCTTGCCTTCAGAAGTTGTGGATGCTCCATCACGTGAGGCTTTTAAGAAGAGACTGGACAATTGTTTGTCTGAAATGGTAGAGGGTCTCTCCTGCTTGACCAGGGGGTTGAACTATAAGATCTGCAAAGACCCTTTCAACTCTGTTATTCTGTTTTTTCTATTCTACATCACAAATGGAAAATGTCTTATCATAGTTTTATATGCAAAAATATAAATTATCAGAGTTACAAATAACTTAGAACAGTGGCCCCCAAACTTTTGGGTGCCAGGGATCAGGTCTGTAGAGAGAGGTTTTTCCATGGACTGTGTTGTTTAAAAATGTTTTCCCCAATTTGATCTTAGCTTCATCACCTTCTACGAAAAGTATCATTCAACAACAGTGCTGGAGAGCAAATTTCCTTTGACCAAAATGGAGAAAGAATAGTGGGATTTGATATTATCAACTGGATAACATTCCCAAATCAATCTTTCTTGAAAGCAAAAGTTGGAAAGATTGACCCATATGCTTCTTCAAAGAGTATATTATCCATTAATGACAATAGCATTGTATGGCCAAACACGTTCAATCATGTAAGGATGTTTCCATTTCCTGAAGCATTATATCAATTTATAGAGAAGTTAAGCAATTGCCTAATTCACTAGAATTATCCCTTCTGACTAAAACAATAATCATACAACCGCTGAAAGAAAAATATACACCAGTTTTGCAGTAAAGGAGTATTGCTATTTATCTGTTAACATTTAATTTAGTTTTGACTCTTATAAAGAGAAAAGGTTGATGGCTTTTGAACAATATTGGAAAATAATGGAATTGTTGTGTTTGAAACAATTCCCCAGTCCTAGATAGATAGATAGATAGATAGATAGATAGATAGATAGATAGATAGATATAGATATAGATATAGATATAGATATAGATATAGATATAGATATAGATATAGATATAGATATAGATATTAGGTGCATTATGATTTCTACATTTTAAATTATATTAATTCATTGATTCTGTTCTATGCATGTCTATTTCTTTCTTTGGTTAATTAGTTCAGCCCAATAAAATGTATGCCAACTAATTAAAAAAAATAACTGACATCCAAGATCAATAACAAAAGCTAAATGTAAAGACTTCAAGACAATTAAAGAGGAGATATGTCTATTACCCATAAACTATCTATACAGGCGACATTAAGAAAGTACAGAAGTGCTTTTGGACTTTAGGGTAATCATAGAAACATCAAGAAAATCTCTGAAATAGATAGACAATTTTTTACAGTTATCTCAATTAAATATTATTGTAGCAACTCTAAAAAAAATGTATAAAGAGCATAACTTAACATTTTTCCTAAGAAGATCAAGTCATTCTTAACCAATTTTGTTTCAAACTCCCTAGACATATTTATTGATATGATAACTTGATATTCTTTCTTTTACATTAAGACTCAACCTATTTCAGTTTGTAACGATAACTGCCATCAAGGATTCTATAAGAGGAAGAAGGAGGGGAAGCCCTTTTGCTGTTATGATTGCCTTCCATGTCCAGAAGGAAAGATTTCAACTCAGAAGGGTGAGGAAAAAACAAACCTAGATTTTTCAGATGTTTTGATATTTGACCTAGACAGTTCCTTTGCATTTACAATCATCTTCTTTTAATGACCCCATAATCCCTTACGGGGTGGAGTCTGGACTGAATGGAGCTGAGTGTTTACTGGCCGGATGTCCTTCCTGTTGCCAATGCAGTGTTTTTTCAACAGATATAGTCTCATTGTGCCCAGAGAGAGAGAAATATCTGCCTCTACCTAGGATCGAACTCACAGCCTCCTGATTGTGAGGCAAGAGCTAAACCTCTAGGCCACCGCACCACTCTTCCTTTGCATTTACAATGATGTATGTAATCCATTAGCATCATATTAACAGCTCAGTTTTGTGTTTTGTAGTATGACTTTTGAGATTATTTCAGGTTTGTGAAAGAGCAAGAACAGAAAGAGGAGAACAAAACACTAAGTATTGAATCCTTAAACATTATGTTTGGAATATTTATATCTTTTCTGAAGGCCTGATTGTGCAAAACCATTTTTTCCACCCAGAACCAAACCATTTGGCCCACCCAGTATGTACATTCCACTACTCCCTTTATTCTGTGGGATGAAAGGGACTGAGGTCCCCTTTCAGCAATGTACAGAACAATATTTTTATTGCCAGAGAAATAAAGAATTGAACCGGAGCCAAAGAAAGCTTACTGGACTATACTGGGTGGAAGTAACTGTTGCTATCAATGGATTTAAAACAGTGATGAAATCCAATTTTTTTTTACTACCGGTCCTGTGGGCGGAGCTTGTTGGATGTGGTGTGTCTTGTTGGGGGTGGCTTGTTGGGCATGGCAGGGGAAGGATACTGCAAAATCTCCATTACCTCTCCACTCCTGGGGGAAGGATATTTCAAAATCTCCATTCCCACCCCACTCTGGGGCCAGCCAGAGGTGGTACTTGCCAGTTCTCCAAACTACTCAAAATTTCTGCTCAGAACCTGACTTGCAAAGAGCTTGCAAATATTGTCTCCTTTCAATTAATGGAGACAGTAGTTGGTCCTTCACAAGATGGAAACACATACAGAGTCTAGATAATCCCAGCCTGTACTGTTGAAGAAGGTATAACATTCAATATAAATTTATTCACCATTTTTCATGGATAGTGTAAGATCTGGATTATTAGATAATGTTTGTACTAAAATGGACTAAAGAACACGTTGTGAAGTGGAAGTGTTCCTTTAAAATTTTAATCAATTAACCCTCTTCATAGTTGTGTCATTACAGAATGATGGGTCAGGGCTCCAAGTAATACACCCATAGCAAACAGAACTCCCAGGCAAGCATGTTCCTCAAAGAACAGGTTTATTGAATTTTTGATATTGGCACAGACTGATGAAAATAGACTCTAAAGGCGTCTATGGTTGTCACCTAATTAAAAGTAAAGTTTTTCCACCTTTCCGATACAATCAGTTATATAGTCCAATCAAGGTGCTGTCCAGTTGCTAGGAAATTTCACTCCTTTTCTTTTCAGCCACCTGTGGGAATGTCCTTGGTTCTCAGGGGAAACTATTCTGTTTTGGCTACAAACCCCAGCTATCTCTAGTCTCCTCTCCCTATCCCTCAGCACCATTGTGGCAACAAGATGGCCTCAGTCATCCCAGCTTCAGAGTTGACAGAATGTGTGAAATGAATTACATTATTGATTTATATTTTATCTTCCAGACATGGATGACTGTGTTCAGTGCCCAGAAGGACAATTTCCAAACCATGCTAAAGATGGATGTCTTCTGAAAAAAATCACTTATCTCTCTTACAGAGAACCTTTAGGGTTTGGTTTGACCATTCTTGCACTCTGTCTTTTTTTAATTACAACATTGATGCTTGTGATATTCATTAAACATCAAGGCACTCCTATTGTCAAAGCCAATAACAGGAATCTCACTTATGCTCTCCTTATTTCTCTCATGCTCTCGTTCCTTTGTGCTTTACTGTTCATTGGCCAGCCCAGAAAGTTGACATGTCTTTTCCGACAAAGTGCCTTTGGCATCATCTTTACTTTTGCTGTATCTTGTGTCTTGGCCAAAACCATCATAGTAGTTCTAGCTTTTAAGGCCACTAAGCCTGATTCCCAAATGAGGAAGTATATGAAAAAACCCCTGGCTACTTCCATTGTTTTTTTATGCTCCTTTGTCCAACTCATTCTTTGTACCATATGGTTGATAATCACTCCCCCATTCCCAGATTTTGATATGCATTCTTTAGCTGAAGAAATTCTACTAGAATGTAATGAAGGCTCAATGGTCATGTTTTACTGTGTCCTCAGCTTTATGAGTTTCTTGGCACTCCTGAGCTTCACTGTAGCTTTCTTTGCCAGAAATTTGCCAGATACATTTAACGAAGCCAAGTTTATCACCTTCAGTATGCTGATGTTTTGCTCTGTTTGGCTAACCTTTGTCCCCACATACTTGAGTGCAAAGGGAAAATACATATTGGCTGTGGAAATCTTCTCCATTTTGGCTTCCAGTGCCGGGTTACTAATTTGTATGTTTCTTCCCAAAAGCTATATTATATTGATAAAACCAGAACTGAATAATAGAGATCAGCTGATAAGAATAAAGAACTAAAGAATATACCATATGTATTAACAACATTACAAGTTTCCTTCTTTGTAAAGTGGTACTAAAACTAGAACTAATTGTTCTAGTGATTACCAATATATATATATGTAGGTCTTTGGTTATTCGGGTTTTCTCCTGTGTAAAATTGGAGGTGTCTTGGCAACGTTTCAACGAAGTCTCATTCGTCATCTTCAGGCTGGTGTTCTCGGCTTCGTGCTTCTAGGAGCAATGTGTGTGATCGCAGCTGTTTCTTCCTTTTAACTGCCAGTGGGAGTGTGAACTGATTGGGTGGGAGGTGTGTTCTGATTGGTTGGGGGTTTGGCGTTGCCAAACGTTGCCAAGACACCTCCAATTTTACGCGGGAGAAAACCTGAATAACCAAAGACCTACATACAAACACCCGCGAAAACCTCAGAAAACATATATATATATGAAGAAACAGCTGTGAAGCACTGTTATATATATATATATATATATATATATATATATATATATATATATATATATATATATATATATATATATGATATTGAGACTCTTTAAAGAGTGCAGAGAAGAGTAACAAGATTAGTGGGGCAGAGACTAAAATATAGAAAGAACAGTTACAGGAATTGGATATGAAAAGAAGGACTAAGGGAGATATGATAGCAGTGTTCTAATATTTGAAGGGTTCCTATAAAGATGAGAGTGTCAAACTATTTTCCAATGCACCAAAAGGCAAGACCAGAAACAATGAATGGAAACTAACCAAGGAGAGAAGCAACCTAGAACTAAGGACAAATTTCCTAATGATGAGAGCAATGAACCAATGGAACAACTTCCATTCAGAAGTTGTGGGTGCTCCATCACTGGAGCTTTCAAAAGGAGATTGGACAATCATTTATCTCTAATGGTATAAGTTCTCTTGCTCAAGTAGGGGATTTGAGTTGAAGACCTCCAAGGTCATTCCAACTCTCTTATTCTATGTTCTAACTAATCTAGTTCTAAGGCAGGACACATATTACTATATTTGCCTACCTCTGCACACCACTATATGTATTGAGCACTGATCATCTGAGTCTTGTCTGCTAAATTCTCAGCAGTAAATTATCCATAGGTACCTATGCCCATCACATAAGCAAACAGTTCTTTATTTTATTTTGTATAATGTATTTGTTGCCTATGGTGTCCTTTATAGGTTACTATAAAGTCCTTTATAGGTTACTATATTGGCGATATACTGTATATAGTATTCTGAGATGGAGATTTGTCTTATTAAATTTGTATCTCAGTAGCTTCCTCACCCCAGTGGGACTATCTCAAATCCTGGTCTAATCACATCAGTAGTAGAGGCCTCCTATAGATCCCATCTGCTAAGAAATTCTGGTGGGCAGGGTCAAAGAAAGAATCTTTTCTGCTGTGGACCTATCCCTGTGATCACTCCACCATGGGAGTCGAGGACTTCTCCCATCATTTTGACCTTCTGGAAGGGTATTAAAACACATCGGTGAAAATTTGTAAAGAAGAAAACTGTCAATTAAAAAAAAACTGTTTAATAAAAGTTATTATTAAATAATAATTATTAAATTTTGTTTAATAATTATTTAATATTATTTTAAAAAAAAACCTTGGATTTGATGGTTGGCCTGGAGCAGTGGTGGGTTGCTACTGGTTTGAACCAGTAGTGGTGGTGGGAGGCTCTGCCCACCCACCTGGATGTCATCAAAAACACTCTGCACCAATGCGCTCCCAATAACGAAACGGTAGTGAAGAAAATTGACACCCACTACTGGCCTGGAGGTGGTTGATGGGATAAGAAGGCTTCATCCTTGTGTTGCATGTCTCTTAGTCTTGATTTTTTGTCTACTTCTAAAATTGTAATTTGGATTGTTTTAATTTTTAAGTGCTTTTCTATTTGTCATTTTATAATCTATAAACCACCCAGAGCTGCTTGAGAAGAGAGATAGGTGGCAAAGAACTTTAATGAATAAATAAATAAAACAGATAAGATTGAAGTCTCTGATTTCTTCTCATTTGAAATGTTTGGAAACATTTTCCTGTAACTAGTCCAGATGGAATAATTACACAAATTCCTATCTATAGTTGTTGCTCACATTATCTCAGTAAAATATAAAACAACAGCTCATAATTTAATTGATTAGTCAGACCTGGTTAAAATGAGCTGGCAAAGAAGGCAAAATTCAAGGATATAATTGTGACTTTAGAAAGGAGCAATGGTGGGATTCAGCCGGATTGTACCAGTTCGGTAGAACTGGTAGCTAACTTTTTGGGCAGTTCGGCAAAATGGCTAAATAGCCTTGGCATGCCCGGCACCTCCCCTCCCCTCCCAGCCACTCTTCACCAGCCAGGCATGACAAGGAGGGGTGGGGAGGGGAGAGGCAGGGCCGGGTGTGTTGAGGAGAGGCCAACTACACCCAGGTCTTTGGGCGATGCCCTGGGCCAACGCCAGTGTGGAGCCCACAGTCTGGACCCTGGGACCAGCAATTCTTAATTTAATTGATTAGTCAGACCCAGTTAAAATGAGCTGCCTTTCTCAATTCTGCCACAGAAGGCAAAAAATAGGGACATCACCTTGTATTCTGCCATAAAAATAAAGGTATTGTATTTGAAGAATGTTCCATCCAGCTTGACTTCCAATAGCTGTTTCATCAGGAATTCAGAACTATTTCACCATTGCTTTCTTTCAACTTTTGTTTTGCTTAATTTAATATACATTGAGATTGACTGAAGGTCTGCCATCAAAATATTAAGCAAATCCAAGTTTATAATGGAATCACAGAAAAAAAATTGATGATCTAGTGGTCACAGGGAGGGCTGCGAAGATATCTCCATACCCCTAACATCCTGGATACAAACTGTTTCAACTCCTCCCCATGGGACAGCATTATAGGGTAGTGTATGCCAAGAGAACTAGACACAAGGACATTTTTTTTTCTTTGTGCTGAATATTTAATTCTCACAGTTGACAAAACATGGTGACTAGAGTGTGGCTGTAGTATTATTTATCCGCTTATTGCTCTTATATTCCTCTTCTAGTGTTTGCACACTTTTAGTATTATTATTATTTTATTATTTTCTCTGTTGTTTTGTAACTATATTCCATACTGGAGACAAATTCTTTGGGTGTCTAACCACACTTGGCCAAAAATGAGCCTGGTGGTGCAGCAGACTAATAGCCTGTTATTAACATTCAGCTGCCTGCAATTACTGCAAGTTCGAATCTCCCCAGGCTCAAAGTTGACTCAGCTTTCCATCCTTTCTAAGGTAGGTAAATTGAGGATCCAGTTTGTGGGGGCAATGCTGACTTTGCATAAATATACAAAAGTATGAAGGCTATTGCTTAACGCATTGTAAACCACCCTGAGTCTCCAGAGAAGGGCGGCATATAAATCAAAATTTTAAAAAATAAATAAATAAAATAAAGTATGCTATTATTCTATTCTATTCTATTCTATTCTATTCTATTCTATTCTATTCTATTCTATTCTATTCCATTCCATTCCATTCCATTCCATTCCACTCCACTCCACTCCACTCCACTCCTCCCCTCCCCTCCCCTCCCCCCTCCCCTCCCCTCCCCTCCCCTCCCCTCTACTCTACTCTTTAAAGCAAAAAAGAACATCTTCCCTCTTATATCCTTAAAGCCTTGTCATTCAGTCTTGGTTTAAAAGAATCCCATCAATAACTACCAGAAGCCCCAGCATATATATTTTAATCCCAAGAAATTCACTTTGCTACTTTCACTTTATTTTTATTTTTAAAAGTTGATCTTTTATCTCCTCAAGTAATGTCCCAGAAATTCACTTCTTATTTTCTTTTTATCTCCTTTCAAGAGCAGTTTTTTTGCCCATCCAAAAATCTATAACTTTGAATTATAACTTGATCTATTACCTGAACTATATTTGAACTATAACTTCTCTGAAATGAGAAATATATCCCATCGAGAGTGCATAAATACTGTTTTCTTTGTGATACTGTAAAGAATCTATAATTGTGGAGTCAGGAACATCTGCCATCCACTTATCAAATTAATCCTGTTCATTCCTATTTTCAAGTGCCTAGAGATTCTGATGCAACTATTAAAATGTTCATTAATAACCTCCAAGCCAGTTCTCCATCCGAGATCAAATCTTTTACATGATAAAATTTCATCTTTGTGCATAGCTCAACCAAGTAAACCCATGATGCTGAAGGACACTTGGATATTCTAAGAATGTGTGGATTGATGTAATACTTTCATATTATCACCAAAATGATGATATTTATACTTTTTCTGCTACTGCCACAAACAGTATGCTCGCTCTCTAATGGGAAATGTTACATTGGTGAACCACTTCCTATCCTTCACAAGTATATTAAACCAGGAAATTTCATCTTTAGTGGCATTATGTCTCAGATTTACATCCCTTCTGAGCAAATCACGTTTACCAGGCATCCTTCTGAAGATCTGAATGCTGAAGCTATGTAAGGAATTGCTGTTACTTAATGACACCAAATGTTCAGGAACTTTTTGAGACCTGGGTATCAAAGAGGTCTAGGGGCAGAAATTCTCAATGAGATCTCTTTCCTTCTCACCATGTCCCAAGTTAGTGTCCTTTAAAGGCAAGAAGCTTTTAAATGGGAATGGAAAGTGGAATGGAACTAAATCATTGTGGGGGGGGGATTGCAGAAGAAGGAGGAGAAGGAGAAGGAGAAGGAGAGGGAGAGGGAGAGGGAGAGGGAGAAGGAGAAGGAGAAGGAGAAGGAGAAGGAGAAGGAGAAGGAGAAGGAGAAGGAGAAGAAGAAAATAGAGCAGCTGGAATCCTGAATATCAGCAGTCTGAATTGCAGCAAGCTAATATGGAACATACTTATTTTTGTTTTATCAGATAACTGTGTGATCTGTCAAATGGAGTTTTACCTTTGATTAAAACCTATTAATGATATGTCATACATTTTAATATAGTGTACTGTGGGCATTTTATCTCCACAATTAACTACATATTTATTTCAGTCAATGCTCTGCATAAAACTTTTATCTCAACATTCTAATGATGTGTACTTGGTTTTAAAATTTGGTATTGTAAAGTGAATGAGTCTTCTTCCTTCTCCTTCTCCTTCTCCTTCTCCTTCTCCTTCTCCTTTTCTTTCCCCTTCCCCTTCCCCTTCCCCTATCCCTTATCCTTATCCTTATCCTTATCCTTATCCCTTATCCTTATTCTTATCCCTATCCTTATCCCGTTTTCAGTGCAAAGTAAATATAAAAGTATTATTTTCATACTAGCAGATATATTTCTAGATAATTCAGAATTCTCCTCATAGGTTACTAACACATAATTACCAGCACATCCTGGCATTGGCTTTTGCAATAAAGGAGATCAATGAACACCCTTCCATTTTATTGAACAATACCCTTGGATTCCATATTTATAACAGCCATTTCAGTGCAAGCTGGACCATCCATGCCTCACTGGAAGCTCTTTCCTTACAAGGATTCATACCTAATTATAACTGTGACAGCCAGAAGAATTTGGTAGCAGTCATTGGGGGCCCAAGTGCTAACATTTTTTTACACATGGCACTCATTCTCTGCTTGTACAAGATTCCACAGGTAAGATGATGTTAAGAAGGTGAGAATGAATTTAGATCTCTTGCTCTGCTTAGACATAGAAATTAGCCCGAAAGAGATAGCAATAGCAATAACTTAGACTTATATAACACTTCATAGTGCTTTTACAGCCCTCTCTAAGCAGTTTACAGAATCAGCATATTGCCCCCAACAATCTGGGTCCTCATTTGACTGACCTCGGAAGGACAGAAGGCTGAGTCAATCTTGAGCCTGGTGAGATTCAATCTGCCAAACTCCTGGCAGCCGGTGATCAGCAGAAGTAGCTTGCAGTACTGCACTCTAATCAGTGTGCCACCATGGCTCAATAGATGCAGATAGTTTAACCTACAGATTGTACACTTGAAGAGCTGTGGTGATGCAGTGGTTAGACTGCAGTATTGCAGGCTAACTGTGCCCACTGCCAGGAGTTCGATCCTGACTGGTTCAAGGTCGACTCAGCTGTCCATCTTTCTGAGGTGAGTAAAATGAGGATCCAAATTGTTGGGGGGGGGCAGTATCAGTGGTGGGAACCTCCCGGTTTAACAACCAGTTCGGTGATTGTGTGCTTCGTGCGTGTGTGTAGTTTCTTCACATCCACATTTCTTCGGAGGAGAAACACAGCTGAGGCACAGCAATCTGCTCTGCCGTGTGAATCAGCTGAGAAGATAAAGGTAGGAAAATAGCACACATGGGTGGGTGGGCCCATTTGATCATTGGGGCAAACTGGTTCACTCCCAGCTGATCGTTGGAGCTACTGGTTCACCCAAACCAGTCCAAACTGGTAGAATCCCACCCCTGGGCAGTATGCTGACTCTGTAAACCACTTAGAGAGGGCTGTAATGCACTATGAAGCAGTATATAACTCTAAATGCTATTGCTATTGCTATTGAAAGCACATAGGTCACCAAAAAAAAAGAGATACAATTTTTGAGATTTAACTACTCTTTTCTTTTGTTTCTTTTGAGATGGCATACGGATCTGCTGCACTGGTGAATAAGAAAATGCAAGATGGTGTCTTTTACCAGATGTTCCCAAAGGGGGATTATCAATACAAAGGGATTCTACAATTGCTGCTTCATTTTCATTGGATCTGGATTGGTGTGATTACTCTGGATGATGATAATGCAGAAACTTTTGTGCAAATTGTGCTTCCCTCCTATTCCCAAAAAGGCATATGCTTTGACTTTATAGAAAAGTTGCCTCAATTAACTTATCTTACTGGCTTTGAGCAGATGTTTGAAGAAGGCTTTGCAACTTTAAACATTCTCATGGAGAAAACTGCTAAGATTTGGTTCATCCATGGAGAAATTCATACCATGATGATTTTGAGACTGCTGCTCCATCTCTCAACGTTTGGAGATAGGCCAATAGTGATTAAGAATAAAGTCTTGATTATGACAGCCCAGATGGACTTCACCTCTTTACCCCTTCAAAGAAATTCAGGGATATCTTTTCTCCATGGCGCTATGTCATTTGCAGTTCAATCAAAGGAAGTTCTAGGTTTCCAGCAATTTGTTCAGATCAGAAACCCCGTTTCAGAAATTGAAGATGGATTTATTAGGGCTTTTTGGGAACAGGCATTTCTTTGTTCATTCTCTGAAAAAGACCCACAGAATGAGAAGAGATGCACTGGAAAAGAAAAGCTGGGATCTCTTCCTGAATCTGTTTATGAAATGAGCATGACTGGCCACAGCTACAGCATCTACAATGCTGTCTATACCGTGGCACATGCTTTGCATGGCATGCTTTCATCCACATTGCAAGAGAGAACAATGACGATTGAAGGGAGGAGGAATTTCAGTCAATATCCATATCAAGTAATTACTTTGTTATAATAATGTAAAATCAAAGTTTGGGCAGGATATGGGTAGTTTCTAAATAGAGAGGGAAAGGGAGAGGGAGAGGGAGAGAGGGAGGGAGGGAGGGAGAGAGGGAGGGAGGGAGAGAGGGAGAGGGAGGGAGGGAGGGAAGGAGAGGGAGAGGGAGGGAGAGGGAGAGGGAGAGGGAGAGGGAGGGAGGGGAAAAATTTGCTTACAATATCTTTGCAGCATAGATGCAAAGCGACTAAACTAATAAAAGGCTCTCCACAGGCTTTTCCATCAAGTATTGGGCCAGAATAATTATTAAATCTACACTGAGGAATGTACAATAGTGTATTGACTAGAGTCTTTGACTGCCAACTTATTTTGTTGTTTAAACATGCATTTTTAATAATTACATTTTATGCTGCCGACAGTCAAGATGAGTTGGGTGCCCATTCAAGTTGAATAAATTAATGAAAATGAATGAATGAATAAATGAATCGATCGATCAATCGATCAATCAATCAAACAATCTTAAAAAATGAGTGTTTTGGTATCTAAATTCATTTCATTGTCTTTCAAAGATACCAAAGTCATTGTCATCCATGAGGAGAAGCAGCACAGTTGATATATCTTTATAAGTACACTACAAAGTATACTTATACTGTTATATACCCATATAGTATACCTATATAATTTTGATATATTATGGCGTATGCTTTCTATCAACAATGAAAAAAGTGAGATAGTTTTTCCATCAGCATATTTGGCAGGTATCTATTTAGTCTTTGGTGTTTCGAATGATTGGAATGGGCATTTAAAATTTCAAATTAATTCTGCAGAACTAGATGTTTGTCATTTGGGCTACATACCTTGCTATTTTTAATTACTTTTTATATTGGTGTTTTCTGATTTGTGTGTGTGTGTGTGATTTAATTTTGGGGAATCACATGTTACTTATCATTTTGTTAGAATTGTACCTTAGCTATTTGATTGTTGTGACTACCAACAACCATGAATCCCCTGTGTATGGTGGCCCCATTTTTGAAGCAACTGACTGATACAAGCAATGTGAAGAAAGGTAGTTCTTCAAAAAAGTTCACATTTTTAGTAGATTGTGATAATAAATAAGGCACACTTCTTGAATCTAATAACCTTAAAACAGCATTTAAGTCTTATGTGTTTCAATAATTCTGCTTAATTAAACAGTTTTTTTTCTTTTAAAAAATCTAAACATCTTTTAATCTTTTAATTTAATTTTATTTTCTTCACTGATTTAGCTCCACCACTTTCTGAGAGGAGTCTCATTTAACAACAGTGCTGGAGAAGAAGTTTCTTTTGACCAAAATGGTGAAATCCTGGCTGGATTTGATATTATCAATTGGATCACATTACCAAATCTGTCCTTCCAAAGAATCAAAGTTGGAAAAATAGATCCTAAGGCTCAATCAGAGAAATTTTTCTCTATTTATGATGATGCTCTTATATGGCCCAATGAGTTTAACCAGGTAAAATCCACCCCAAAAAGGTAACCTGCTTCCTACGACAAACTGCCTTCAGCATTATTTTCTCTGTGGAAGTTTCTTCAGTGTTAGCTAAAACCTTGTGGTTCTGGCCATCATGATGACCAAGCCAGGATCTGGGATGAGAAATGGATCGGAAAATGGCAGGGGTGGGCTTCAAAAATTTTAGCAATGAGTTCTCACCCAGTTGCTGGGTGGCCATGGCCATGGTGGGCATGGCCTAGTCGGCTGCCTGCACCATGATGGGGGGGGGGCTTTTGCCCTCTCTGGGCTCTGGAGGCTTTCCTCGAGCCTCCAGGAGGGCAAAAATGGCCTCCCCAGGCTCCAGAGTCATGTCCAATTCTAGTGCATTTGTCTGAAATGGTATAGGGTTTCCTGAGCAGGGAGTTGGACTAGAAGACCTCCAAGATCCCTTCCAACTCTGTTATTCTGTTATTCTGAAGAACATGTTGTATGAGTGTAATTCAGTGGAAGCTTGCTAATAAGACTAACTTTTTATGTTTATTTTCTTCTGGTTGATAAAAGGAACTCTGTTATTCTATTCTATTCTATTCTATTCTATTCTATTCTATTCTATTCTATTCTGTTCTGTTCTGTTCTGTTCTGTTCTGTTCTGTTCTGTTCTATTCTATTCTATTCTATTCTATTCTATTCTATTCTACTATTTTGCTCATTTATGAATAGGTACTTCCCCGTTCGGTGTGTAATGAGAATTGCTATCCAGGTTCAGTCAAGAGAAAGAAGGAAGGCAAACCATTTTGCTGCTATGATTGCTTCCCATGTCCTGAAGGCCAGATTTCAACTCAAAAAGGTAAGAATGTAAGAGAATATAACAATTTGATCTTTATAACCCTGAGTTTCTTATCATAAATTTAACATTAACTTTCAGTATGGGTGGATTTAATGGAGTAGTTAATGTAAAGACCATGGCTAAATACTGTAGTGGCCAAAACTGTGGAAACCTTTTGGGAAAAGTGTATTTTCTAAAACTAGCTAATAGCACCACTTTTTTTTATTAGTACCATAAAATTATACATCAATGGAAAGATAATTTAATCAAGAATGTAATGCAATAAATTTTATGAAAGTTAGAATAGCAGTTACAGTATAAAGAAGAAAAGTGAAACACGTAGAAAAAATGAGATACATAAAAATTATCACCATAGAAAAAATGAGATATACAAAAATTATCACCACGTCAGTTAATACTTAGTTGGGTAACCTTTAGCATGAATTACAGCCTTACAATGTCTTCCCATTGACTGAACCAAGTCTTTTAATTCTGCAGCTGTTATAATGTGAAACCAAGATTGAATGATTGCTTCTATTAACTGGGTTTTATTGCTGGGTCGCTTCTGACTAACAAGTTTCTTTCGTCGGCTCTATAGATTTTCATTTGGGGTAAGATCTGGGCTATTCCCAGGCCATTCCAGCAGTGGAATATGATTATCTTGAAACTCCCCCCAAAAAAGTGGTGTTATTAGCCATCAAACCTTAAAAATAAACTTTTCCCAAAAGGTTTCCACAATTTTGGCCACCACTGTAATTCAATATAAGATTTGTGTCAAAAGCTCTGTAGAGGCGGCTGAATAACATATAGAATATCTATAGAATTTCCCACTTTCATATACTTTGTACTTTGATGTTTCTTCTTTTAGCTGCTTAAAACATTTGTCCTTCCTCTCTGTTTTATGAAGTCTCTTTACATATTGATTCTCCATAATCGTTTAGGAGGTTGGACTGTTTTATTTATGCATTGGAGAACTCTTGAGATACTCCAATGCACCAATAAAACAAAGACGGGGAGGACTAATTACCTCCAGAATTATAATTGGCAAAGCCAGGTCTTCAAGCCTTTTCCAAAGACCAAAAGGATGGGTGCAGATTATAAATGCAGTGTTAATTTAATGGCAACTGCAAAAACATAGTAAAATCAGGTCCAGTCACATGGTGAATCTGCTTTACAACTATCACAACTTACAACCATAATTGCCCGGTTCAATTATGTTCATAAGTTAAAGGCTACCTATATAATCAAATGTTGTAAATCATGCATTGGTTTGAAATTTTATAAATCTAATAATATGACAAAGGTTATAGCAATAGCACTTTAGATTTATATATCGCTTCACAGTACTTTTACAGCCCTCTCTAAGTGGTTTACAGAGTCGGCATATTTCCTCCAACAATCTGGGTCCTCATTTTACCCACCTCAGAAGGATGGAAGGCTGAGTCAACCTTGAGCCTGGTGAGATTTGATCTGCCAAATTGCAGGCAGCAATTGTCGGCAGGCAGTACAAGTAGCCTGCAGTACTGCATTCTAATCACTGCACCACCACGGCTCTTATGGATGTTTTCTTAGAACATTCATACAAATTTGAGCATTGTTTGCAGAAATGTTAGTGAAAACAATTATATTTCTGCTTGCTTTTTCAGATATGGATATCTGTTTCCAGTGTCCACAAGACCAGTATCCGGATCCAGAACACAGTTCATGCATTCCAAAAACAATGAGCTTTTTATCTTATGAAGAACCTTTAGGGAGTGGTTTGGTCATTCTTGCTTCTTCCTTTTCTCTCATAACGGTACTAGTGCTCTGGACTTTCCTCAAGTACCAGGACACCCCCATTGTTAAGGCCAACAACCAGTACCTCAGCTACGTTCTCCTTATTGCCCTCTTGCTTTCATTCCTTTGTGTTTTCCTATTCATTGGCCACCCAAAAAAGATAACCTGCCTTCTACGACAAACTGCCTTCGGCATCATTTTCTCTGTGGCAGTTTCTTCAGTGTTAGCTAAAACCATCCTTGTGGTTCTGGCCTTTATGGTGACAAAGCCAGGATCGGGGATGAGGAAATGGATGGGGAAGTGGATGGTCACCTCCATTATTCTTTGTTGCTCATTCATTCAAGTTACCATTTGTATTATATGGCTATCTATATCTCCCCCTTTCCCAAATTTGGACATGCAAGCAATGACTACAGAAATTGTTCTGGAATGCAATGAAGGATCTGTCTTTATGTTCTACTGTGTCTTGGGTTTTATGGGCTTCTTGGCCATTATGAGCTTTACAGTGGCTTTCCTAGCAAGAAAGCTGCCTGACAGTTTTAATGAAGCCAAATTTATCACTTTTAGCATGTTAATATTTTGCAGTGTTTGGTTGTCCTTTATTCCCACTTATCTGAGTACAAAGGGAAAATATATGGTGGCTGTGGAGATCTTTTCCATTGTAGCATCCAGTTTTGGGTTACTGAGCTGTATCTTTTTTCCCAAATGTTATATTATTTTGATTAGGCCTGAAATAAATAACAAAAGTATTCTAAGAAGAGGAAAGAAGTAAAAAAGAAAAGTATACGAGGAACTTGAATTTAAAGGATAAAATTATACAAGACCTGGAGCATGGAAAAAGCATGGAAAAGTTCTCTCTACTGTTGAAATTGTTGGATAAAGGCTAAAATTCAGCGACATGCTTTGTTTTTGTTATTGACAGAAGGCGGTAGACATCTGGGTTTAACCTTGCCCAACCATTATAAGGATGATATTCTAAAATTGGAGTGGGATGGGGGAGGTTGGCAACAGGGAATGAGACTGTTCAGGGGCCTTGTCCACAACACTACATTGCTTTCAGATTTTGAAAAGTTGTTCATTCAAGAGGAATATGTACTGCCATCAATTGAAGGCATTAGCTAGAAAGATAAATAAAATAAATAATAAATAATAATTTTATTTCTATACCGCCCTTCTCCCGAAGGACTCAGGGCGGTGTACAGCCTATTAAAAACACAAAGCAAAACAACAATTAAATTTTAAAATCATTAAATAATTAGGCTCCAATTAAAATCCCAGAAATTTAAAATACCCCAATTTAAGATCGTTATGTTAATAGCCCGGCCTGGCAGAACAACAGGGTCTTTAGTGTGCAGCGAAACACCCGGAGGTTGGAGATCTTACGTATTTCCGGGGGCAGTTCATTCCACAGGGCTGGGGCTCCCACAGAGAAGGCCCTCCCCCTGCGTGTCGCCAGCCAACATAACTTGGCCGATGGCACCCTGAGGAGACCCTCTCTGTGGGAGCGGACTGGTCGGTGGAAGGCTATTGGTGGCAGAAGTCGGTCTCGAAGGTACCCGGGTCCTATGCCATGGAGTGCTTTAAAGGTGGTGACCAACACCTTGAATCGCACCCAGAAGACCACTGGGAGCCAGTGCAGCTCGCGCAGGAGGGGTGTCACGTGGGCGCAACGAGTTGCACCCATAACCACCCGTGTGGCTGCATTCTGGACCAGTTGGAGCCTCTGAGTGCTCTTCAAGGGGAGCCCCATGTAGAGAGCATTACAATAGTCCAGCCGGGAGGTGACAAGGGCGTGAGTGACCGTGCACAAGGCGTCCCGATCCAGAAAGGGCTGCAACTGGCGAATCAGGCGAACCTGATAAAAAGCCCCCCTGGCCACGGCCGTCATATGCTCTTCTAAAGACAGCCGTGCATCCAGGAGGACACCCAGATTGCGAGCCCTCTCTGTGGGGGGGAAAGATTCACCCCCAATAGTCAGCGATGGCACCTGCTGACTATATCGGGGTGCCGGAAGCCACAGCCACTCGGTCTTGGAGGGGTTGAGTCTGAGCCTGTTCCTCCCCATCCAGGCCCGCATGGCCTCCAGGCAGCGGGACATCACATCAAGGGCATCATTGGGGTGGTCTGGGGTGGAGATGTACAGCTGAGTATCATCAGCGTACAGATGACACTTCACCCCAAAACCACGGATGATCTCACCCAGCGGCTTCACATAAATGTTGAACAGGAGGGGCGAGAGGACCGACCCTTGCGGCACTCCCCATGCGAGATGCCTCGAGGTCGACCTCTGTCCCCCTGACAACACAAACTGCGAGCGGTCAGAGAGGAAGGAGGAGAACCACCACAGAACGGTGCCCCCTATTCCTAACCCCCTCAACTGCTGCAGCATGATACCATGGTCGATGGTATCAAAAGCCGCTGAGAGTTCTAATAGGACTAGGACAGAGGAGCAACCCCTGTCCCGAGCCCTCCAGAGATCATCCACCAATGCGACCAATGCCGTTTCTGTGCTGTACCCCTGCCTGAAGCCCGACTGGTACGGGTCCAGATAGATAGCTTCATCCAGGTGCGGGGGAAGTTGTCATGCTCTCAACAACCTTCGCCACAAAACGGAGGTTGGAGACTGGACGATAGTTGGCTAATTCAGCCGGGTCCAGGGAAGGCTTCTTGAGGAGGGGCCTCACTACCGCCTCTTTCAAGGCGGCAGGAAAGGCACCCTCACTCAGAGAAGCACTTATAATCCCCTGGAGCCAGCCTCGTGTAACCTCCCGGGAGGCCAGCACCAACCAGGAGGGACACGGGTCCAATAAACACGTGGCGGCACTAATCTTACCCAGAACCCTGTCCACATCCTCAGGAGTCACAGGATCAAACTCCTCCCAGATAACATTCTCAAGACCT
Source organism: Pantherophis guttatus (assembly GCF_059756535.1). Lineage (NCBI taxonomy): Eukaryota > Metazoa > Chordata > Lepidosauria > Squamata > Colubridae > Pantherophis > Pantherophis guttatus. The sequence goes on from NC_142066.1 coordinate 20,339,738, forward strand.
GCCCTCGTCTCCTCCCATGGACTCATCCAGTCGGAGTCCAAGCCATCCCGAATCCGAGCGACTTTATCGTGCAGGAATTGCACAAAATCCTCAGCACGACCCTGCAAGGGATCTTCCCGCACTCCCCCCCCCGAAGAAGGGAGTGGGTCACCCTAAACAAGGCGGCTGGGCGGTTCTCTGCAGATGCGATAAGAGCGGAAAAATGGTTAGATTTTGCCACTTTTATTGCCACTAGGTAGGTCTTGATATAAGACCTCACCTGTGTCCGGTCGGAATTGGATTGACTAGTCCTCCAAATGCTCTCTAGGCGTCTTTTCCGACGCTTCATCTCTCTCAGCTCCTCAGAGAACCAAGGAGCCAATTGAGAATGGCATCGGGTCAGAGGCCGCAAAGGCACGATGCGGTCCAAAGCTCCAGCGGCCGCCCTTTCCCAGGCGGCCACCAACTCCTCAGTCGAGTAGTGTGTTAGGGTCTCAGGGAACGGCCCAAGCTCCGTCAGGAACCTTTCGGGGTCCATCAGGCGCCTGGGACGGAACCATCTAGTTGGTTCCGTCTCCCTGCGGCGGGGGAAGGCGGTAGGAAAGTCTAGTTGGAGGAGCGAATGATCTGTCCATGACAAGGGTTTAATATCTAGGTCCCCTCTACCAAGATCATTCAACCACTGACCAGAGACAAAAATCAAGTCCAGAGTGTGTCCCCCTATGTGAGTTGGGCCTTGAACTAACTGGGTCAGGTCCATGGCCGTCATGGAAGCCATGAACTCCCGAGCCGCCTCTGACGTCTCATCCGCGGATGGAAGGTTGAAATCCCCCATGACGATAAGTCTGGGGGTATCAACCGCCACCCCGGCAATGACGTCGAGTAGCTCGGGCAGGGTCGCTGCCACATGGCAGGGAGCCAGGTACATAGTCAGCAAACCCATCTGCACCCCACGGCCCCACTTCACACAAAGGGACTCACATCCGGCTATCTGAGGAACAGTGGTCTCCCTCAGACAAAGACTTTCCCTAATAATCACCGCCACTCCCCCACCCCTCCCCTGGGCTCTTGGCTGATGAAATGCACGGAAACCTGGTGGGCACATCTCAACAAGGGGGGCCCCCCTCCTGGCCCAACCAGGTCTCCGTAATACCTGCCAGGTCCGCACCCCCCTCCAAAATAAGATCACAAATGAGAGGGGCTTTATTAACCACCGACCTGGCATTACACAACATCAGTCGCAGACCCTGGGCCTGAGACTCTACACAACCCAGGACACGAGTCACGCATTGGGGGCCGGAGTGCGCAATCGCTCGTAAACAGCATATGCGCACCCCCGAGACTTGATATGACCCCCTGTGTCCACCATACCTGCCCCTCCCACTCATTATTTCAATTTCACAGCCGTTCCTGTCATCCCCCTGCTCCCCGGTTAAATTTCCTTTCACGACCTTCCTGCCACAAGTAATCAACCCATCATCTCGCTCAGTCGCTATCTGGACCCCCCCAGGTCCGCTTTTACAACCCCCTCCCTCCCTCCCGGGTCCCCTTAAAATTTTCTTTAAAAATTTAGCTAAAAAACCCCTCAACCCCCTCTTCGCTACATGCCATCTCTCGGGGTTCCAAAGCCCGTCATCAAGATAGGCCCTTGATAATGTGGAGGGCCAGGCCTGCGAGAGGGGGGAGTCTCGCAGCGCAAGAAGGTCGGCTTTTTGGAGCATCAACCGAACCAAAGATGAGAAAGAAAGGCCGGTCTGGGAGTCTATCATAGTCCAAAGGGATAACTGAGCATAAAGGTCACACAATGTCCATTTATAGAGCAGGACTCCACTGTCCTCTCACGACAGGGAGAAGGTCCAATGTTCTTTTTCGCCAATGGAGGCTAATAGCCAGCCATCCTCTCACGACGGCCGGTCCCGTTACAAGAAGTTAGCAGGAACAGTGTTCTATCCTCCCCGTTGGGATACAGAAAGGTAAAGGTAAAGATTTTCCCTGCCGAGTCATGTCCAATTCTAGTGCATGGTGCTCAACTTCATTTCTTTGCTAAGAGAACCAATGTTGTCCAAAAACACTTCTGTGGTCATGAGGCCAGCATGACTATAAGCCGATGTGCACAGAATGTTGCTCTCTTCCCACCAAAGTAGTACACAATGGTTCAGTAGTTAAAGACATTGAGCTTGTCAGCTGAAAAGCTGACAGCTGGATTCAAGGCCCACGTCCTGCATGGCACAGTAGAGTTCCTGTTACTTGCTCCAGCTCCTGCCAACCTAGCAGTTCAAAAGCATGCAAATGCAAGTAGATAAAATAGGTAGAAAGGCAGCAGTAAATTCTTGAATATTCGCCAATGGTGATAGAATTAATGGAGGGGAGGGCATAATGAATGGTACAAAAAGAAGAGGACTTATTATTCATATCCGGAACCCCATCTACTTCCTTGTGAAATATTTTTCTATGTAAGTCTGGTACCGAACTCCATCATTCAGTCCTAAAATTTCACCAGCTTAGTGTGGCACAAAGTATTCCCAATTACTGTTTTGCTGTGGAACTGCTTCAGATTGTTCTGGCATGGAAAAGTTACTGTCCTTGGAAGCTGAGGAATCTGAGGAAAAACTCACAAAGCAGTTGCAAATTTTAACTATAGAAATACGGGTGGTATGGAAATTCCAAGACTGTTACAGGCTGTCTGGGATCCTGGATAAGCTATTTCCCAAACATATTTTTAATTTATCATTATGTATAATTATATATATATATATATATACATACATACATACATACTACAACAATCTACATTTATCATGCCAATATGGCAGAATAATCAATCAATCATTCAATCAATCAATCAATAAAACAGAATACAGGTGGAAGGGATCTTTGAAGTTTTCTACTACAACCCCTTGCTCAAGCAGGCGACCTTATTGTCAACCCTGAAGCAAACCTGGCTGTGGCTATCTTTAAGGCTTCAAGGTTGCCACTGGATGGGAGGGGGGAGGAAAAAAGATAGCTGGGAGTTTGTAGCCAAAACAAAAAAAGTATCCTGTGGGAATCAAGGTCATTTCAACGGGTGGCTGGAAGGAGGAGGAGGAGGAGAAAGTAACCAAGCAACCAGCCAGCACTTGATGGGACTTGTGGGAAAGGGGGAACTTTCACTTTTAACCATGTGAAAACCGTGGGAATTTTCAGAGTTGGTTTTCATCAGTTGTGCCAATATGATGTATCCAACCAAATTGTTCTTTGAGGAATCTATCTGCCTCGGAGTTCTGCTCTCTGTGGGTGCGTTACTTGGAACGCTGACACTTACACTATTTCAGACAGTGGCTGTCTTAAAGACCTCCAGTGATGAAGCACCCACAATTTCTGAAAACAAGCAATTCCACTGGTTAATTGTCCGCATTGTTAGAAAATTTCTTCTTAATTCCAGTGTGCTTCTCCTCTTGAATGAGTTTCCATCCATTCTTTCTTTAATCAGCATTAATTCTATTCTAATTAAATTAGAATCAGAATAAGAATTAGAGTAGAACAAAGCAATCTCAAAATAATTTTTATATATTATGACAATATGTCAGTAAAAGAATTAGAGTAGAGCAAAATTATATTATCTTTGTAGAAATATGGAGATGACAATGAGGTTCTTCATATTACAGCTATGATTCATCATTAAGTTGTATTATTATGTTATTGTTAATTACTTATTTATTAAACTTTATGCCACCCATCTTGCTTATTCTTTCCTAATTAGTCTTCTGATTTATCCTGGACACTCTGTCCATAGATAATAAGTTGTATTTGTTGCCTTACATGCTCACAGACTTGATTCTTTTTTCACTTAAGTAATCAAGGAAATAATTATTCTCATAATGTGATTGCTTACTTCTGGGATTCTGCAAAATAATTATTTCATAGATACCATCTTTTTGCTCAGCAACCCAAAACCACTTTCAATAAGTTGTTTGGGCATATCCTTTCAAAATGAATGAAAAGCAATAAAAGATATTATAAAGATATAAAATATAATAATAATAGAAGACAAGACAAGGCAAGACAAGACAAGGCAAGACATGACATGACATGACATGACATGACATGACATGACATAACATAACATAACATAACAACATAACGTAATGTAACATAACGTAACGTAACATAACATAACGTAACGTAACATCATACCGTATTTTTCAGAGTATAAGAAGCAGCTTAGTTTTTGGGGAGGAAAATAAGAAAAAAGCTGATTGGTGGGTGGATTGGCCTCTCGGAATACTCTCAATCAGCTGTTCCCAGAGGTAAATTTTAGCAACAGGTTTGTTGGTTGTGAGTTCTTTGCCTTGCTTTTTTTTTTCTGCCTCTGAAAGCCTCTGAAAGAGAGCTTCAGAAAAAAAGGCTTTTTTCCTGAACCTTCTTTCAGAGGCTTTTTTTCTGAAAGATTATCTGTACTCTGTTCAATCTCCTTTCTTTGGTATTGGCATGTAGATTAACCTCTTCCAATCTGCTGTGTCATTTTCCAGATTTGTTAACATAGTTTGGTTAGAACCTTTACTGATTCTTCTTTTGTTGCTTGCCATATTATTTTAGATAAAAGCCTTTCAGAGGCTTTTTTCTGAAGCTTCGTTTCTGAGGCTTTTTTTCTGAAGCTTCTTTCGGAGGCTTCTTTCAGCCTGTGAAATCTCTGTTTGCGAGGCTAGGCAGGGCTACATTCAGAATATAAGACGCACCCAGATTTTCACCCTCTTTTTTGGGGGAAAAAGGTGCATTTTATATTCTGAAAATATGGTATCTAATGTAATAATCTAATCTAATAAAATTTTAATCTAATCAATATATAATATAAAGGCCTGGAGGCTAAAACATATGAAGTATGGTTGGAGGATTGGGTTTGGCTAGTCTAGAGAAAAAAAGGACTATTTTTTTTAAAAAAATTGATTTATATGCCGCCCTTCTCCGGAGACTCAGGGCGGCTTACAATGAGTTAAGCAATAGCCTTCATACTTTTTGTATATTTATACAAAGTCAGCTTATTGCTCCCACAAACTGGGTCCTCAATTTACCTACCTTAGAAAGGATGGAAGGCTGAGTCAACCTTGAGCCTGGTGAGATTCGAACTTACAGTAATTGCAGACAGCTGGTGTTAATCACAATGCTTTCAGTCTGCTGAGCCACCAGGCCCCTATTGAGATCATGATACCAGTATTCCAGTATTTAAGAGGCTGCCACAAAGAGGAGGGGTAAATTTATTTTCCAAAGCACCAGAAAGCAAGACAACAAACACTGAATGTGAAACTAATCTAGGAGAGAAGTAACCTGGAGTTTAAGGAGAAACTTCTTAACAGTGAGAACAATTAACCAGAGGAACAGCTTGACTTCAGATGTTGTGGATGCTTCATCACTGGAGGTTTTTAAGATGAGATTGGACAGTCACTTGTCTGAAATTATATAAGATAAGTGGTGGGTTGCCCCTGGTTCGGACAGGTTTGCAAGAACCGGTAGTAAAACTGGCAGGAGGCTCCGCCCGCCGACCCCGACGTCATGAGGGAGTGGTGCATGACCCCGTTGCGAACCAGTAGTAAAGGTAAGTACAACCCACCCGTGTATAGGATCTCCTCCAAGGTCCCTTCCAGCTCTATTCTGATTCTGATATTGAACATGTATTGAACAAGTATGGATCCCAATATGTTATAATGTACTGGATTCATTGCAATTAGCTGCCCTCATATTGAATGCATTAGGCCATTTCTTCTTCCCCTCAATTCAAACAGGAAGCAAGTTCAACTAATTTCATCTAAAGTCAACAAAACACTGGCAGTTCTAAATAATTGTCAATTCCATCTATCCTGCAATTATCAAGATTATCATGATCTTTTCATCCTTTCATTCAAGAGTGTCCTTGGGCTGCAGCAAAACTATTAAGACTAAATTGTTCTAATAATCCAGCCTCTGCCACTTAGAGATGGAACAGCAAGCAAGATAAACACGTTCTTGACATTTGGCACACCCAACATTTGCATCAACCTTTTTAGTAAGAGAGTAATTATCCAGCTTTTTATGATAACTGACATCTCTTTGACTACCTCAACAAAGCTGGCTGAAAGACTTCCCAGAAAGTAGAGTGTAACAGAGCATGATAGTGGTGTTTATATCAGGACTGATGTTTCTAGGAATCCAGATTCTTCTTCCTATTCTTCATAAATATTATCATCCAGGGGAACTCAACATTGCTGGTATTATGTCTCAGAGTTATGTCTTTTTACAGCCAATCACCTTTAAAACAGCCCCTTCGCTGGATCTCTTAGATGATATCATGTAAGCAAGTTCTCAAAAAAAAAGGAACTTAAGAGGTATTTCATTAATAGAATTTTGTTCTGAGGATGTAATCATGCATAGTTTATAATATGGCATCTTTTCCCCCCTAGATTAGGTTAATAATGTTTAATCTGATCCGTATCACTTTTATGTATTTATTTTTGTCAAAGTTAGGTACTACCCATCTTACTCTGAGAGTGACTCTGGATGATATACAGTTGAAAGCATAAAAGCATATAAAACCTATATAGTGCAATATATCGGTAAAAGAAACCAGGTAAAAACAAAGCTAAAACAAGTTTAAATAAGTATTATGCCAGAAAGATAAAGCTATTTTATCTTGCCACCTGCTAAACATTTTTTTGTTTTGTTTGCCTTATGGTCAATCTGGAAAGATTTTTTTCCCCCTATGAAAATATTTCCTGATGCAGTCTCTTCTATAATTGAATAGTTCTTATCATTAGGAAATTATTTCTGGTGTGCAACCAAAATCTGCTTTCTCATAATTTAAACATTATGGTTTGTTTGTTTTTTTTAAATATTATCTTCTGGAACAAGTTCAAACATTTCAGCCATGTCATGTACAGAACAAGCCTTCTCATGTATGAAGGCACCCAACAGTCATGGATATTGCCTTGTCCTCTTGGCACACCATCTGTATTATTTCCTTTATTTGAATACATGTAGTTTCAGGGAACACACTTAATCAACTTTGGCTAGTCTCACAATAGGTAAGGGGGGGTTGAACATGGATGGAAAATCTAACTAGTTGATCTAACTACAGTAGTGGCCAAAATCATGGAAATCTTTTGAGGAAAGTGTATTTTTGAGGTTTGATGGCTAATAACACCACTTTTTTTTTTTTTTGGAGTTTAAAGATAATCATATTCCACTGCTGGAATGGCCTGGGAATAGCCTAGACCTTAACCCAATTGAAAATATATGGAGCCAACTAAAGAAACTTGTTAGTCAGAAGTGACCCAGCAATAAAACCCAGTTAATAGAAGCAATCATTCAATCTTGGTCTCACATTATAACAGCTGCAGAACTAAAAGACTTAGTTCACTCCATGAGAAGATGTTGTAAGGCCGTAATTCATGCAAAAAGTTACCCAGCTAAGTATTAACTGACATGGTGATAATTTTTGTACATCTTGTTTTTTCTACGTGTTTCACTTTTCTTCTTAATCCTTCATAAAAGTTATTGCATTACATCCTTGATTAAATTATCTTTCCATTGATATATAATTTTATGGTACTAATAAAAAAAAAAAGTGGTGTTATTAGCTAGTTTTAGAAAATACACTTTTCCCAAAAAGTTTCCACAATTTTGGCCACTACTGTATGTATTGTGCTCTTCTAGTGCTAAACTTATTTTACTTTCCAGCAACATGAATTCTTCCATCCAAATCAAAGAGCAAGTTGAAAAATGCATTTTCAAAACAGGCAATGCCAAGTCTCCTCATTTCTTTGCATCTTGGGGGGGGGGTTAAAATCTGTCCTTGATTCTTGTCCTTGCCATATGAACCTAAATATATCTTTTTTTGCCTTTACTTAAAATGATGTGTTGGCTATCAAAATAGATACTGTTCGAAACAAACAAACAAAAAAAACTATCATTCTAGATGATGCCTTTGTTTTTATCACAGTGTTTTTTCCCAATAATACATCCGCTTTTATAGGATTTTGGCTCAGAATTACCAACATATTCTGGCTCTGGCGTTTGCGGTAAAAGAAATCAATGAAAACCCTCACATCTTGCCAAACATCACTCTGGGGTTCCTGATCTATAACAGTCACTTGAGTGCAAGCTCAACTTATCTTGCCTCAATGGAACTTCTCTCTACCTGGAAGAAGTTCATTCCAAACTACAAGTGTGATAGTAGAAGCAATGCAGCTGCAGTCATTGGAGGACCTGATTCCAATGTCTGCCGCCATATGTCCACCATTCTAGGTATCTACAAGGTTCCACAGGTAAAGTACTTTCTAGATTCTCCTGGGCTTTCTCGGTGTCCAACTTTCTTTCCTCACTAATAGTATTTCACTACTAAATTTCAATTGTTCTATGTTCATGATTATCTTTCTTTTTTGTGTCTTGTTGATTATGCACTGTTATGTATACATGTTAATGATGACATTTTGGCAGTTCCATTGTGGTTTTTTGTTTTGCTGTAATTTTTTATTGCTATTTTTTTTTTAAAAAAAAGTTACTATGTTCATTTTCTAAGTAAATTTATTTGAGTACATTAGTTGAAGAAGTAGGATATACATTTCTGGAATTCATTAAAAACATGATTAAATACACTTTGTTTTGACACAATCTTGCCATCTGAAATTTAAATATGAAGTGGACATTTAACTTGATTTGATGTTTTGAATGCAAGGACTGATCTCAAAGAACAGGATAGTCGTGAAGGCAGAGTACAGTTCTACCTTCATCTAGTAAAGCAGTGTTTTGCAAGTAGGAAGATGAATGGATGGATGGATTGATGGATGGATGGATGGATGAGTGGGTGGGTGGGTGGGTAGGTGATAGATAGATGGATGGATGGATGGATGGATGGATGGGTGGGTGGGTGGGTGGGTGGGTGGACAGGAGGGTGAGTGGGTTGGTAGGTAGGTAGGTAGATGGATGGTGGGTTGGGTGGATAGGTGGATGTGTGGGTAGGTAGGTAGATGATAGATAGAAGATAGATAGATAGATAGATAGATAGATAGATAGATAGATGATAGAATTGACATATGAGAGATAGATGTGTGTGTGTGAGAGAGGGAGAGGAAGAGGGAGAGGAAGAGGGAAGGAGGGAGGGAGGGAGGGAGGGAGGGAGGGAGGGAGGGAGAGAGAGAGAGAGAGAGAGAGAGAGAGAGAGAGAGAGAGAGATGGAATTGCACTTGATTTTTTCCAAATAGTTTTCCAAATAATTACTAATTTCTGCTCTCTCAGAGTGTAAATTTCTGATAATCACATTTTATAAACTGTAGTTCAGTACTCTTTCCAGTATTGTAATCAGGCTCTTAAATTCTTGGTTTTCTATACTAGAACTTTACTAGAAGTTTATACATCATTGACCATTGACTCCTGTCAGATTAGCACATATAAATCCAATTTATCCATCCAAATGTTGGTTGGTGGGGTTTTTTATGGTGTTCCTGCAATAAAGCCATCCCCTTCTCTGTATAAGATTTTTGGTGAAATATGTACCATCAATAAATAAAAATGGAGTGTTCCCAAAATTAGTCTTACTGCGTTGATTTATAAGAGCAAATTTCAAGCTTAAAAATAATGAATATATTACCTATTTAATTTCAGTAGCTAAAATCATAGTTTTATTTTATGGTGGTGTGGAGAGAAACTTTTTTGAGAGAGAATAAATGACGGCAATTGGATTTCTTAATCCTAAATCAAATGCTGTGCTTTCACTGATCCTTGCGTTTAACTCCTAGACAAAAATATTTTCAAGTTCCTGAAATCTCTTAATTCAGATAGTAGTTTGGCCTTTTTTTTCCCCATTTGATAAACAATCCAGAGACTGAACATTAATTTTCTCCCTACTGTTCACATAACAGCAGCAAAGTAATATTTAAAATATTTCATTCTATTTTGCAGTCTGCTGTCTCTCTGCGCATATTGCTTTTATGTAAGGTATTCTAGGGTTCTGTAGCTATATTAGTTTATTACTTTGTTCCATAGAACAAGTGTTGCCAGATAAGCAAATAGGTATATTCCAGTGAGCGCTAATCACACTATATTGGTTGCCTCCTGGGAATGGCAGGTTTTTTTTTTGAGGTAGTTTTAATTAAGTATTTCTTGCATTTGCTGAAAAACCAAAAGCAAATATGTTTAGTGTATCTAAGTTATTGCTTCATATATAAATGTGATCGCAACAAAGGTATACATAAAATTTCAGTCATGTTTTGAGAGGTGTGCATTTATACATTACCTTTGAAGCCTGAACAGGTAATGGTGACTATAATAGTTACCGAACACCGGAAAAACTCAAGAACAGTTGAAATGTGGATTAACACGACCACATTAGGAAATTGTAACTAATTGCCACATTAGGAAAAAAAAATTTGCAGATAAAATTAAAGTAACGAGACATCAGAGGCAGGCACCACATTTTTTTAAAAAAAATCAAATTTGGATGGATTTTATGGGTTTCCTCCGTTTCAATAAGCAATAATATTATAATAGTTTATAGTGCATATGTGGTAAATTTGCTTTTTATTTGCATATAAGTATATTTTCTGTTTTATTTCTCTATGCATCTTGGATTTGTGTTAATTTGTGTGCATGTGTTTGTGTGTGTATCTATATACACACCAGAGGTGGGTTTCAGCAAGTTCTGACCAGTTCTGGAGAACCGGTAGCAGAAATTTTGAGTAGTTTGGAGAACTGGTAGTAAAAATTCTGACTGGCCTCACCCCCATCTATTCTCTGCCTCCTGAGTCCCAGCTGATTGGGAGGAAATGGGGATTTTGCAGTAGCCTTCCCCTGGAGTGGGGAGGGAATGGAGATTTTACAGTATCCTTCCCCTGATGTGCCCACCAAGCCACACCCACCAAGCCACGCCCACAGAACCAGTAGTAAAAATTTTGAAACCTACCACTGATACACACATGCACAAACACACATACACACACATGCATATTAATGTATTTTGCAAACCTGATCTCCTTTTCAAATCTCCTTTAGCTCATGTATGGTTCTTCTCCAGTGATGGATAACAAACGCGAGGAAGCTTTTGTTCAACAGATGTTTCCAAACTGGACCCATCAATACAATGGAATTCTTCACTTACTTCTATATTTCAGGTGGACGTGGATAGGGGTGCTTTATATCGAAGACGAGAACGGAGAAAGGCTTGTGCAGAAAGTCCTTCCTTTTTTTTCTCAGAGCGGCATTTGCTTTGATTTCATTCAAAAGTTACCCAAGCACAGCTTTTCTAGTAACACCTTTAATCTTGTAGAAAAGGGGGTGGAAACCTATAAGATCACTGAGCGGAGCAGTTACAACGTCTTATTCACACATGGAGAACTGCAGACGATGCTCGTTTTCAGAGTGCTCATCGCACTTTCAGAATATGACCGATCAACTAAGGCTGAGAGTAAAGTTTGGATCATGACAGCCCAGATGGACTTCGCCTCCCTCCCTTTTCAGAGGAATACGGGCATAGACTTCCTTCACGGTGCTCTCGCTTTGGCAGTTCACTCTGAGGAGATATCAGGATTCCAAACATTTCTTCAGACCAGGAAACCTAGCTCAGAAAAAGAGGATGGCTTTTTCCAGCTATTTTGGGAAAGCGTGTTTGGATGCTCCTTGTCTAACCGAAACTCAAGGGACAGACCTGAGAGGACCTGCACTGGAGAGGAGAAACTGAACACTCTCTCTGAGTCTATTTTTGAAACGAGGATGACTGCTCACAGCTATAGTATCTACAATGCCGTCCATACTGTGGCACACGCCCTGCACTTAATACATGGGATGAATTCCAAACAACACACATTGTCAAAAGAGCAGAAGCTTCTCAATCAACATTCACGGCAGGTAAAACCCAAGGGAAAATAGGTACATGTAACAAGTTTGAAATTATTTAGGAAATAAGGTATTAGATTGGATGAAGGTCTTTTTTCCTTTCTATTTGCCCCACAGCCTTTCATTTCTTATGTCAAATGGATGAGATACAATCAGAGGTGGTATTCATCAGGTTCTGATCAGTTCTGGAGAACCAGTAGCGGAAATTTTGAGTAGTTTGGAGAATCGGTAAATACCACCTCTGACTGGCCCTGCCCCCATCTATTCTCTGCCTCCTGTGCCCCAGCTGATCAGGAGGAAATGGGAATTTTGCAGTAACCTTCTCTTGGAGTGGGGAGGGAATGGAGATTTTATAGTATCCTTCCCCTGGAGTGGGGTGGGAATGGAGATTTTATAGTATCCCTCCTCTGCCATGCCCACCAAGCCACACCCACCAAGCCATATCCACAGAACCAGTAGTAAAAAATAAATGAATCCCACCACTGGAAACAACTCAGTACAAAGAACCATTCATTCCAGCTCTCAGATTCTTCTTACATTAACTGATTATTAGAATGCTTATTATGATGTCTACTTTAACCATTTAGCAAACATTAAACAATTGCAGCCCTAAGGGATGCCATGGTGGCTTGGTTTCCTTCATGAACTGTTAGGATCAAGACAGATGACCTGTTTCTTTGGACTTGATGTTATTGAAGGAAGGCTAGAGCTGAATTGCAATCTTAAACAAATCAAAGAGAAGAGTCTTCTATTTTTTGCCTGTACAAAGAAGTATTAGCCTTTTCCTGTTATTATTAATAAAAATAATAGGAGCTGTTCACAGCAAATAAACAGATTAAAAACAAGAAAATAGTAAAAAGAAATATACATTATCGTCACAGGGATAGATTCTAACCAGCAGAGTAGATCCTAAAGCAATAAGGAAGGAATTTTTAATTTTTGATATTTTGCCTCAGGCATCCAACTACAATTAAATAATTAACAAATAAGATATGAACAGCAATGAATATTACAAGAAATGGGACATGAAATGAAAACAACCCAAATAAAATATATTATATTATAATGCCTTGGTAAGGCCAGACTCGGAATACTGCATTCAGTTTTGGTCACCCCGATGTAAAAAAGATGTTGAGACTCTAGAAAGAGTGCAGAGAAGAGCAACAAAGATGATTAGGGGACTGGAGGCTAAAACATATGAAGAACGGTTGCAGGAACTGGGTATGTCTAGTTTAATGAAAATAAGGACTAGGGGAGACATGATTGGAACATTGCAATGTTCCAATATCTGAGGGGCTGCTACAAAGAAGAGGGAGTCAAGCTATTCTCCAAAGCACCTGAGGGCAGGACAAGAAGCAATGGGTGGAAACTAATCAAGGAGAGAAGTAACCTAGAACTAAGAAGAAATTTCCTGACAGTTAAAACAATTAATAAGTGGAACAACTTGCCTCCAGAAGTTGTGAATGCTCCAACACTGGAAGTTTTTAAGAAGATGTTGAATAAACATTTGTCTGAAGTGGTGTACGGTTTCCTGCCTAAGCAGGGGTTTGGACTAGAAGACTCCAAGATCCCTTCCAACTCTGATATTCTATTCTATTCTGTTCTGTTCTGTTCTGTTCTGTTCTGTTCTGTTCTAAAATTAATTTGTACCACAATATATTCACAACAGCTAAAATAATCTTTTACAAGTATACAAACTTCAACCTATCTACCATATAGCTTTACTAAACAATTTATACTGAAACAGCCCTATCACCATTCTTGGCATATGTTTATCACCCTTCCGCCAAATGGTGTGGTTTGTTGAATAAACAAGGTTTCAAATCTTTCTTGTATACCTTTCAAATTCTTATGTATCTAAGGATATGTGGACCCAAAATAACTACATAATTTATCCAAGCTAAAATTTTACTTCTTTATGGATGCTCTTTAGGAAGAAGTAGTCTTTTATATATGAAAGCAAGTTGTTCCATGGGACAGGTGATGCCACTGAGAAGGATTTGCTACAAGATCCCAATAGATTCAACTCCTCAGCAAGGCTTGTCTCCCAGATCTTCCTAGGATGGGAATGAGGATACTTGAGATTTTTTTTAGGATTCAGAAAAGTTACAAGTTGTATCTCATTGCATGGATTCGGTATCTGTACCAACTTAGATATCTTTACAGTCATGGAGTTCAACAATATCATGATAGCTGTAGTAGACTATACCGTGACAAGATCAATTAAAACCTAGATTAACTCTTGAAAACCACATTCTGAAAGCTCCTCAACTGGAAAATCTGTCAGAATGACACAAAACAGATCAATAGGGAAGGTTTGGTATACTCTTTAGAAATGAGAGGCCCTGTGGTTTCAAAAAAGGCTTTTTACCCAAAGCATAAACAAAAGAAAGGACCTCTTCAATATTTTGCACAGCCTTAACAAAAGGAATAAGGGATGCGGTGGCTCAGTGACTAAGATGCTGAGCTTGTCGATCGAAAGGTCGGCAGATCAACTATTTGAATCCCTAGTGCCACGTAACGGGGTGAGCTCCCATTACTTGTCCCAGCTTCTGCCAACCTAGCAGTTCAAAAGCACATAAAAAATGCATGTAGAAAAATAGGGACCACTTTTGGTGGGAAGGTAACAGAGTTCCGTGCGCCTTTGGTGTTTAGTCATGCTGGCCACATGACCACGGAGACGTCTTTGGACAGCACTGGCTCTTCGGCTTTGAAACAGAGATGAGCATCACCCCCTAGAGTCAGGAATGACTAGCATGTATGTGTGAAGGGAACCTTTACCTTTACCTAACAAAAGGAATAGCAAATTCAGTAATGAAAGATTCAGTAAAGCTGTTATACTATTGATACCTCATACATTGTTAATAGAATAGTTTATCATCCCTGTTTGTACCTTGTATATCTCTGTTTGTACCTCCTGCACACCTCCCTCCAATCCAATCCCCTCCCTCCCTCCCTCCCTCCTTCCCTTCCTTCCTTCCTTCCTTCCTTCTTTCCTTCCTTCCTTCCTTCTTAAAAATAGCATTTGCCTCTCACTTATTAAATAGTTATCCTTATGAATTTTCTCCCTTTGTATCTTAGCTACATCACTTTCTAAGAAAAGTTTCATTTAACAACAGTGCTGGAGAAAAGATTTCTTTTGACCAAAATGGTGAAAAAATAGCTGCATTTGATATTATCAACTGGAAGACATTCCCAAACCAATCTTTTCTTAGAGTCAAAGTTGGAAAGATAGACCCGCATATTTCATCAAATACTTCATTCATCATTGATGAGAATAATATTGTGTGGCCTAGCAGGTTCAATCAGGTATGGGTCAATGAATTTGTTTTGGGTTTCCAGGTCTTTTCATCAAAGAAAAAAAAAACTGGTTTGCTCACAGCCAATCCTAAAATGAAGGAGAGTGAGTTATGGTGTGGATGATGTTGTGACAGAAATTTCATCTCAAATTAAGTCTTATATTGTTCAGACCAAAAAGTTCTTTTCTCTACTTTAAATATTTATACTAACTGTATGTATAAAACCCATTGACATGAACATCATTCTACCATCAGTTTTTCTTCTGCTGTTACTCTACATTTTCTTTGACAAAATTCTCATATATCAAAGTAAGTCAACCACTTAGTATGCATTTCTCTTCTATCAAATGCTTCCTGTGCTGAGAGCTACAAAGGTATTTTAAACCACAGCCTAGAGTTTATATTCCTTCTGTATTTTCAGTAAATCTAACAAACTTATTTTTAATATTCACATTAAGGTAAAGGTTCCCCTCACACATATGTGCTAGTTGTTCCTGACACTAGGGGGCTGTGCTCATCTCCATTTCAAAGCTAAAGAGCTAGCACTGTCCAAAGATGTCTCCGGGGTCATGTGGCCAGCATGACTAAATGCCAAAGGCACACGGAATGCTGTTACCTTCCCACCAAAGGTGGTCCATATTTTTCTACTTGCATTTTTACATGCTTTCAAACTACTAGGTTGGCAGAAGCTGGGACAAGTAATGGGAGCTCACCCCGTTATGCGGCACTAGGGATTTGAACTGCTGACCTTTTGATTGACACACTCAGCATCTTAGCCACTGAGCCACCATGTCCCATAATATTCACATTAACCCTGTGCCACCCAAATCTTAAATTATGCCCTTCTAACTACAAATTTCTCTGTAATAGCCTTCCTTTCATCCAGACCAAACAGCACATACACATTCAAATCAGGTCAGTCCATCCTTCATCTTTCTTTTGCATCTTGTCACACCTTATATTTAACTAGTCACTTTTCCCCTGCAACATGAATTGAGATATGTCTATCATTGTTTTTGTTTTATTTGATCTTTAGACGTGCCCTGTTTCAATATGCAATGATAACTGCTTTAAAGGATTTAGTAAGAGAAAAAAAGAAGGGCTGCCATTTTGCTGCTATGATTGCTTTCCTTGTCCAAAAGGGAAGATTTCAAATCAGGAGGGTAAGATACCTAATGCATTGATGGGTCAAAAATATTTGTTGTGTAGGACTGAGATAGATACAGATACAAATACAAATATGAGAACCAATTTGTTATAGTGGATAAGGCACCAGGCTAAAATCTAGGAGACCATGAGTTTTAGTCCCACCCTATGATATGAAATCAGCTATGTGACATTGACTCTCTGGTCTTGGGAAGAAGGCAATGACAAACCAGTCTTTACTACTCCACCAAAAGTCAACACTGTCTTGAAAACTAAGTTTTGTTTTCTGGTTATTGACCACAAATATTCTCTCTCTGTGTGTGTCTCTGTCTCTGTCCCTTCCCCCCCTCTCCCCCCCTCTCTCTCCCCCCTCTCTCTGTCTCTTTGTCTTTGTCTTTGTCTCTGTCTCTGTCTCTGTCTCTGTCTCTGTCTCTCTCTCTCTCTCTCTCTCTCTCTCTCTCTCACACACACACACACAAACACACACACACACACACACACACAAACACACACACACACACACACACATATTGATAGATATATATAAGGTGCAAAGCTGACCTTATATTTTAAGAGTTGTTCAGTTAAATCATGATGGTAGCATCTGCAGATGAAGATATAGTCCTGTATTATTTATTTATTTATTTGTTTGTTTGTTTGTTTGTTTGTTTGTTGTTTGTTTGTTTGTTTATTTATTTATTTATTATTGGTGGTTATTCACCATGGCGACTCGAGGCAGCTTACAGAATATAAAACCTCATTTAAAACAATAAAACTAATAAAAAAGAATCAAATAAATTAATATAATAAAATCACCCCCCACTTCCTGCCCTAGTGGCAGCAGGTCACATGACCCATTTAATGGGCTCCATCCCACTCTGGGTTCTCCAGGCCCGCTGGCAGAACCAGGTCTTCAGTACCTTCTGGAAGAGTATTAGAGTGGGGGGCATTCTAATCTCTGGGGGAATGATGTTCCAGAGAGAGGGAGCCACCATGGAGAAGGCCCTTCTTCTGTGTCCCACCTGGTGTATCTCCTTTGGGGATGGGAACCACAGCATTCCCTGCCTCTAATGGGTCAAGTACAGGGGTGAAATTCAGCAGGTTCTGACAGGTTCTGGAAAACCAGTAGAGGAAATTTTGAGTACTTCAGAGAACCAGTAGCAGTAATTTTGAGTAGTTTGGAGAATTGACAAATACCACCTCTAGCTGGCCTCAGAGAGGGGTGGGAATGGAGATTTTGCAATATCCTTCCCCCAGGAGTGGGGACGGAATGGGGATTTTGCAGTATCCTTGCAAAATCCTGCCATGCCCACCAAGCCACACCCACCAAGTCATGCCCACAAAACCGATAGTGAAAAAAAATGAATTTCACCACTGGTCAGGTAGATGTGATCAGCAAGAGACGGTCCCTTAGATAATCTCTGATATGCATTGTTTTGTGTATATTGTTAAAACTATAAGAAACCAGATTACACATATAACATGAGTCAAATGCATTACATATAAAATAGACAGAGCAAAATACCAAGAATGTGCTTTTAAAAAATCATAATTTCTCCCTTCTCTAGGCCTTTCAGATATATGGTAGTGACTTATACAATGGGGTTACTAAACATTCCAATTTGTAAAGCAATACTTCCCCGCCACATAATTCAGTGATGGAAAAGACTAAAGTTGTCTCTTTTAGATGTATCTTAATTGATTTTTTTTAGGGCTTTGGCAATATTACATATTGATACTAGACATGAATTCTCTTTCAGACATGGATGATTGCATTCAGTGCCCAGAAGGACAATTTCCAAATCATGGACAGGATGGATGTCTTCTGAAAGAAATTATATATTTGTCACACAGAGAATCTTTAGGGATTAGTTTAACCGTTCTTGCACTTTCATTTTTTTTTATCACAGCATTGGTGCTTGGAATTTTCATAAAGTACCAAGATACTCCCATTGTCAAAGCCAACAACAGGAATCTTACTTATACTCTCCTTGTTTCTCTCCTGCTCTCATTCCTTTGTGCTTTACTGTTCATTGGCCAGCCTGAGAAGGTGTTGTGTCTTATTCGACAAAGTGCTTTTGGCATCATCTTTACGATAGCTGTGTCATGTGTCTTGGCTAAAACTGTAATTGTGATTCTCGCTTTTAAAGCCACCAAGCCAAATTCCAAAATGAGGAAGTGGGTTGGAAAACCCCTGGCCAACTCCATTGTTTTTTCCTGCTCTTTTCTTCAAATAATTATTTGTATAACATGGTTGGCTGTCGCTCCTCCGTTCCCAGATCTTGACGTGCATTCTTTGCCTGCAGAAATTTTATTAGAATGTAACGAAGGCTCAAATGTCATGTTTTACTGTGTCCTCAGCTTTATGGGTTTCTTGGCTATCGTGAGCTTCATAGCAGCTTTTCTAGCCAGGACACTGCCTGATACTTTTAATGAAGCCAAGTTTATCACCTTCAGCATGCTAATATTCTGTGTTGTTTGGTTGTCTTTTTTCCCAGCTTATTTAAGTACTAAGGGAAAATATATGGTGGCTGTAGAGATCTTCTCCATCCTGGCTGCCAGTGCTGGCTTACTGAGTTGTATTTTTTTTCCAAAAATTTATATCATTCTAGTGAAACCTGAATTAAATAATAGGGAACTGCTCAGAATAAAGCACTAAAGATTTTTGATATTTATGGCATTCAGCTAACAAATTTAAAAACCATATAAATTCTAAACAATGAATGGAATGAACCATTTTCAGCTTTTCCTTTAGCTTCAAGAAGCTATTGGTGTTAATTTATCTAGCCTAAATGCCATTTCCAGCAGTTAGCTCTATAAAAGAACATTTTAAATTAATACAAAATGAGATTTCTGAACTAGATTCACCTCTTTTCAGTTCCCAGCCTTAGAGTATTTAGAGATCAGGCATGCAATGGTGGGAGGATGTAATTGTACATAGGTAAATTTCCTATGCAAGTCTGGATTTAAATTCCCAGATCATATGAACAGTTTTATGTTGAGTCAAGTGATGGTGCTTATCTTGATTTTGTAGATTTACCAGCTAAATACACGGAGAACAGGAAGAAAAGATGTATGTGCTTGGTCCTATTATCTATGAGGATTTAAATAGTCACACAGATCAAATTTTAGGAAGCCAATGGGCTGTACTCCAGGAAACTTTTGATAAGATTGCAGCTTCAATATCCGTTTCCAGTGTCCATTTTTTTTCCTATTGTGGTTGATGATTGGCTGACTTCATCCATCCATCCATCCATCCATCCATCCATCCATCCATCCATCCATCCCACTCAGTAAATGATTTATTTTGCCTGATTAAAATGTGATACTCAATTAACAATCCTAAGTTTATTTATTTTGACCAGGAGTCAGCAAACTGCGGCTCTGGAGCCGCATGTGGCTCTTTCACCCCTCTGCTGTGGCTCCCTGTCACTAAAAATGTGCGTCACAACCGCCAATGTGTGATACCTGCTGGCACGCAATTTATTGAGCTTTTCAACCCCGGGTAGGCCAAACATGGATAAATCCAAGAAAAGAAAAGTTTCAGAAGAAAACGGAACATTTAATTCAACTACATATGCTAGTTTTGTGGCCGCTCAAGAAATAGTCAGGCACGGGAAGGGTTTTGTGGCTCCTGGTGTTTTCTTTTCTGTGGGAAACGAGTCCAAACGGCTCTTTGAGTGTGTAAGTTTGCAGACCCCTGATTTAGACTAATAGTGTTTCAATACCAGTTGGTTCTAAGTGACAGCTAGGTCACTCGCACATATGTGCTAGTCATTCCTGACTCTTGGGGGCGGTGCTCATCTCTGTTTCAAAGCCAAAGAGCCAGCACTGTCCGAAGACGTCTCCGTGGTTATGTGGCTGGCATGACTAAATGCCAAAGGCGCACAGAATGCTGTTACCTTCCCACCAAATGTGGTCCCTATTTTTCTACTTGCTTTTTTTTTACATGCTTTTGAACTGCTAGGTTGGCAGAAGCTGGGACAAGTAACGGGAGCTCACCCCATTACACAGCACTAGGGATTTGAACCACTGAACTGCCGACCTTTCGATTGACAAGCTCAGCATCTTAGTCACTGAGCCACTGAATCCTTTAAGTGACAGCTACTCCAATACAATAAAAAAAATTAAACCATAAAACAGACAGTTGTGGTGGCATCATCTTCAGCAACATTCTGAGGAAAGACATGCTCAATAACAACACATTTTCCATTATTTTATCAGCCCCCAAAGGCTTCCTGAAATAGCCAGAGGTTACTGGCTTTCCTAAGTGCCAGCAGAGTTCACTCTGAATATGATGGAACAATGGGTATAATGGAAACCTGTTCCCAAAGAGAAAGCTTTTCTGAAACTTGCCCCCGAAGAATGATGACAACTGCAGGCAAACAGTTCACCCATACTTAACTCCTGCAAGTGGTCCAAAAGACAGCTGAGAGATCACTAAGAAGGTCTGCATGACCTTAATCTGGTTTTAGTACAGCCAGATGGACAAAGAGACAAAGGGACGCAATGGCTCAGTGGCTAAAATGCTCAGCTTGTCGATCGAAAGGTCGGCAGTTTAGCAGTTCGAATCCCTAGTACCACATAATGGGGTGAGCTCCCGTTACTTGTCCCAGCTTCTGCCAACCTAGCAGTTCAAAAGCACATAA
Source organism: Pantherophis guttatus (assembly GCF_059756535.1). NCBI lineage: Eukaryota > Metazoa > Chordata > Lepidosauria > Squamata > Colubridae > Pantherophis > Pantherophis guttatus. The sequence continues at coordinate 20,360,646 of NC_142066.1, forward strand.
AAAAGGCAAGTAGAAAAATAGGGACCACCTTTGGTGGAAAGGTAACAACGTTCCATGCACCTTTGGCATTTAGTCATGCCGGTCACATAACCATGAAGAGATCTTCGGACAGCGCTGGCTCTTTGGCCTTGAAATGGAGATGAGCACCACCCCCTAGAGTTGGGAATGACTAGCACATATGTGCAAGGGGAACCTTTACCTTTACCTTACCAATGTACCTTATCAAACTAATTCTGATAATCTATGTGTTCCAGGGCCTTTCATAACTGCGGATCCACAACTTCCCCCAGAAAGAGAAAGTTGGGGACTGTTTTATAATTATCAAAAACAACTAGAGTGAACAATGACTTCTTGAGGAAGGGCACATACAGCGCTGTGCAAAAGGCTTAGATTTATTGTTGTAGCAATGGTATAATAACCAGGGCTGGGATTCTACTGGTTCAGACCAGTTCGAGTGAACTGGTAGCTGGGAGCGAACCGCGCCTCAGCTGTGTTACTCCCCAGCAGTAACGCACAAGGTACGTTTTTGTAAAACTGTGCATGCACAAAGCCCGATCACCAAACCAGTTGTTAAACCGGCAGGATCCTACCACTGATAATAACCATATATAATTATGCCAAATTTATATATATATTTTTAACTGTATTTTAATATTTGTATTTGATGTTTTTATTTGGCTGTTCACCGCCCTGAGTCCTCAGGGAGAAGGGCGGTATACAAATTCAAAAATAAATAAATAAATAAAATAAATAAATGTCTCAGTCTCTTTATTAAAATGCAACCAAAAAACGAAGGAAATTTGTACAGGTAGTACTTCACTTAACAACAGTTTATTTACTGTTGTCATAACAGCACTGAAAAAAGAGACTTATGACCATATTTCACACTTACAACCATTGCATCCCTATGGACATGTGATCAAAATTCAGATGTTTGGCATATTTATGATGGTTTACAGCAATGGTGTCAAACTCACTATGACATGTCGTCACGTGATGTATCACAACTTTCCCCCCTTCGCTAAAACGGGGGTGGGCATGGCCAGCACGTGATGCATCTGAGTCTGTTTGACACCCCTGGTTTACAGTGTTTAGAGGTCAGGTGATCGTCTTTTGCAACCTTCTGAAAAGCAAAGACAATGGGGAAGACAGATTCACTTAACAACAGTGTTACTAACTTAACAACTTCAGTGATACACTTAACAACTGAAAGGACGTAAATGGGGCAAAACACACCTAACAACTTTGTTTTTTTTTATTGAAAAAGTTTTACAAATACAAATTTTCCCATTTCCCCCCCCCTTTCCCTCCCTAACCCTCCCTAACCCTCCTGTCCCCCCATGACTTCCCCAAGATGAAATCCAAATCCAAATCATATTGTATAATACTTTACCACCCATCTATTCTACCCTCTGTGTACTATACATTTCTACATGACATTCAACTATTCTTCCCCCTGTATACTATACATTTCTACACAACATTCAGCTAAAAGCTATCTGGTACTTCCTAGTTTGATATTTATTCTGCACATAATCTATCCATTTCTTCCACTCCCATACATAGGTCTCTTGAGTCCGGTCTTTTAAGTATGCTGATATCTTCGCCATTTCTGCAAAACTGGCCACCTTCAAAGTCCATTCTTCAATAGTAGGCATAACATCCTTTTTCCAATATTGACCAATCAGTAACCTAGCTGCTGTCACCATATACAGTATCAATTTTGTTTCACCCAGTGAAAAGTCCTTAACTATACCCAATAAAAACAATTGAGGAGAAAATTGGAGTTTTTTCTTCAGAACATTTTGCATAACCCACCAAATTTTTATCCAAAAAGCCTTCACTTTCTTGCAATGATAATATGTAGCATCTAAACAATCACATCTCCAACATTTTGGTTGAACATTAGGATACATGCACGACAATTTCTTAGGATCTAGATGCCACCTATAAAACATTTTGTAAAAATTTTCCCTCAAATTCTGTGACTGCGTAAATTTAACATTCTGGACCCATATTTTTTCCCACGTTTCCATCATAACTGGTTCTGCAAAGTTTTGCGCCCATTTTATCATGCAATCTTTAACCAATTCATTTTCTGAATCTCTTTCTAGCAAAACGTTATAGACCCTCTTAATATGCATTGGGCCTTTCTCTTTTATCTGTCTTACCAATTCTTCTTCATGCAACATTAAACCAGTTTTTTTATCTTCTTTCCATCTCAATTGAAGTTGACTATACTGTAACCAAGTTAAATTAATCCCTTCTTCCAACAGTGTATTTAATGTCTTTAGTTGCCATCTGCCCCCATCCTTAAAAAGTATTTCTTTGTATAACGCCCCCCCAAGTGACTTTATATTCCGTATGATATGTCCAAGATTCAACCCCAACGGTATTTTATAATCCCATTTAAGACGGTGCTTCTTCCATACTCTCATCAAGAAGTTTCTGAGTATATGGCTGTTGAATACTTTATCCACTTTATTTTCGTAAAATAAATATGCATGCCAACCAAATTCAAGATCATAACTTTCTATATTCAATATTCTAGTCTTTATCCTTCCAAACTAATCACTTGCTTGTGTCAATGCTGCTGCTTCATAGTACAGTCATAGGTTTGGAAGTTTAAGGCCACCCCTTTCACGAACATCTTGCATAATTTTCAGTTTAACTCTCGGCTTTTTCTCATTCCAAACAAACTTATTCACTCCTTTTTGCCATCCCATCAACTGTTTATCACTTTTAAGCACCGGAATCATTTGAAACAAAAATAAAAATCTAGGTAGAACGTTCATCTTAACTGCTGCTATTCTTCCAAGTAAAGACAGCTGTAGTTTTTTCCAGGTTTCCATATCCTTTTGTACCTTTCGCTACAACACCTCATAATTATTTTGAAACAATTTTATATTTGAATCTGCAACTTGAACTCCTAGATATCTCACCTTTGGTACTATTTCAAAACCTGCCTTCCTTTCAAGTTCCTTCTTTTGATCTTCTGTCATATTTTTAACTATCATCTTGGTTTTTTTCTGATTCAGTCTAAATCCTGATACCATACCATATTCTTCTATAATGTCTTTCATCTGGATTATTGATTCCATCAGCCGTGTTAGGGTAACAACCAGATTGTCTGCAAATGCCCTTGTTCTGTAATCCTCTTGCATTATAACTATTCCATTCAAGGTACTCGAGTCCCGTATTGTGTTCAACAAGACTTCTAGAGTTAAGATAAACAACAATGGGGATAACGGACACCCTTGTCTTGTGCCTTTTTCTATACTGAAGTTTGTCGTCAAGCTTCCATTAATGATAATTTGTGCTGTTTGCTCTTGATAAATTGCTGAAACCGCCTGCACAAACTGATCCCCAAAATCCATCTTTCTTAAAGTCTTTAATAGAAAGTTCCAATTCATTCGATCAAAGGCCTTCTCCACATCCAAAAACACCAGCACTGCAGGGATCTGTTTATTCTTCTCAAGATATTCCAATAAGTCTATAATTTGCCTCACATTATCCTTCATATATCTGCCTTCTATAAATCCTGCTTGATCATGATGAATCACCTCTTGGATAACTGGCATTAGTCTGTTGGCTAATACTTTTGCAAAAATTTTGTAATCCGTATTCAAGAGAGATATTGGTCTAAAATTTTCCGGTTTTGTAGAACCTGCTTCCTCTTTTGGTATCAATGAGACAAAAGCTGCTTTCCATGAAGGGGGTATTTTACCCCCTTGTTGTATGCTACAAAATAAGTCTTTAAGATGTTCAATCATTTCTACTTAAACCATCCTTCCCTGGAGCTTTAGCTGTTTTCAGTTGTTTAATAGCAACGATAATCTCCTCAGCTGTTATTGGTTGACTCGTTCTTTCCTTTTGATCGCTAGAAATTTTCATAACTCTCCTTTCTTCTAGATATTTATTTATAAGTTCATTCTGTATATCATCTTTAGCATATAATTTGGCGTAGTAATCTAAGAAGGCTTCTTTGATTAATCTTTGTTGAAAAACTTCCTTCCCTCCATACTCAATACTACCAATAGTCCGAGTACTCTGCTGCTTCCTCAATGTGTAAGCCAGCCACCTGCCCGGTTTATTAGTGTTACAAAATGTATTATGTTTCGCAAATTGTAAATTAGTTGCTGTTTGTTCTGCTATGAGCATTTGAAATTGATCTTTCAAAAGTTTTATAACTCCTTGTAGTTTTTCATCTGTTGGGTTTTTTATAAGTAACTGTTCTTTTTTCTTTATCTCTCCTTCCAGTTCTAATCTTTTTCTTTGTCGATTAAACTTATGTTTAGAATTCATGTAGATCAGTACCCCCCGCATATACGCCTTGCTCGCATCCCAAACAATTTCAATAGGGGTACCTTTATTCAAATTCATTTCAAAAAATTCCTTCATTTGTTTTTTGAGTTCATTTACATTCTTTTCATATCTAAACAAATTTTCATTTACTCTCCATGATCTTCTCTCATTCTTTCCCATTTCTATTTCTATCCATACCGGGCTATGGTCAGTTAAAGTCCTCGGAAATATCTTTGTTTTCTTTGTTTTTAGAAGTAAATCAGCCGTAAGTAGGATAAAATCAATCCTAGAGAAGGATCTATGCCTGTCTGAGAAAAAAGTAAAGTCCAGTTCTTTTAGGTTGTGCACTCTCCATATGTCTTTCAATTCCAAATCTTCTTTCATATCGAAAAAGATCTGTGGTAATTTAACACATGACTTTGCCAAACTCTTTTTATCTTTTTAAAGATCTATTACTCCATTCCAATCTCCCATAAGTAAAATGGATCTATAGTCCCATTGTAATATTTTAGAATACAATATTTTGTAAAAATTCTCTTGTTGGTTAGGAGCGTAAATTCCAATCACCAAAATTGGACCATTATATGTATAAAGTTCAATTGCTATATATCTTCCACAATCATCTGCTTCTATAATTTTAGCTGACAGTCTTTTATTTATATAAATCACCACACCATTCTTTTTCTCTGGATTTGAGGCTATAAATTGTGCTCCTAATCTAGAGTTTATCAGATATTTTTGATCTTGTGTTCTAATATGAGTTTCTTGCAAACAAATAACATCATTATTAAATTGTCTCAGATAATGAAATATTTTCCTCCTTTTCTGTGGTGAATTCAATCCATTCACATTCCAGGATAGAAACTTAATTGTCATTTGTAGTCTCCTGAAGCGTTAAGAGCATTTGCTGAAGTTTCTGTTCCAAACTGGTAGTCTTTGACTTGGCTCCTCCCATAGCTTCAAGTTTTTGTATTTTACCCTTGGCTCCCTTCTTATCTTGTGGTGGCTTAGACCTCTGCTGTTGTTGTTTCTCTAGAATTTGTTTGTAAGCTGATCGAGTTATACGCTGATCTTTAGCTTTATACGACATCAAGTCAAGATCCACTGCCACTTCTCTTGTATTTTTGGGTGGTCCACCTATAGCCTCTAAAGGAAGATCCAACAACGGTTCATCCAAAAAAAAAACCTGTAGCTCCTTGAGTTTCCATTGCCTCCACCTCCATCTGTTTCCGCTGCTCTTCAGACTCTTGTTCAAATTGCTTCTCTTTATCACCCTCCTCTATGCCTGACACTGAGGATGTACGTGGAGATGTTGGGCCAGTTTTAAAAACATTGAAGTAAAATTCTTCCGCTTTTTCAACAGTATTTAATCGATATCTCTCTCCTTGATACCTCAATATTATGCCAACTGGAGCGTCCCATCTGAATGGAATTTGTTGTTTATTTAATTCAGGTTATGAATGGAACCAGTTCATTGTAAAAACATTGAAGAATATCGGATTTAAAGCAGGATTAGCAGATCAATGTTTATTTAAAATGGAAAGGGATGGTATAGTATCATTATTACTTCTTTTTACGGACGATACAGCTCTGATTACAAAGAATGAGCAAGAGGCCAACAGGATTGTTGATGAATTAAAAGCTCATGTCAGGATTAAAAATCTAGGGGAGATACAACAATACCTAGGTGTAAGGATCGAAAAAATTAGGGGAGGATTTAAATTATCCCAAACTGATAAAATTAATAATCTATTAAAACAATTCAGAATGGAATTGTGTAAACCATCAAAAACACCTATGGCTCAAGATTATTGCAACACTGATGTGCAAAGTCCAGTGGCAATTTATCATACATTAGCAATTGGTCTAGACCCGATATTTCTTATAGCGTGAACCAATTAGCTAGATTCATCACGGAACCTACAGAAAGACACTGGCAAGGAGCAAAATGTATTCTTAGATATCTGAAATATATCATGCATCATGCATTATATCTACAACCATCAGAAAACTTGCATGTAACCGCTTATGCAGATTCTAGTTTCGCAACAGATGTGAATACAAGAAAATCAACCTCAGGAATCGATGTATTTCTGGGAAAATCTTTGATATGGTGGCGTTCAATAAGACAGAAGCATTTAAGTATGTCTACAATGGAGACAGAGTTTTCTTGTTTGTCTTTGTTATGTACGGATTTGATCAGTATTAAGCAGCTGATGCTAGATTTAGGAATAGATATACAAGATCCTATAATAGTATACGAAGATAATCAGGCAGCGATAAAAATGGCGACAAATATAACTGTAAAGACTAGAACAAAACATACAGATCTTCAGTATCTCAATGTAAGAGAATGTATAATGAACAAGATGATAGAACTTGTATATTGTGCATCAGAAAACAATGTGGCTGATCATTTCACAAAAGCACAGGGAAGTAGGAAACATATAGATACATGTGAACAGCATGGTTTAAGATAGTAAATATATTAGTCTACCCAAAGGGGAGAATGTTGGATCCTTATCCTACGGTTGGGTAGGTAATATATAGAAAACTATGTTCTGTAACTTTAACTGCTACAAGATGACTAATTGATTAATTGGCTAAGCAGACATAAAAGAAGGCAGGAAGTTCATTCACTTCTCCTCCTGCTATTAGAAGGTTGAACTGCTGAAAGGAATTGTGTCTGTGTTACTGAAGAGAACTGGAATTGTAAGCAAACAATGTTTTTGTATTGAACTGTGATTATTTGAAGAAGTGTTATCTTTGTTTTAAGAAGCCAAGTTTGTTTGTTTTACTACAAGTAAAGACTGTTTATTTTCTTACAATGTTCAGAGTCTGTGAGTATCTGTATGTTTTGATAAGCAACGTATCTATTCGCTGTCTGGTCCATTGCACCACTTTGCAGAGGGCAGTTTTACCCTCAACACGCAGTATTCAAAAACAGGAAACCCTTCCATAGGCTAAAGTGGCAAATATTTAGTATGACCTCCCCATACATTGGAGCAACCACAGACAGCTGGGTGCTGTAAACCTAAATGGAATGGAACTCTATAATGCATTGCTAATACCTGTATATGTCCTACTATTTCATGCCAAAATGACTACTATGCAAAAAAGTCCATTTCACCATATTTGTGCAAGAGTTGTTTGAACATTACATATAGCACAGACACAGAAGATAGGCTTAAGATAGAGAAGGATCTTGACAGCCGTGAACATTGGGCACTATCTAACAAAAATGAAATTCAATGGTGAAAAAAGTAAGGTTCTACATTTAGGCAAGAAAAACAAAATGCACAGGTACAGTATATGTGGTACCTTGCTCAATAGTAGTAACTGTGAGAGGGATCTTGGAGTCCTAGTGGATAATCACTTAAATATGAGCCAGCAGTGTGCTGCAGCTGCCAAAAAAAGCCAACACAGTTTTAGGCTGCATTAGATAGAATCAAGATTATGTAAAGTGTTAATACCACTTTATGATGCCTTGGTAAGACCATACTTGGAATACTGCATCCAGTTTTGGTTGCAATGATGTAAAAAAAGATGTTGAGATTCTAGAGAAAGTGCGTAGAAGAGCAACAAAGATGATTAGGGGACTGGGGGCTAAAATATAAAGAACTGTTGCTGGAATTGGGTATCTCTAGTTTAATTAAGGGAATGTGGTGGCACAGTGGCTAAGATGCTGAGCTTGTCAATCAGAAAGGTTGGCAGTTTGGCATTTCAAATCCCTAGTGTCACATAACGTAGTGAGCTCCCATTACTTGCCCCAGCTTTTGTCAACCTAGCAGTTCGAAAGCATGTAAAAGTGGAAGTAGAAAAATAGGGGATACCTTGATGGGAAGGTAACAAAGTTCTGTGTGCCTTCAGCATTTAGTCATGCTGGCCATATGACCATGGAATTGTCATCAGTATTGGCTCTTCAGCTTAGAAACGGAGATGAGCACCGCCCCCTAGAGTCGGGAACGACTAGCACATATGTGCGAGGGGAACCTTTACCTTTAACTTTTAGTTTAATTAAAAGAAAGACTAGCTCAGCTCCACCGTGCATGCATATGCGCCTCCCACTGGCCAGCTGATTTTTGGGATGCGTGGGGGGGTTTTGCACATGCATGCGGGGGGTGGGGGGGTCACACACAGAAGCCTCCTAGGTCCAAAAGAGTGGGTGGGGATGAGGCATGCCCCCCCATGGGCCATTTTTGGGCCCAGGAGGCTGCAGGGAGGCCTCCTAGGCCCAAAATGGGAGGTGGGGGGAGTGGCGCATCCCCCCTTGGCCCATTTTTGGCCCAGGAGGCTGCCCAAAATGGGGGTGGGGGTCACAAACGCTTGTGCGGGAGGGGTTGCATGTGCATGTGCGGGGCAGAGGCATGGGGGCATGGGGGGGTCCTGTATGCATGCACAGCCCCCCCTGCATTGCATTATGGGTGCCAGCACATCTGCGCGATATTACGCACGTGCACACACACTTTTGGCATCCAAAGTGAAAATGGTTAGCCATCACTGGGATAGACCCCATTGGTTTGATCCTGAACGCCAGCGACTGAAAAAGAAATACTTGTGCTCCCATTTTAAAGGGAAGAGGAGGAGGAGAAGAAAGAAAGAAAGAGAGAGAGAGAGAGAGAGAGAGAGAGAGAGAGAGAGAGAGAGAGAGAGAGAGAAAGGAAAGGAAAGGAAAGGAAAGGAAAGGAAAGGAAAGGAAAGGAAAGGAAAGGAAAGGAAAGGAAAGGAAAGAATTCTTTAACTACAGTTACTTTCCCTTCACCTGGGAGAAAGGTGTGGGATTCAGACAGCAATTTTTTTTCCTGACTCTAGATATCCTTGGATAGAGATCCTAAAAAAAAAAAAAAAACAACCTAAAAGATTTATATAATTAGGCCTAAGTTTTAATTCCTCTGCTTCAAAATTCCTGAGTGAAAGAAATGTGAGGAATTTTGCATGAAAAACCATAGAGACACACGTAGATTTTGGATTTCTTTTCTGTGTAACTTTTGTTCCACTTCTCAGCTCCTCTGTCCTCTAATTATATACACTTTTATTTTCTCTTAATGATCTCTGGTAGTGAGATCGTTGAGAGAATCAATTTGAGAAATTGCATGGGAATCACCCAGAAGCTTACCCTATAATTATGAATAGCGACTTGGACTGCAGCTTTTTTGGGAAGCTTTCTACTTTCCTATGTGGAGAATTCAGATAATTGTTGATGATGTTACAGACCAAAGGAAAAAGAAGTTAAATATCCCAGTTCAGAAATTACAGATGCTACCGAGAAAGACTGTATTACCAGACTAATAAGACATGGTTTAGAATCTAAGAAAAAGTTACCTCAGCGTTAATGGGCCAGATGGAGAAATGTTCTTTTATTGGGAGATTTTCCTTCATGATCATAATATTCAGATTATTGGTATTAGTGCCCCTTCCTAAGAGTGTCTGCAGAGTACCAGTGTCAAAATGCTCCAAGACCCAGCCTATTACTAACCTTCCTAAATATCATCAGCCAGGAGACCAGATTCTTGGTGGCATTTTCTCACAGTCTTTCATTTATATGAGCATATTACAGTACAGAAGACATCCATTCCAGGACATGCTTTTGGATCATGTGTAAGCAGTTGTGTGTTTTAAAATTGGGAGCAAGTTTTCCATTTTCTTTTTTTAAAGCTATGTTTCAATCTTTATTAATATATGTATTGTATCTTAGCAACTTATTAGAGAAGAATCTCTCCTTCTTAACAGTTCTGAAATGCCAATGGCAATACAGTAATTTTCTATTTATTTGTTTTGCAGATTGCTGACTCAGAGCTATCAACACATTTTGGCTTTGGTTTTTGCTGTGAAAGAGATTAATCAGAGTCCTCTCATCTTAGCTAACATGACCTTAGGCTTCAACATCTACAATGACTATTTTAGTCCCAAACATACTTACAAAGCTTCAATGGAGCTCCTCTTTGCTTCAGATGCATTCATCCCTAACTATAAATGTCATCTCCAAAATAATCTGATAGCTGTCATTGGAGGACCAAGTCCTGTTGCTTTTCTTGATATAGCTACCATTGTGACACATTACAAGTTTGTACAAGTGAGTTTTTCTTTTGGTGAAAACACATGCTTAGTTTTTAAACCTATGACTTTTCAAATATTTCATTAGATATCTTGTCTCTCTAATATTTTATTACTATTCTTATATATTTAGCAGACATAAAATACATTCATAAAATGAATGAATGTCATTTAAAGATCTAAATGATCATGATTTATCACTTATATCTTTTATGTACACTGAAGACAAATTCCTTGTGTGTCCAATCGCACTTGGCAAATAAAGAATTCTATTCTATTCTATTCTATTCTATTCTATTCTATTCTATTCTATTCTATTCTATTCTATTCTATTCTATTCACAAACAATATTAATTAAAATAATGAATATTAATTTTAAAAAGTCGCAGGTCCCAGACATTAAACCTTTCCGGTTTCCTTGTTTCCTTTAGGTTGCATATAGCTCTACTCTAGAGATCAATACCCAAACTCCATCTCGTTTCTTCTACTGGATGCTCCCAAATGCAATTAATCAGTACCAAGGACTTCTCCAGATCCTTCTGCATTTCGGCTGGACCTGGATCGGGGTATTTTTCCTTAACATAGGCAACATAGCAGATATTTTATGGAGGAATATTCTTCCTATGTTTTCCCAAAAAGGGGTCTGCTTTGAATTTATAGAAAAAATACCAGCTGGCTTTCTCAGCGAAGATGAAACAACTGTTCACAGATCCCATGCCATTTTAAACACAGTTTTCAACAGCACAACTAATGTTGTGTTGCTTCACGGGGAATTTCAGAGTATATTAAATGTAAGGATTTTACTCAACCTGTTGGAGTTTAGCAATCTAAGTTATGGTACAAAATTCTGGGTGATGATGGCAGATGTTGACTTCTCATCGGTTCTCTTTCAAAGGAGTTGGGACATTCATTTTATGCATGGAGCTCTGTCCCTTTCAGTGCAATCAGTGGAGGTATCAGGGTTCCAAAACTTTGTTCAGATGAGAAACCCAGTTTTGGATAAAGAAGACAGCTTTTTAAAAGAATTCTGGCAACAGATGTTTAATTGTATGTTCCCAACGACTCCTATAGAGGAAGAGGATGAGACTCTCTGCACTGGGGAGGAGAAACTTGAGAGCCTCCCCATGACTGTGTTTGAAACCAGCATGACTGCCCACAGCTACAGTGTCTACATTGCTGTCTACGCAATTGCACATGCTTTGCATAGTCTGTATTCTTCCCAAGTCTGGCAAAGGACAATGAGGAGGCAGAAAGTCCTCAATCAAGAGTCATGGAAGGTGAGTACTGCAGACTACTTAGGACACCTCAGCAGATACAGTTCATTGATTCAGTTGCAAAGTCGTCTATCGGCCTTTTTTTTTTTTTCATCCTTTAAGCCTATCAGTTCTATTTTCAGCTTTTATTAAATTCTGATATTTGTGATTGATCCAGCTGCATGTTTTGCAAGTGATAGTCACCATCAGGGATGGGTTTCACATGATTTTACCACTGGTTTGCCCCAGGGGTGGGTTCTAAAAGTTTTTACTACCGGTTCTGTGGGCTTGGCTTATTTTCTGGGTGTGGCTTGATGGTCATGTGAGAATTATTTAGGATTTAGCAGAGGTACTGGTCTATCAGGCTTTTAACTGCTTGCAGAGTGGGGGGGCGGAGGGGCGTGGGGGCAGAACAGGTTTGGTGATGTCATATCGTCACCGCTACTGGTTCGGTGGAACCGGGCAGAACCAGGAGGAACCCACCACTGGTTTGCTCGCTTGCACACATGCACGTGGCTTAGAAAACGGGTTAAATAGGGTGGCATAGCGCCAGGGCATAGCAAACCCTCAGGTCGCCAGTACCGGTTTAGCCTGAACCAGTCTGAACTGGCTGAATACCAGCACTGGTCACAATGTATTGGATGATCACCAGCTGTGTGTGCACTTTGCTTTCTATGTGATAATGTAATTTTTATTTTGCTTTATCTTCAGTTATCTTAACTTGTAGTATGTACTGTTTAGAAAATTTGACTGCATTGCTTCAATGTCAGATTTTTCATCCTCGAGCCAATCACATATAAATTCAGCTTTTAGTCAATTCCAATACTTATGACTGTCTACGTGTATATTTTTCAAGTGATGATCACAATGTGTTTGGTGAGCATCAGTTTCATACCATATGTTTTATACATTGTGCTTTGCTTTCTACACAATAAGATTTATATTTTTTTGCTTTAGCTAAAAGTTTTTTTGCTTTTAAGTTAGAGCATTTGACTGCTCTAACTTATAACTATAAATATTGTTATTCTATTTGTTGGGCTCATCATCAAATTATCCATTTATGGTGAATTATCTTCTTTTAATGGCCCCTTGTGGGGTGGAGTCTGGGCAACTGAATGGAGTGAGCAGAGTATTTACTGGCCGGATGCCCTTCTTGTCACCAATGCAGAGTTTTGTTCAGCAGATATATTCTCATTGTGCCCAGAGAGAGAAATATCTTCCTCTACCTAGGATTGAACTCACAGCCTCTTGATTTTGAGGCGAGAGCTCCACCTCTAGGCCACTGTACCACTCCCTCCATTTATGGTGAATGATCAGAAATAATTTTTTCTTTTAATTTGATTTATATGCTGCCCTTCTCTGGAGACTCAGGGCGGCTTACAGTGCTTTAAGCCTTCATACTTTTGTATATTTTCATACAAAGTCACCTTATTGCCCCCACAAACTGGGTCCTCAATTTACCTACCTTAAAAAGGATGGAAGGCTGAGTCAACCTTGAGCCTGGCGAGATTCGATCTTACTTTAATTGCAGACAGCTGGTGTTAAATTACAGTGCTTAGTCTGTTGAGCTATCCAGGCTCATGGATTAATTAAAATTACATCCTTATTTTGCACTGAAAAATAAATAAAATGCAATTTTATCCTAGCAAATACAAACGTGGCAATTTCTATGATATAGAGAACATGACTTTTTGACTTTTCTTTGTGATACGGCATTCATTCATAATAAAATATATAGTTGCCTAGTTTATAGGCCTTTGTAGTAATATATGGAAGCTTTCAGTGGAATCATATAGTAATGGTTATTTCTAAATACGTTATTAGCAGTGTATAAAATGTTTTATTTGCTGAACTGCTTTGTTTACATTATAGTAGCATTTTGAGGGGCAATTAATTACAGTATGGATGCTGATTTATTAAAATGCATTCTTACCTTTGTATCTTTTTTATCTTGTGTTTTTAAAGCTTCACCATTTTCTGCGGAGTATATCATTTAATAGCAGTACTGGAGAGATTTCCTTTGATAGCAATGGGGAAATAATTGCAGGATTTGATATTATAAACTGGATCACATTTCCAAATCAGACATTTCTTAGAGTCAAAGTTGGAAGGATAGATCCAGGAACACTCTCTGATGAACCATTGACTATTTCTGAAGAGAAGATCATTTGGCCCAACCGGTTTAATCAGGTGAGAGTCATCTTATTTCATAATAGCTTGGTTCAATTTTATTACGATGAGTCATGATTTTCAGGTTCATACCTCATTACAGAGTGCTTATATTGTCTTCCCTTCATTCTGAAGAAATGTCCACTTCTGACTATTTCTTTAACATTTGCTTTTAGATAACCTACTGTATAGCAACAATTTTAATATTGCCTAATTCCTTTCTCTCCAATACTCCAGAAAAAATAAATATTTAAAAAAATATTAATTTATTAAAGCAAATAATACTTGGAGAGTTTAATTAGCTAGGATTTAACATTTCCAGTAGCAGTAATTTATTATCAGATTTTTACACCTTTAGCTTTAAGAAGGCTGGGCAGTTTAGATGTTAATTTTCATTTATTTCATCACCACAAGAAATATCCTATGAAGCTCAAGAAGCTTCTTGGATGAGAAGCAAAACATCTTCAAAGAAAAACCAGAAAGGACACTTGCCTCTTGAAAAAGCACCTTTGGGACACTCATGACATGGCTGACTGAGAATCTCCATAGACAATAAAAGAGAATACTTGCAGCTCAGGGTTGATATGACAGGTCCTTGCTGATTACATCCCATACATAGAGGGAGGAATGTTACCTAGTTTGGGTAATGAAACATCTGCAAGAAAACAAGCAAGCTCAGAGAGCACCAAGGATCCCTTATTTGCATTTTTTTCTGCATCTAAACTTAATAATCAATGATTGTATAATCATACGGCTGAAGTGAGCAAATACCAATCCTTTTGTCTCAACTGGATGATGAGCATCCTTTCTAGAAATGTTAAGGACTATCAAAAATCCCAGACTCATTTCTTAATGATTGCTATGGATTTTAAAATCACTGTCAGCTATGGAGACATTTCTATTGAACACAAAGGCATCTTGGAGAGATTCAATTCTTTTTCCCTAGTCCAAGTTAACTCTATCTGGATGATTGTAGCAAGTACATACCTATGCTTTCCGGAATGGTTTCTATTAGTTTTGACTTTTTCCAAATTGCATATTGAGACTGCAACATTGCTTTTTTAGGCAGTTAAAGATGTTAATTGTCAATCTTGTCAATTGAGAGTCTAAATTCCTGGTGCATGTACTTCTTCTTCTTGTGCCATATCCATCATCGGACATTGGCAATCATGTTGCAATCCTATTTTTGTCAACACAGCCCCACGAAAAAGTGCTGCTGAGTTTTGTCCAAAGCACTCCCTTAGGTTTTGAAGCAGGGGTGAAATGCTCCCGGTTCAGACCAGCTCACCCGATCCGGTAGTGATGGCAGTGGGTGCTTCGGAGAACCGGTAGCAAAAATACCTGCACCCCCCCCCATGCCCAGCTGAGTTGCACAATCATCAGAGGCTTTTTTTTTTTTTTACTTTTAAAAGCATTTTTTATACAACTTCTTCCGACGGAAAAAAATGCTTTTAAAAGTAAAAAAAAAGCCTCTGATGATTGCGCGACTCAGCTGGGATCATCAGGGGCTTTTCAAAGCATTTTTTTCTGCAACCTCTTGGCCGAAGAGGTGGTAAAAAAAATGCTTTGAAAAGTCTCTTACGATCCCAGCTGAGTTGCCTGATCGGCAGAGAGGTATTTTTTAAAAAGCCTCTCTGATGATCCCAGCTGAGTTGCCTGATCGGCAGATGCTTTTCAAAGCATTAGAAAAAATGCTTTGAAAAGTCAAAAAAAAAAAGTTGGCCACGCCCACCCAGTCACATTCCCCCCCCCAAGCAACACCCACAGAACCGGTAGTAACAAATCTTACATTTCACCCCTGTTTTGAAGCCATGATGTTCTTCTTCTGCCTGCACCTTGTTTGCCTTCAATTTTTCCCTGGAGGATTAAGTGAAAGTTGCCGTCTTTTTCAGGGTGTTGGCATCACATGTCCAAAATATTCAAACTTTTGCTTTTTAATGGCTTTGATGATTTCCCTTGGCTTTCCCAGGTGGCTTATCACCTCCTGATTTTTGATTTTGTTAACGTAGCTTATACGTAACAGCCGTCTATAAATCCACATTTGAAATGCTTCTAGTGTCTTCAAGTGGTTTTCTGTCTGGGACCAACTCTCTACTCCATAGAGCAGGATAGAAAAGATGGAACATCTGACAAGCTTGATTTTCAGTCTTAGGCTTCTGTCATGACTGCAGAAGACCTTTTTTCATTTTGAAGAATGCTGTTCGAGTGCATGTACTTGGCGGCACATAATTACTCTTGGTGGAAATTCCCAGCTTTAGGCTAGAGTGGAAGTGGAATAAAACCAGAAATAAACAACAACAACAACAACAAAAGATAAATGCAATTCAAAACCACACGACTATTAAAGTCAACAAAGAATGAGATTGGTCCATTTATTTGTCAGCAATTCTGCTGGCTAAAAGGGGAAATGTCATAACATGATATCCTCAGCCTTGTTTCATCTAGACGCATCTGAATCAGTGGTGAAATCCAATTTTTTTACTACCACTTCTGTGGGCATGGGTTGGTGGGTGTAGTGTGGCTTGGTGGGCGTGGCAGGGGAAGGATACTGCAAATCTCCATTCCCTCCCCACTCCTAGGGGAAAGATATTGCAAAATCTCCATTACCACCTACCCTGGGGCCAGCCAGAGGTGGTATTTGCCGGTTTCCTAACTACTCAAAATTTCCACTACCGGTTCTCCAGAACCTGTCAGAACCTGCTGGATTTCACCCCTTATCTGAATGTTTCAGGAAACAATTTTGCTTCTATGTTTGATGACATCTGGTGATCTAATTTTCAGGGTGTTTTTTTTTATTAACACACCTTAGTTTTTCTTTCTGCCTCTTTGCTTCCAAGTGTCAAAAAATTGACTCTAGCCTAAGTAATAGGAGGGATTTTCTTTCCTCAAATTTCACAGTATTTTTCATTATTTTGTTTCAGCCATATCAGACAGAAAGGATATTTTTACTTTTTCAGATATAGCACTTGAAAACTTTTCTATATTGCAAACTATCTTTTTATTATTATTTTGAACAGGAAAGACCCCTCTCACTCTGTAATGAGAAGTGCCATTCAGGTTACAGGAAGACCAAAATTGAAGGGAAATTGTTTTGCTGCTATGGTTGCACTCCGTGTCCAAAGGGGAAGATCTCAGATCAGACAGGTAAAAAAAAGACAGGGAGAGAGGAAGGAACATTTAATAGAGGGACACTTGAGCTAGTTGAGGCTAGGAGTTTTCTCCATTTTCTCAATTCAACAAGAAAAAGAATTGGGAAATAAGGGAATTGGGAAATATAACCTCATAAGTGTATCACCTTTAGTTAGAGAATAGAGTTAGAAGGTCCCTTCCAACTCTTACTGGAATGCTGCATTCACTTTTGGTCGCCATGATGTAAAAAAAATGGGGAGACTCTCGAAAGACTGCAGAGAAGAGCAACAAAGATGATTAGGGGACTGGAGGCTAAAACATATGAAGAACAGTTGCAGGAACTGGGTATGTCTAGTATAATGAAAAGAAGGACTAGAGGAGACATGATAGCAGTGTCCCAATATCTCAGGGGCTGCCACAAAGAAGAGGGAGTCAAGCTATTCTCCAAAGCACCTGAGGGTAGGACAAGAAGCAATGGGTAGAAACTAATCAAAGGGAGAAGCAACTTAGAACTAAGGAGAAATGTTATGACAGCTACACCAAATAATCCGTGGAATAACTTGCCTCCAGAAGCTGTGAATGCTCCAACACTGGAAGTTTTTAAGAAGATGTTGGATAACCATTTGTCTAAAATGGTGTAGGGTGAATGCTGTTCTCCTCAGCTGTTTTAGATGAGAAATACAGAAATATTCATTATGAAAATTGAAACTGCCCCTGTGATAGACTATGTAGGTGCCTCAGAAACCATGGTCCATTCACTGCCAGTTCTACAGGGACATTTACCACACATTGATTATCCATTTTATCTAAATTTACAGGGCATTCTGCTAATTTGCATTTCTTTATTTCTTAGATAACAAGGATAATCTATCTGTCTAAAAGTAGCAAAATGTTACTATATTAAACATAACCTTCACTCACAAAAGGTTGATAGAATTCACTGATACTAAGGGTTGGACTTTGCTTTGTTTCTTTTACTGGATGTCTTTTTAGTGGTCAAGGAAGAAATAAAGTTTCTTTCTATCTAATAATAATAATATGTGTTCTTTAGTATAAACTCTTTATCAAGAAAAGAGTGATTCCACTGGAACTCATCTAATAGTAGCATCATTTGTATCAATGATGCATTGATAATATCATGCACTATACTAAGGGCTTTCTGGTAGTGTTTTAACTTAAATAAATACATTTGTTTTTTTCCAGATATGGATGATTGCTTCCAATGCCCAGAAGATCAATATCCAAACAATAAACAGGATTTATGCATGCCAAAGCATGTAAGTTATCTATCTTACGGAGACTTGTTGGCGACAGGCTTAGCCACATCAGCTCTTGTGCTTTCTTTTATCACAATCTTTGTGCTAGGAATCTTCTTGAAGTACCACAACACTCCCATCGTCAAAGCCAACAACCGCAGCCTCTCCTACACCCTCCTTATCTCACTCCTCCTCTCCTTCCTTTGTTCTCTGCTTTTCATCGGTCGGCCCATGAAGGTGACGTGTCTCCTTCGACAGACTGCTTTTGGGATCATCTTCTCCGTGGCTGTTTCTTGCATGTTGGCCAAGACCATCACTGTGGTTCTTGCTTTCATGGCCACCAAACCAGGATCAAGGATGAGGACATGGGTTGGGCAAAGACTGGCCCTTTCCATTGTTCTCTCCTGTTCTCTTATTCAAAGTACTTTTTGTATGGCGTGGCTTGGAATTTCTCCCCCCTTCCCAGACTTTGACGTGTGGTCCATAAATAGTGAAATAATTATAGAATGTAATGAAGGTTCGGTGGCAATGTTTTATTGTGTTTTAGGTTTTATGGGCTTCCTGGCCTTTGTTAGTTTTATTGCAGCTTTCCTAGCCAGGAAGTTACCAGACACTTTCCAGGAAACCAAGTCGATTACTTTCAGCATGCTGGTGTTTTGCAGTGTCTGGTTGTCTTTTGTCCCTGCCTACATAAGCACCAAAGGAAAATATACAATAGCTGTGGAGATCTTTGCCATCTTGGCCTCTAGTGCTGGGCTCCTGGCTTTTATCTTTTTCCCCAAATGTTACATCATTATAATTAGACCAGATCTTAATAAAAGGGAACAATTAATTAAAAGAGTGAATTAAACTATGTTTCAACATTGTTTCCTTTTTCTCCAGTTGTGAAAACACAGTGGTTCCTACCTGGTATTTAAATTGTACTTGACATATTAACCTTGCCAAAGCAGGCCATTCTATGCATTAACCTTCTTACAGTAGCAACATCACAGGTGGTTGTGTATGTTTTTTCTCTTCTTGCTATCTCTGAGATGGACCTTAAAGCCAAAGACTCTCACACAGTCCATATTGAGTTTTGTTCTCATAGTGCAATTTAAATGATGTCTGTTCATCCTTTACTGTATGTCAAATTGCAAAACATCCCTGGCGTGCTCTCAATTTGCCATAGGCAAGAGGGATGGGGAACCGACGAAATAGCACCGCAGCCAAAGACAAATGCACATTCCAGACTTATCTCTCTCAAGGCTGTATCCCATGGTTACGCATAGCAGCCGGAGGGGAATGAGCTCTACTACCTGCGAAATTGCTCCATTTGCAAATGTGATTGCTGAGACACCCTGGGGAGATGGGGGAAACAAGGTCATGATTGGGACATAAATTACATGGGGTCAGAGCTGGCTACGCTTTTGAATGTGCCGACATGAAGGTTCTAATAAATAACTGGATTTCTTTTGAAGCTAGGCTTGAAGCTCATGTTTTAATTAGGGCATCCATCGGAACCCTAACACTGGACATGGTTCAGTAAGATTAGGAATCATCTCTAGATTACACTCTATTTGGTTGAGGAAAAGTTTGCTCCGACTTCCTTTACCTTTACAAAACAGGTATAATTTTGTTATTTTGTCAGGATTTACTTTCAAGCTAGATTTTCCCAATCAAGCTGATATGCCTCATTTCATTTTCTGTCATCTAATTACTGTGACCAAGGTTCAAATAATACTTTGATGGCCTTTTTCTCATCCAATTCATTCTAAGTACAGTAGATCCTTTCCCAAGAATTCATTTTTATCTGTAATTAAACAGGATTCCCTGCTAAATTTTACTACATACTTTTTTAATTTGTTACATTTTATTGACATTATCTGAAATTTCAACATACAAAGTATTTTTGGTGATTAGTTCGATCAGGTTTCTTTCAGTAATTCCCTCCCCCCAATCTGCTAGTTTAATTAGCGCTTCCTTACTTAGATGCCGATGATGCAGATGATAGAATGGCAGAAG
Organism: Pantherophis guttatus; assembly: GCF_059756535.1. Lineage (NCBI taxonomy): Eukaryota > Metazoa > Chordata > Lepidosauria > Squamata > Colubridae > Pantherophis > Pantherophis guttatus. The sequence goes on from NC_142066.1 coordinate 20,380,813, forward strand.
TCAAGTAGAACTGAAAGAAAAATAATATTCTTGTTATATATATAAATCTGATATGTATGAATCTGTGTGCATGCATGTGGCCCCAACAACCATCCAATACCAAATAAACTCTTCTTATTTAAATCTCTAGCTTTCCACTTCGCAGCCATTCTCTGGTAACAAATAAAGATGAGGCTTAGAGTTAATGATGAGTCTCAAGAAAAAGACCTTTAGAAGCTACTGTCCCTTTATATCAATGCATGCACAGAATCAGCCCAGAGTCTCTGTATCAATGAGATGGGACAGGACAGGACAGGACAGGACAGGACAGGACAGGACAGGACAGGACAGGACAGGACAGGACAGGACAGAACAGAACAGAACAGAACAGAACAGAATAGAGTTATTGGCCAAGTGAGATTGGATTCAGCATCCAATTCGAAGAGTCACTTGTTTGGCAGGCTGAGGCAAAGAGGCAGTCCTGGAATCAGCGAAATCTGGGGGCTGGGCAGGGGACAGAATATATCTGCCCTCAGTGTGGAAGGGATTGACTCTCTCGAATTGGCCTTTTTAGTCACACTAGATGCTGTTTTAGGACCTCTTTCCAGAGCACGTTACCATAGTCTCTTGAGACTGAAGGATGCCAATGATGAGATGGGACACACAAGGACCCGTACAAGGAACAAGAGATATAGCATGATCATAATCATGAATGCAACCATCATCAATCATAAGATGCAACAATGATTGACATAGATACTAAATAGCAATCAACATAATTCATAATAGGATACTAAATAGAAACAATCAACATCAATCATAAAAAGCAATGAAGATGTAGTCATAAGAAGCTAAAGAAATAAGTACATAAAAATAAATAAGGAAGAGAAATTTAGTTTTGGCTAGGGATTTATATAATTGGATTTATGAGGGATTTATCTAATTGGATTGAAGCCTTAGGGCTCTACTACCAAACCCTGAATGAGTGGAAACCATGAAAATAAAGCTGACATAAAAACACACTATTTTATTATTATTATTATTTTGTATTTTTTGTCAGTGCTATGGCTGCCGCTCTTCTCTAACTTTTTGGTTTCTTAGATTAATGATTGCCAACTTTGAAGTAGGTAAATCTATTTTTTCAGATCTTCATTGTAATTATAGGTAATATCATCATGGAGGTTATGTTAAGATAAATCAAAATAAGAGGGATACTTTTCTCAAAAAGAAAATGATTTCAAGTATAATTTTATAGTGCCATGTTATGCTTCCTAAAAGCTACCAAAATTTGAATTAAAAACAACAACAACCTTCCAGAGTGCTTTTTTAAAATTTAAATGTTTATTTAAATGTTGCTGCCTCCTTGTGTTACTTTCAATAGCATTTTTCCCCCTAGCCTAGAGAAAAATCATGGCTTGGGAATTAACTCAGGCATGATAACCTACTCTATAGTTAGGAACGTGGAATTGGTCTGCAGCTTCTTTGGGTCTGTGGAGAATTCAAGTGGCTGTTCTTGACATTACAAATCCAAGTAAATAAGACTTGAATATCCTCTAGCACTTCAGAATGAAAGATGCTAACAGAGAGAGTCTGCATTAACAGGCTAGTAAGAGATGATTTCCCCTATGCTTCTTTGACTTAGGATCTCCAACTTGAGGCTGCCTCAGCATTTATGGACCCAATGGATAAATGTTCTTTTACAGGGAGATTTTCATTCATGGTTATACTGTTTAACTTATTGGCATTCATGCTTCTTCCTAAGATTGTCTGCAAGGTTCCAGTGTTAAAATGCCCCAGGACCGAGGACGTTACTATCATTCATAAATATTATCAGCCAGGAGACAGGATCATTGGTGGTATCTTATCACAGTCTTTCATTCTTATTAATACAATGATGTTCAGAAGACCCCCACTCCAGGAAATACTTTTGGATCATATGTAAGCCTTTTAAACTTACAGTTTTTTTCTGTTTCCTATATTTCAATCCTTCACTATTGACATGCTTAGAGAATTACACCTTATTAACCTACAAAAGAAAAACCTCCCTTAAAAACCTCTAACATTTCAGAGGTAATACAGTTATTTCCTTCCTTCCTTCCTTCCTTCCTTCCTTCCTTCCTTCCTTCCTTCCTTCCTTCCTTCCTTCCTTCCTGTCTTTCTTTTCAGATTGCTCACTCAGAGCTACCAACATGTCTTAGCTTTGGTTTTTGCTGCGAAAGAGATTAATGAAAGTCCCCTCATTTTACCCAATATCACCCTGGGCTTCAACATCTTTAATGACTTTTTTAGCCCAATATATACATATGAAGCTACAATGGAACTTCTCTCTGCTCCAAATGGATTCATCCCTAACTATAAATGTGGTCTTCAGAATAATCTGATAGCAGTTATTGGGGGTCCACGTTCTATGGCTTTTCTGGATATGGCTACTATCCTGACTTACTACACGTTTCCACAGGTAAGTTCTTTAAGGAAAACCCAGAGTGAGTTTTTAAACCTTTTACATTTAGTGATATTTCTTTACTTTTATTATATATTTTGGAGGCATAAAATACAATGGCTGAATGATCTTACCTGCAAATGTAGCAATGTTATTAATGCCAAGGAGAGGGGGGGAATTCTCAGTGGACCTAACTATCTCTCCCATTTTGCTTGTTTCATTTAGGATACATGTGCCTCTACTCTAGAGACCAAGATCCAAACTCCATCTTGTTTCTTCTATTGGCTGATCCCAAATGTTTTCCATCAGTACAAAGGGTTTCTCCAGCTTTTTTTGCATTTTGGCTGGACCTGGGTTGGAGTGCTTTACCTTGATATTAGCAACATAGCCGAGACTTCGTGGAGGAATATTCTTCCCATGTTTTCCAAAAGAGACGTCTGCTTTGAGTTCATAGAAAAATTACCAGCTGGCTTTCTCAGCGAGGATGAAAAAACTGTTCATAGATCCCGTGCAATTTTAAACACGGTTTTCAACAGCACCACTAATATTCTGTTGTTTCATAGAGAATTCATGAGTATATTAAATTTAAGATTTTTACTCAACCTGTTGGAGTTTAGTAATGTAGATTATGGTGCAAAACTCTGAGTGATGACAGCCGATGTTGACTTCTCATCGTTTCTCTTTCAAAGGAGTTGGGACATTAATTTCATGCATGGGGCTCTGTCTTTGTCAGTAAAATCAATTGAGGTATTAGGATTCTAAAATTAGGATTCCAAGAGAGGGTCAACCTACTGTTCAAACCACCTGAAGGCAGGACAAGAAGCAATGGATGGAAACTGATCAAGGACAGAAGCAACCTAGAACTAAGGAGAAATTTCCTGACAGTTAGAAGAATTAATCAGTGTAACAACTTACCTCCAGAAGTTGTGAATGTTCCAACACTGGAAGTTTTTAAGAAGAGATTGGTCAACCATTTGTCTGAAATAATATAGGGTTTCCTGAGCAGTGGGGCAGCAGGTTTTCTGAGCAGGGAGTTGGACTAGAAGACCTCCAAGGTCGCTTCCAACTCTGTTATTCTGTTATTCTGAATAACATGTTGTATGAGGGTAATTCAGTGGAAGCTTGCTAATAAGACTAACTTTTTAAATTTATTTTCTTGTGGTAGATAAAAGGAAACAAATTTTTAAAAAAATAACTTTCAATCCCATCATTCCAGTCAAAATGCCAGAGATCACAGATTTTAAACAAACAAAATAGATATTCAAGATGTGGTATTCAAGACCGGAAAATAATCATGGATGGTCATTAAAACTTTGCTAAAACAAGAAAATAAGTAGTGGCCTAAGCATTATTTACTTATTTATGTTCAAATTTCTACAAAAGAGAATAAATGCAATAATAAAGTACAAGGTTTCTTCCAATGTAATGGCCAAAATTCCATCACATTTACTCCCTGTAATACTTAGACAGATAATACATAGCTACAATACATTGCAAATCATTGTAGTACCAAGAGCCTTGGTACTACAGTGGTTTAAAGCACCCTGTTATTAACACAGCTGCCTGCAATTTACTGCTGGTTCGAATCTCTCCAAGGCTCAAGGTTGACTCAGCCTTCCATCCTTTCTAAGGTAGGTTAAATGAGGACCCAGTTTGTGGGGGCAATAAGCTGACTTTGTATAAATATACCAAAGGATGAAGGCTATTGCTTAACGCACTGTAAGCCGCCCTGAGTCTCCGGAGAAGGGCGGCATATAAATCTAATTAAAAAAAAAAAATAAAAAATTATGAGTCGCCCCGGATAACTTCAATGATTAAATCTAGTTTGTCAAGTAGGAAATATTGTACACTCTTTGCTTCCAAAGAATGTCTTCTTCTTCCTCCTAGTGTTTTTTTTTTAATTGTTTTTCTCTTTACATACAATATACGCTTGGTGAACAGTGTACTGTCTGAGTCCATTCGTTTACAGAGTAATACTTCTTAAATTCCTAATTTCTACCCCTGATATCCAATCATTAATAAAACAAGTCTCAAGTTCAAAAATATTCTGTGTCTTCTTTTTCTTTTTTCTTTTATCGTCAGTGTTAATCTGTCCATTTCTGCACAGTCCAATATTTTTTAAATTATGTCTTCTTTGTGCAAATACAATTCTTGCTGCTGTTAAAACATGTAATATCAAATATGCATTCCCTTTATCATATTTTTCTGGTATTATGCCTAACAAAAATAGTTCTGGTTTAAAATCTATATGCTGTTTTAACATTTTTTTTTCTAACATCTTCCTAGTATTATTCTTCCATTATGTCAGGGTCCATTTTGTTTCCAAAGAATATTAAAAACTAGATTTATGAGGAGTTGAGTATCTTTAATTCTATTAAAATATACAAAGCCAACAAAACAACCAAAGAAGCCTAGAATATTGCTTCCGAACCAGTAGGGAAGATAAGTAGATTTCACCCCTGCCCCATACCCACCCCACTCCTGGGGGAGGATATTGCAAAATCTCCATTCCCACCCCACTCTGGGGCCAGCCAGAGGTGGTATTTGCCGGTTCTCTGAATTACTCAAAATTTTTGCTACTGGTTCTCCAGAATCTGTCAGAACCTGCTGAAGAGCACCCCTGAAAGAGAGTGAGAAAGAGAGAAAGAAAAGAAAAGTGGAAAGAAAAGTGGAAAGAAAAGAGGAAAGAAAAGAAAGAATTGTTTAACTGCAGCCACTTTTCCTTCACCTGGGAGAAAGGTGTGGGATTCAGACAGCAATTTTTCTTTCTGTCTCTAGATGGCCTTGGGTAGAGATCCTAAAAAAACACATAGTTAAAGGATTTATATAACTAAGTTTTAATTCCTCTGTTCCCAAATTCCTGAGTAAAAGGGGACCAATGTAAGAGATGTAGCATGAAAACCCATAGAGAGACACATCTAGATTTTGGATTTCTTTTCTGTGTAACTTTTGTCCCACTTCTCAGCTCCTCTGTCCTCTCTTTTTTTCCCGTCTTAATGATCTCCTGCGTGAGCTGCACTGGCTCCCGGTGATCTTCCGGGTGCGCTTCAAGGTTTTGGTTACCGCCTTTAGAGCGCTCCATGGCTTAGGGCCTGGTTATATACGGGACCGCCTGCTGCTGCAAACGGCCTCCCACCGGCCGGTACGCTCTCACAGAGAGGGACTCCTCCGGGTGCCATCGGACAAACAATGTTGGCTGGCAGCCCCCAGGGGGAGAGCCTTCTCTGTGGGGGTACCTACTATTTGGAACGAGCTCCCCCTGGAGATACGGAGGATCCCAGATCTACGCATCTTCCGCCGCGTTCTCAAGACCTTTTTATTTAACCAGGCTGGTCTGCCCTAACCTCTCCCATTCTCTTTTTAATGTAAATTTTAATGTAAATTTTAATTTGTTCTTAACCTGGGGTTTTAAATTTGTCTTGGGCTAAATTGATTTAATTTGATTTTACTGCTGCTCTTAAATTTTTGTATTCTATGTGTTTTATCTTGTGCCTGTTCACTGCCCTGAGTCCTTCGGGAGTAGGGTGGTATATAAATCAAATAAAATGAAAAAAAAATGAAAAAATCTCTGGTAGTGAGATCTTTGAGAGAATCAATGAGAGAAATTGCATGCGAATCACCCAGAAGATTGTCCTATAATTACAAATAGCGACTTGGACTGAAGCTTCTTTGGGAAACTTTCCACTTTTCTTTGTGGAGAATTCTGGTAATTTTTGATGATGTTACAGACCAAAGAAAAAAGAAGTTAAATATCCCAGTTCAGAAATTACAGATGCTAGCGAGAAAGACTCTATTACTAGGTTAATAAGACATGTCTTAGAATCTAAGAAAAAGTTACCTCAGTGTTAATGGGCCAAATGGAGAAATGTTCTTTTATGGGGAGATTTTCGTTCATGATCGTAATATTCAGATTATTGGTATTAGTGCCCCTTCCTAAGAGTGTCTGCAGAGTGCCAGTGTCAAAATGCTCCAAGACCCAGCCTATTACTAACCTTCCTAAATATCATCAGCCAAGAGACCAGATTCTTGGTGGCATTTTCTCACAGTCTTTCATTTATATGAGCATATAACAGAAGACATCCATTCCAGGACATGCTTTTGAATCATGTGTAAGCAGTTGTGTGTTTTAAAATTGGGAGCAAGTTTTCTGTTTTCTTTTTTTAAAGCTATGTTTCAATCTTTCTCTATTAATATATGTATTGTACCTTAGCAACTTGTTAGAGAAGAATCTCTCCTTCTTAACAGTTCTGAAATGCCAATGGCAATACAGTAATTTTCTATTTATTTGTTTTGCAGATTGCTGACTCAGAGCTATCAACACATTTTGGCTTTGGTTTTTGCTGTGAAAGAGATTAATCAGAGTCCTCTCATCTTAGCTAACATGACCTTAGGTTTCAACATCTACAATGACTATTTTAGTCCCAAACATACTTACAAAGCTTCAATGGAGCTCCTCTTTGCTTCAGATGCATTCATCCCTAATTATAAATGTCATCTACAAAATAATCTGATAGCTGTCATTGGAGGACCAAGTCCTGTTGCTTTTCTTGATATAGCTACCATCATGACACCTTACAAGTTTGTACAAGTGAGTTTTTCTTTTGGTGAAAACACATGCTTAGTTTTTAAACCTATGACTTTTCAAATATTTCATTAGGTATCTTATCTCTCTAATATTTTATTACTATTCTTATATATTTAGCAGACATAAAATACTATTATTATTATTATTATTTATTATTTTTTGGATTTATATGCCGCCCTGTCTCCAAAGGACTCAGGGCGACTCACATCAAATGAAACAATCCCCATAAAGACAAATTAAAACAGACTAAAACAGACTAAAAACCAATTTAAAACAGTAGACCCCATAAGTCCTGGCTAGGGCATTTCAACAGCCAGGTCTTAAGTTCACAGCGGAAGGTACGAAGGTTGGGGGCCAGCCGAAGAGCCATGGGAAGTTGATTCCAAAGGGTGGGTGCATACACAGAGAAGGCTCTACCCCTGGGGGTCGCCAGCCGACATTGTCTAGCTGACGGCACCCTGAGTAGGCCCTCTCTGTGGGAACACAGCAGGCGATGGGAAGTCGATGCTGGTTGCAGGTGGTCCGACAGATATCCTGGGCCTAAACCATGAAAGGCTTTATAGGTTAACACCAGCACCTTGAATCTCAAGGTGCTTGAAAATACATTCATAAAATGAATGAATGTCATTTAAAGATCTAAATGATCATGATTTATCACTTATATCTTTTATATACACTGAGGGTTTACGCATTAAAGACAAATTCCTTATGTGTCCAATCGCACTTGGAAAATAAAGAATTCTATTCTATTCTATTCTATTCTATTCTATTCTATTCTATTCTATTCTATTCTATTCTATTCTATTCTATTCTATTCCATTCCATTCCATTCCATTCCATTCCATTCCACTCTACTCCGTTCTGTTCTGTTCTGTTCTGTTCTGTTCTGTTCTGTTCTGCTCTGCTCTGCTCTGCTCTCTTCTATTTACTATTCTATTCTGTTCTGTTCTGTTCTATTCTATTCTATTCTATATTCTATTCTATTCACAAATAATATTAATTAAAATAATGAATATTAATTTAAAAAAGTCGCAGGTCCCGGACATTAAATCTTTCTGGTTTCCTTGTTTCCTTTAGGTTGCATATAGCTCTACTCTAGAGATCAAGACCCAAACTCCATCTCGTTTCTTCTACTGGATGCTCCCAAATGCAATTAGTCAGTACCAAGGACTTCTCCAGATTCTTCTGCATTTTGGCTGGACCTGGATCGGGGTATTTTTCCTTAACATTGGCAACATAGCAGATATTTTATGGAGGAATATTCTTCCTATGTTTTCCCAAAAAGGGGTCTGCTTTGAATTTATAGAAAAAATACCAGCTGGTTTTCTCAACGAAGATGAGAAAATTGTTCATAGATCCCATGCCATTTTAAACACAGTTTTCAACAGCACAACTAACGTCGTGTTGCTTCACGGGGAATTTCAGAGTATATTAAATGTAAGGTTTTTACTCAACCTGTTGGAGTTTAGCAATCTAAGTTATGGTACAAAAATCTGGGTGATGATGGCAGATGTTGACTTCTCATCGGTTCTCTTTCAAAGGAGTTGGGACATTAATTTCATGCATGGAGCTCTGTCCCTTTCAGTGCAATCAGTGGAGGCATCAGGGTTCCAAAACTTTGTTCAGATGAGAAACCCAGCTTTGGATAAAGAAGACAGCTTTTTAAAAGAATTCTGGCAACAGATGTTTAATTGTATGTTCCCAACGACTCCTATAGAGGAAGAGGATGAGACTCTCTGCACTGGGGAGGAGAAACTTGAGAGCCTCCCCATGACTGTGTTTGAAACCAGCATGACTGCCCACAGCTACAGTGTCTACATTGCTGTCTACGCAATTGCACATGCTTTGCATAGTCTGTATTCTTCCCAAGTCTGGCAAAGGACAACAAGGAGGCAGAAAGTCCTCAATCAAGAGTCATGGAAGGTGAGTACTGCAGACTACTTAGAACACCTCAGCAGATACAGTTCATTGATTCAGTTGCAAAGTTGTCTATCGGCCTTTTTTCCCCCCCCATCCTTTAAGCCTATCAGATCTATTTTCACCTTTTATTAAATTCTGATATTTGTGATTGATCCAGCTGCATGTTTTGCAAGTGATAGTCACCATCAGAGGTGGATTTCACATAATTTTACCACCATTTGCTAGTGCGCGCAGCTTGCACATATGCACGCGGCTTAGAAAACGTGGCTAAATAGGACAGCGTAGCGCCAGGGCATAGCACACCTGCAGGTCGCCACTATCAGTTCATGTCAGATTTTTCATCCTCGAGCCAATCACATATAAATTCAGCTTTTAGTCAATTCCAATATTTATGATTGATCTAGTTGTATATCACAATGTGATGATCACAATGTGTTTGGTGAGCACCAACATCATGCCGTATGTTTTATACATTGTGCTTTGCTTTCTACACAATAAGATGTATTTTTTTCCTTTCAACTTTTACATCTAACTTCTAATTTGTACTGTTTAGAGCATTTGCTGCATTGCTTAAATGTCTCAACGTTCTCCAAATTTAAGCATCAGTTCTGTTGAAGCTGAAATACTATTAACGTATAACTATAAATATTCTTTTTCTATTTGTTGGGCTCATCATCAAATTATCCATTTATGGTGAATCATCTTCTTTGAATGACCCCATAATCCCTTGTGGGGTGGAGTCTGGGCAAGTGAATGGAGCTAGCAGAGTGTTTAGTGGCAGGATGCCCTTCTTGTCACCAATGTAGAGTTTTGCTCAGCAGATATATTCTCATTGTGCCCAGAGAGAGAAATATCTGCCTCTACCTAGGATCGAATTCATAGCCTCCTGATTGGGAGGCGAGAGTTCCACCTCTAGGCCACCGTACCACTCCCTCCATTTATGGTGAATGATCAGAAACAATTAAAATTACATTCTTATTTTGCACTGAAAAATGAATAAAATGCAATTTTATCCTAGCAAATACAAACTTGGCAATTTCTATGATATAGAAAACATGGTTTATCTTTTTGACTTTTCTTTGTGATATGGCATTCATTCGTAATAAAATATATAGTTTATAGGCCTTTGTAGTAATATATGGAAGCTTTCAGTGGAATCATGTAGTAATGGTTATTTCTAAATACTTTACTAGCAGTGTATAAAATGTTTTATTTGCTGAATTGCTTTGTTTACATTATAGTAGCATTTTGAGGGGCAATTAATTACAGTATGGATGCTGATTTATTAAAATGCATTCTTACCTTTGTATCTTTTTTATCTTGTGTTTTTAAAGCTTCACCATTTTCTGCGGAGTATATCATTTAATAGCAGTACTGGAGAGATTTCCTTTGATAGCAATGGGGAAATAGTTGCAGGATTTGATATTATAAACTGGATCACATTTCCAAATCAGACATTTCTTAGAGTCAAAGTTGGAAGGATAGATCCAGGAACACTCTCTGATGAACCATTGACTATTTCTGAAGAGAAGATCATTTGGCCCAACCGGTTTAATCAGGTGAGAGTCATCTTATTTCATAATAGCTTGGTTCAATTTTATTACGATGAGTCATGATTTTCAGGTTCATACCTCATTACAAAGTGCTTATATTGTCTTCCCTTCATTCTGAAGAAATGTCCACTTCTGACTATTTCTTTAACATTTGCTTTTAGATAACCTACTGTATAGCAACAATTTTAATATTGCCTAATTCCTTTCTCTCCAATACTCCAGAAAAAATAAATATTTAAAAAAATATTAATTTATTAAAGCAAATAATACTTGGAGAGTTTAATTAGCTAGGATTTAACATTTCCAGTAGCAGTAATTTATTATCAGATTTTTACACCTTTAGCTTTAAGAAGGCTGGGCAGTTTAGATGTTAATTTTCATTTATTTCATCACCACAAGAAATATCCTATGAAGCTCAAGAAGCTTCTTGGATGAGAAGCAAAACATCTTCAAAGAAAAACCAGAAAGGACACTTGCCTCTTGAAAAAGCACCTTTGGGACACTCATGACATGGCTGACTGAGAATCTCCATAGACAATAAAAGAGAATACTTGTAGCTCAGGGTTGATATGAGAGGTCCTTGCTGATTACATCCCATAGATAGAGGGAGGAATGTTACCTAGTTTGGGTAATGAAACATCTGCAAGAAAACAAGCAAGCTCAGAGAGCACCAAGGATCCCTTATTTGCATTTTTTTCTGCATCTAAACTTAATAATCAATGATTGTATAATCATACGGCTGAAGTGAGCAAATACCAATCCTTTTGTCTCAACTGGATGATGAGCATCCTTTCTAGAAATGTTAAGGACTATCAAAAATCCCAGACTCATTTCTTAATGATTGCTGTGGATTTTAAAATCACTGTCACTGACATTTCTATTGAACACAAAGGCATCTTGGAGAGATTCAATTCTTTTTCTCTAATCCAAGTTAACTCTATCTGGATGATTGTAGAAAGTACATGCCTATGCTTTCCGGAATGGTTTCTATTAGTTTTGACTTTTTCCAAATTGCATATTGAGACTGCAACATTGCTTTTTTAGGCAGTTAAAGATGTTAATTGTCAATCTTGTCAATTGAGAGTCTAAATTCCTGGTGCATGTACTTCTTCTTCTTCTTGTGCCATGTACTTGGCGGCACATAATTACTCTTGGTGGAAATTCCCAGCTTTAGGCTAGAGTGGAAGTGGAATAAAAGCAGAAATAAACAACAACAACAAAAAAAGATAAATGCAATTCAAAACCACACGACTATTAAAGTCAACAAAGAATGAGATTGGTCCATTTATTTGTCAGCAATTCTGCTGGCTAAAAGGGGAAATGTCATAACATGATATCCTCAGCCTTGTTTCATCTAGACGCATCTGAATCAGTGGTGAAATCCAATTTTTTTTACTACCAGTTCTGTGGGCATGGGTTGGTGTGTGTAGTGTGGCTTGGTGGGCGTGGCAGGGGAAGGATACTGCAAATCTCCATTCCCTCCCCACTCCTAGGGGAAGGATATTGCAAAATCTCCATTACCAGCCTACACTGGGGCCAGCCAGAGGTGGCATTTGCCGGTTCTCCAAACTACTCAAAATTTCCACTACCGTTTCTCCAGAACCTGTCAGAACCTGCTGGATTTCACCCCTTATCTGAATGTATCAGGAAACAATTTTGCTTCTATGTTTGATGACATCTGGTGATTTAATTTTCAGGGTGGTTTTTTTTTTATTAACACACCTTAGTTTTTCTTTCTGCCTCTTTGCTTCCAAGTGTCACAAAATTGACTCTAGCCTAAGTAATAGGAGGGATTTTCTTTCCTCAAATTTCACAGTATTTTTCATTATTTTGTTTCGGCCATATCAGACAGAAAGGATATTTTTACTTTTTCAGATATAGCACTTGAAAACTTTTCTATATTGCAAACTATCTTTTTATTATTATTTTGAACAGGAAAGACCCCTCTCACTCTGTAATGAGAAGTGCCATTCAGGTTACAGGAAGACCAAAATTGAAGGAAAATTGTTTTGCTGCTATGGTTGCACTCTGTGTCCAAAGGGGAAGATCTCAGATCAGACAGGTAAAAAAAAGAGAGAGGGAGAAACATTTTATAGAGGGATACTTGAGCTAGTTGAGGCTAGGAGTTTTCTCCATTTTCTCAATTCAACAAGAAAAAGAATTGGGAAATAAGGGAATTGGGAAATATAATCTCATAAGTGTATCACCTTTAGTTAGAGAATAGAGTTAAAAGGTCCCTTCCAACTCTTACTGGAATGCTGCATTCAGTTTTGGTTGCCATGATGTAAAAAAAATGGGGAGACTCTCAAAGACTGCAGAGAAGAGCAACAAAGATGATTAGGGGACTGGAGGCTAAAACATATGAAGAATGGTTGCAGGAACTGGGTATGTCTAGTATAATGAAAAGAAGGACTAGAGGAGACATGATAGCAGTGTCCCAATATCTCAGGGGCTGCCACAAAGAAGAGGGAGTCAAGCTATTCTCCAAAGCACCTGAGAGTAGGACAAAAAGCAATGGGTAGAAACTAATCAAAGGGAGAAGCAACTTAGAACTAAGGAGAAATTTTATGACAGCTACACCAAATAATCCGTGGAATAACTTGCCTCCAGAAGCTGTGAATGCTCCAACACTGGAAGTTTTTAAGAAGATGTTGGATAACCATTTGTCTAAAATGGTGTAGGGTGAATGCTGTTCTCCTCAGCTGTTTTAGATGAGAAATAGAGAAATATTCATTATGAAAATTGAAACTGCCCCTGTGATAAGACTATGTAGGTGCCTGAGAAACCATGGTACATTCACTGCCAGTTCTACAGGGACATTTACCACACATTGATTATCCATTTTATCTAAATTTACAGGGCATTCTGCTAATTTGCATTTCTTTATTTCTTAGATAACAAGGATAATCTATCTGTCTAAAAGTAGCAAAATGTTACTATATTAAACATAACCTTCACTCACAAAAGGTTGATAGAATTCACTGATACTAAGGGTTGGACTTTGCTTTGTTTCTTTTACTGGATGTCTTTTTAGTGGTCAAGGAAGAAATAAAGTTTCTTTCTATCTAATAATAATAATATGTGTTCTTTAGTATAAACTCTTTATCAAGAAAAAAGTGATTCCACTGGAACTCATCTAATAGTAGCATCATTTGTATCAATGAGGCACCATAATATCATGCACTATACTAAGGGCTTTCTGGTAGTGTTTTAACTTAAATAAATACATTTGTTTTTTTCCAGATATGGATGATTGCTTCCAATGCCCAGAAGATCAATATCCAAACAATAAACAGGATTTATGCATGCCAAAGCATGTAAGTTATCTATCTTACGGAGACTTGTTGGCGACAGGCTTAGCCACATCAGCTCTTGTGCTTTCTTTTATCACAATCTTTGTGCTAGGAATCTTCTTGAAGTACCACAACACTCCCATCGTCAAAGCCAACAACCGCAGCCTCTCCTACACCCTCCTTATCTCACTCCTCCTCTCCTTCCTTTGTTCTCTGCTTTTCATCGGTCGGCCCATGAAGGTGACGTGTCTCCTTCAACAGACTGCTTTTGGGATCATCTTCTCCGTGGCTGTTTCTTGCATGTTGGCCAAGACCATCACTGTGGTTCTTGCTTTCATGGCCACCAAACCAGGATCAAGGATGAGGACATGGGTTGGGCAAAGACTGGCCCTTTCCATTGTTCTCTCCTGTTCTCTTATTCAAAGTACTTTTTGTATGGCGTGGCTTGGAATTTCTCCCCCCTTCCCAGACTTTGACGTGTGGTCTATAAATAGTGAAATAATTATAGAATGTAATGAAGGTTCGGTGGCAATGTTTTATTCTGTTTTAGGTTTTATGGGCTTCCTGGCCTTTGTTAGTTTTATTGCAGCTTTCCTAGCCAGGAAGTTACCAGACACTTTCCAGGAAACCAAGTCGATTACTTTCAGCATGCTGGTGTTTTGCAGTGTCTGGTCGTCTTTTGTCCCTGCCTACATAAGCACCAAAGGAAAATACACAATAGCTGTGGAGATCTTTGCCATCTTGGCCTCTAGTGCTGGGCTCCTGGCTTTTATCTTTTTCCCCAAATGTTACATCATTATAATTAGACCAGATCTTAATAAAAGGGAACAATTAATAAAAAGAGTGAATTAAACTATGTTTCAACATTGTTTCCTTTTTCTCCAGTTGTGAAAACACAGTGGTTCCTACCTGGTATTTAAATTGTACTTGCCAAAGCAGGCCATTCTATGCATTAATCTTCTTACAGTAGTAACATCACAGGCAGTTGTATATGTTCTTTCTGTTCTTGCTATCTCTGAGATGGACCTTAAAGCCAAAGACTCTCACACAGTCCATATTGAGTTTTGTTCTCATAGTGCAATTTAAATGATATCTGTTCATCCTTTACTGTATGTCAAATTGCAAAACATCCCTGGCCTGCTCTCAAGTTGCCATAGGCAAGAGGGATGAGAAACCGATGAAATAGCACCGCAGCCAAAGACAAATGCACATTCCAGACTTATCTCTCTCAAGGCTGTATCCCATGGTTACGCATAGCAGCCGGAGGGGAATGAGCTCTACTACCCGCGAAATTGCTCCGTTTGCAAATGTGATTGCTGAGGCACCCTGGGGAGATGGGGGAAACAAGGTCATGATTGGGGCATAAATTACATGGGGTCAGAGCTGGCTACACTTTTGAACGTGCCGACATGAAGGTTCTAATAAATAACTGGATTTCTTTTGAAGCTTGGCTCGAGGCTCATGTTTTAATTAGGGCATCCGTCGGAACCCTAACACTGGACATGGTTCAGTAAGATTAGGAATCATCTCTAGATGACACTCTATTTGGTTGAGGAAAAGTTTGCTTCAAATTCCTTTACCTTTACAAAAACAGGCATAATTTTGTTACCCATTGTCAGGATTTACTTTCAAGCTAGATTTTCTCAACCAAGCTGATATGCCTCATTTCATTTTCTGTGATCTAATTAGTGTGTGACCAAGGTTCAAATAATACTTTGGTGGCCTTTTTCTCACCCAATTCACTCTAAGTACAGTAGATCCTTTTTCAAGAATTCATTTTTGTCTGTAATTAAACAGTGTTCCCTGTTAAATTTTACTACATACTTTATTGATTTGTCACATTTTATTGACATTATCTGAAATTTCAACATACAAAGTATTTTTGTTAATTAGTTCAATCAGTTTTCTTTTAGTAATTTTTTTCCTGATCTGCTAGTTTAATTAGAGCTTCTTTACTTAGATGCCAATGATGCAGATGATAGAATGGCAGATATCAAGTAGAACTGAAAGAAAAATAATATTCTTGTTATATATATATAAATCTTATATGTATGAATCTGTGTGCATGCATGTGGCCCCAACAACCATCTAATATCAAATAAACTCTTCTTATTTAAATCTCTAGCTTTCCACTTCGCAGCCATTCTCTGGTAACAAATAAAGATGAGGCTTAGAGTTAATGATGAGTCTCAAGAAAAAGACCTTTAGAAGCTACTGTCCCTTTATATCAATGCATGCACAGAATCAGCCCAGAGTCTCTGTATCAATGAGATGGGACAGGACAGGACAGGACAGGACAGGACAGGACAGGACAGAACAGAACAGAACAGAACAGAACAGAACAGAACAGAACAGAACAGAACAGAACAGAATAGAGTTATTGGCCAAGTGAGATTGGATTCAGCATGGCCTTCTCCAATTTGAAGAGTCACTTGTTTGGCAGGCTGAGGCAAAGAGGTAGTCCTGGAATCAGCGAAATCTGGGGGCTGGGCAGGGGACAGAATATATCTGCCCTCAGTGTGGAAGGGATTGACTCTCTCGAATTGGCCTTTTTAGTCACACTAGATGCTGTTTTAGGACCTCTTTCCAGAGCACGTTACCATAGTCTCTTGAGACTGAAGGATGCCAATGATGAGATGGGACACACAAGGACACGTACAAGGAACAAGTGATATAGCATGATCATAATCATGAATGCAACCATCATCAATCATAAAATGCAACAATGATTGACATAGATACTAAATAGCAATCAACATAATTCATAATAGGATACTAAATAGAAACAATCAACATCAATCATAAAAAGCAATGAAGATGTAGTCATAAGAAGCTAAAGAAATAAGTACATAAAAATAAATAAGGAAGAGAAATTTAGTCTTGGCTAGGGATTTATATAATTGGATTTATGAGGGATTTATATAATTGGATCGAAGCCTTAGGGTTCTACTACCAAACCCTGAATGAGTGGAAACCATGAAAATAAAGCTGACATAAAAACACACTAATTATATTTATTTTATTTTGTTTATTTATTTGTATTTTTTGTCAGTGCTATGGCTGCTGCCCTTCTCTAACTTTTTAGTTTCTTAGATTAATGATTGCCAACTTTGAAGTAGGTAAATCTATTTTCTCAGATCTTCATTGTAATTATAGGTAATATCATTATGGAGGTTATGTT
Organism: Pantherophis guttatus; assembly: GCF_059756535.1. Classification (NCBI taxonomy): domain Eukaryota; kingdom Metazoa; phylum Chordata; class Lepidosauria; order Squamata; family Colubridae; genus Pantherophis; species Pantherophis guttatus. Next base: position 20,397,764 of record NC_142066.1, read on the forward strand.
AAAATAAATCAAAATAAGAGGGATACTTTTCTTTTCTCAAAAAGAAAATGATTTCAAGTATAATTTTATAGTGCCATGTTATGCTTCCTAAAAGCTACCAAAATTTGAATTAAAAACAACAACAACCTTCCAGAGTGCTTTTTTAAAATTTAAATGTTTATTTAAATGATGCTGCTTCCTTGTGTTGCTTTCAATAGCATTTTTTCCCCTTTAGCCTAGAGAAAAATCATGGCTTGGGAATTAACTCATGCATGATAACCTACTCTATAATTATGAATGTGGAATTGGTCTGCAGCTTCTTTGGGTCTGTGGAGAATTCAAGTGGCTGTTCATGACATTACAAATCCAAGTAAATAAGACTTGAATATCCTCTAGCACTTCAGAATGAAAGATGCTAACAGAGAGAGTCTGCATTACCAGGCTAGTAAGAGATGGTTTCCCCTATGCTTCTTTGACTTAGGATCTCCAATTTGAGGCTGCCTCAGCATTTATGGATCCAATGGATAAATGTTCTTTTACAGGGAGATTTTCATTCATGGTTATACTGTTTAACTTATTGGCATTCATGCTTCTTCCTAAGATTGTCTGCAAGGTTCCAGTGTTAAAATGCCCCAGGACCGAGGACATTACTATCATTCATAAATATTATGAGCCAGGAGACAGGATTATTGGTGGTGTCTTATCACAGTCTTTCATTCTTATTAATACAATGATGTTCAGAAAACCCCCACTCCAGGAAATACTTTTGGATCATATGTAAGCCTTTTAAACTTACAGTTTTTTTCTGTTTCCTATATTTCAATCCTTCACTATTGACATGCTTAGAGAATTACACCTTATTAACCTACAAAAGAAAAACCTCCCTTAAAAACCTCTAATATTTCAGAGGTAATACAGTTATTTCCTTCCTTCCTTCCTTCCTTCCTTCCTTCCTTCCTTCCTTCCTTCCTTCCTTCCTTCCTTCCTTCCTTCCTGTCTTTCTTTTCAGATTGCTCACTCAGAGCTACCAACATGTCTTAGCTTTGGTTTTTGCTGCGAAAGAGATTAATGAAAATCCCCTCATTTTACCCAACGTCACCCTGGGCTTCAACATCTTTAATGACTTTTTTAGCCCAATATATACATATGAAACTACAATGGAACTTCTCTCTGCTCCAAATGGATTCATCCCTAACTATAAATGTGGTCTTCAGAATAATCTGATAGCAGTTATTGAGGGACCAGGTTCTATGGCTTTTCTGGATATGGCTACTATCCTGACTTATTACAAGTTTCCACAGGTAAGTTCTTTAAGAAAAACCCAGAGTGAGTTTTTAAACCTTTTACATTTTGTGACCTTTCTTTACTTTTATTATATATTTCGAGACCTAAAATACAATGGCTATATGATCTCACCTGAAAATGTAGCAATGTTATTAATGCCAAGGAGAGGGGGGGAATTCTCAGTGGACCTAACTATCTCTCCCATTTTGCTTGTTTCATTTAGGATGCATGTGCCTCTACTCTAGAGACCAAGAGCCAAACTCCATCTTGTTTCTTCTACTGGCTGATCCCAAATGTTCTCCATCAGTTCAAAGGGTTTCTCCAGCTTTTTTTGCATTTTGGCTGGACCTGGGTTGGAGTGCTTTACCTTGATATTAGCAACATAGCCGAGACTTCGTGGAGGAATATTCTTCCCATGTTTTCCAAAAGAGACGTCTGCTTTGAGTTCATAGAAAAATTACCAGCTGGCTTTCTCAGCGAGGATGAAAAAACTGTTCATAGATCCCATGCAATTTTAAACACGGTTTTCAACAGCACCACTAATATTGTGTTGTTCCATGGAGTATTCACGAGTATATTAAATTTAAGGTTTTTACTGAACCTGTTGGAGTTTAGTAATGTAGATTATGGTGCAAAACTCTGGGTGATGACAGCAGATGTTGACTTCTCATCGTTTCTCTTTCAAAGGAGTTGGGACATTAATTTCATGCATGGGGCTCTGTCTTTGTCAGTAAAATCAATTGAGGTATTAGGATTCTAAAATTAGGATTCCAAGAGAGGGTCAACCTACTTTTCAAACCACCTGAAGGCAGGACAAGAAGCAATGGATGGAAACTAATCAAGGAGAGAAGCAACCTAGAACTAAGGAGAAATTTCCTGACAGTTAGAAGAATTAATCAATGTAACAACTTGCCTCCAGAAGTTGTGAATGTTCCAACACTGGAAGTTTTTAAGAAGAGATTGGTCAACCATTTGTCTGAAATAATATAGGGTTTCCTGAGCAGTGGGGCAGCAGGTTTTCTGAGCAGGGAGTTGGACTAGAAGACCTCCAAGGTCGCTTCCAACTCTGTTATTCTGTTATTCTGAATAACATGTTGTATGAGGGTAATTCAGTGGAAGCTTGCTAATAAGACTAACTTTTTAAATTTATTTTCTTGTGGTAGATAAAAGGAAACAATTTTTTTAAAAAATAACTTTCAGTCCCATCATTCCAGTCAAAATGCCAGAGATCACAGATTTTAAACAAACAAAATAGATATTCAAGATGTGGTATTCAAGACCGGAAAATAATCATGGATGGTCATTAAAACTTTGCTAAAACAAGAAAATAAGTAGTGGCCTAAGCATTATTTACTTATTTATGTTCAAATTTCTACAAAAGAGAATAAATGCAATAATAAAGTACAAGGTTTCTTCCAATGTAATGGCCAAAATTCCATCACATTTACTCCCTGTAATACTTAGACAGATAATACATAGCTACAATACATTGCAAATCATTATGAGTCGCCCCGGATAACTTCAATGATTAAATCTAGTTTGTCAAGTAGGAAATATTGTACACTCTTTGCTTCCAAAGAATGTCTTCTTCTTCCTCCTAGTGTTTTTTTTTTTAATTGTTTTTCTCTTTACATACAATATATGCTGGGTGAACAGTGTACTGTCTGAGTCCATTCGTTTACAGAGTAATACTTCTTAAATTCCTAATTTCTACCCCTGATATCCAATCATTAATAAAACAAGTCTCAAGTTCAAAAATATTCTGTGTCTTCTTTTTCTTTTTTCTTTTATCGTCAGTGTTAATCTGTCCATTTCTGCACAGTCCAATATTTTTTAAATTATGTCTTCTTTCGTAGGTGTTTCCTCACTTTTCCAATATTGTGCAAATACAATTCTTGCTGCTGTTAAAACATGTAATATCAAATATGCATTCCCTTTATCATATTTTTCTGGAATTATGCCTAACAAAAATAGTTCTGGTTTAAAATCTATATGCTGTTTTAACATTTTTTTTTCTAACTACGTATGCATTTTTGCCCAAAATTCTTTTGCTTTTGTGCATGTCTACCACAGGTGATAGTATGTGCCTGGTTTCTGATAACATTTCCAATATCTTCTTCCTAGTATTATTCTTCCATTATGTCAGGGTCCATTTTGTTTCCAAAGAATATTAAAAACTAGATTTATGAGGAGTTGAGTATCTTTAATTCTATTAAAATATACAAAGCCAACAAAACAACCAAAGAAGCCTAGAATATTGCTTCCGAACCGGTAGGGAAGATAGGTAGATTTCACCCCTGCCCCATACCCACCCCACTCCTGGGGGAAGGATATTGCAAAATCTCCATTCCCACCCCACCCTGGGGCCAGCCAGAGGTGGTATTTGCCGGTTCTCTGAATTACTCAAAATTTCTGCTACTGGGTCTCCAGAATCTGTCAGAACCTGCTGAATAGCACCCCTGAAAGAGAGTGAGAAAGAGAGAAAGAAAAGAAAAGTGGAAAGAAAAGTGGAAAGAAAAGAGGAAAGAAAAGAAAGAATTGTTTAACTGCAGCCACTTTCACTTCACCTGGGAGAAAGGTGTGGGATTCAGACAGCAATTCTTTTTCTGTCTCTAGATGGCCTTGGGTAGAGATCCTAAAAAAACACATAGTTAAAGGATTTATATAACTAAGTTTTAATTCCTCTGCTTCCAAATTCCTGAGTAAAGGGGGACCAATGTAAGAGATGTAGCATGAAAACCCATAGAGAGACACATCTAGATTTTGGATTTCTTTTCTGTATAACTTTTGTCCCACTTCTCAGCTCCTCTGTCCTCTCTGTTTTTCCCCTCTTAATGATCTCCGGCGTGAGCTGCACTGGCTCCCGGTGATCTTCCGGGTGTGCTTCAAGGTTTTGGTTACCGCCTTTAGAGCGCTCCATGGCTTAGGGCCTGGTTATATACAGGACCGCCTGCTGCCGCAAACGGCCTCCCACCGGCCAGTACGCTCTCACAAAGAGGGACTCCTCCGGGTGCCATCGGACAAACAATGTCGGCTGGCGGCCCCCAGGGGGAGAGCCTTCTCTGTGGGGGTACCTACTATATGGAACGAGCTCCCCCTGGAGATACGGAGGATCCCAGATCTACGCATCTTCCGCCACGCTCTCAAGACCTTTTTATTTAACCAGGCTGGTCTGCCCTAACCTCTCCCATTCTCTTTTTAATGTAAATTTTAATTTGTTCTTAACCTGGGGTTTTAAATTTGTCTTGGGCTAAATTGATTTAATTTTACTGCTGCTCTTAAATTTTTGTATTCTATGTGTTTTATCTTGTGCCTGTTCACTGCCCTGAGTCCTTCGGGAGTAGGGTGGTATATAAATCAAATAAAATGGAAAAAAAATGAAAAAATCTCTGGTAGTGAGATCTTTGAGAGAATCAATGAGAGAAATTGCATGGGAATCACCCAGAAGATTGTCCTATAATTACAAATAGCGACTTGGACTGAAGCTTCTTTGGGAAACTTTCCACTTTTCTTTGTGGAGAATTCTGGTAATTTTTGATGATGTTACAGACCAAAGAAAAAAGAAGTTAAATATCCCAGTTCAGAAATTACAGATGCTACCGAGAAAGACTCTATTATTAGGTTAATAAGACATGTCTTAGAATCTAAGAAAAAGTTACCTCAGCGTTAATGGGCCAAATGGAGAAATGTTCTTTTATGGGGAGATTTTCGTTCATGATCGTAATATTCAGATTATTGGTATTAGGGCCCCTTCCTAAGAGTGTCTGCAGAGTGCCAGTGTCAAAATGCTCCAAGACCCAGCCTATTACTAACCTTCCTAAATATCATCAGCCAGGAGACCAGATTCTTGGTGGCATTTTCTCACAGTCTTTCATTTATATGAGCATATTACAGTACAGAAGACATCCATTCCAGGACATGCTTTTGGATCATGTGTAAGCAGTTGTGTGTTTTAAAATTGGGAGCAAGTTTTCTGTTTTCTTTTTTTAAAGCTATGTTTCAATCTTTCTCTATTAATATATGTATTGTACCTTAGCAACTTATTAGAGAAGAATCTCTCCTTCTTAACAGTTCTGAAATGCCAATGGCAATACAGTAATTTTCTATTTATTTGTTTTGCAGATTGCTGACTCAGAGCTATCAACACATTTTGGCTTTGGTTTTTGCTGTGAAAGAGATTAATCAGAGTCCTCTCATCTTAGCTAACATGACCTTAGGCTTCAACATCTACAATGACTATTTTAGTCCCAAACATACTTACAAAGCTTCAATGGAGCTCCTCTTTGCTTCAGATGCATTCATCCCTAATTATAAATGTCATCTACAAAATAATCTGATAGCTGTCATTGGAGGACCAAGTCCTGTTGCTTTTCTTGATATAGCTACCATCGTGACACGTTACAAGTTTGTACAAGTAAGTTTTGTTTTGGTGAAAACACATACCTAGTTTTTAAACCTATGACTTTTCAAATATTTCATTAGATATCTTATCTCTCTAATATTTTATTACTATTCTTATATATTTAGCAGACATAAAATACTATTATTATTATTATTTATTATTTTTTGGATTTATATGCCGCCCTGTCTCCAAAGGACTCAGGGCAGCTCACATCAAATGAAACAATCCCCATAAAGACAAATTAAAACAGACTAAAACAGACTAAAAACCAATTTAAAACAGTAGACCCCATCAGTCCTGGCCTGGGCGTTTAAACAGCCACGTCTTAAGTTCACAGCGGAAGGTACGAAGGTTGGGGGCCAGCTGAAGAGCCATGGGAAGTTGATTCCAAAGGGTGGGCGCGGACACAGAGAAGGCTCTACCCCTGGTGGTTGCCAGCCGACATTGTCTAGCTGACGGCACCCTGAGTAGGCCCTCTCTGTGGGAACGCAGCAGGCGATGGGAAGTCGATGCTGGTTGCAGGTGGTCCGACAGATATCCTGGGCCTAAGCCATGAAGGGCTTTATAGGTTAACACCAGCACCTTGAATCTCAAGGTGCTTGAAAATACATTCATAAAATGAATGAATGTCATTTAAAGATCTAAATGATCATAATTTATCACTTATAACTTTTATATACACTGAGAGTTTACGCACTGAAGACAAATTCCTTATGTGTCCAATCGCACTTGGAAAATAAAGAATTCTATTCTATTCTATTCTATTCTATTCTATTCTATTCTATTCTATTCTATTCTATTCTATTCTATTCCATTCCATTCCATTCCATTCCATTCCACTCTACTCGGTTCTGTTCTGTTCTGTTCTGTTCTGTTCTGTTCTGTTCTGTTCTGCTCTGCTCTGCTCCGCTCCGCTCCGCTCCGCTCCGCTCTGCTCTGCTCTGCTCTGCTCTCTTCTATTTACTATTCTATTCTGTTCTGTTCTATTCTATATTCTATTCTATTCACAAATAATATTAATTAAAATAATGAATATTAATTTTAAAATGTTGCAGGTCCCGGACATTAAACCTTTCCGGTTTCCTTGTTTCCTTTAGGTTGCATATAGCTCTACTCTAGAGATCAAGACCCAAACTCTATCTCGTTTCTTCTACTGGATGCTCCCAAATGCAATTAGTCAGTACCAAGGACTTCTCCAGATTCTTCTGCATTTTGGCTGGACCTGGATCGGGGTATTTTTCCTTAACATTGGCAACATAGCAGATATTTTATGGAGGAATATTCTTCCTATGTTTTCCCAAAAAGGGGTCTGCTTTGAATTTATAGAAAAAATACCAGCTGGTTTTCTCAACGAAGATGAGAAAATTGTTCACAGATCCCATGCCATTTTAAACACAGTTTTCAACAGCACAACTAACGTCGTGTTGCTTCACGGGGAATTTCAGAGTATATTAAACGTAAGGTTTTTACTCAACCTGTTGGAGTTTAGCAATCTAAGTTATGGTACAAAAATCTGGGTGATGATGGCAGATGTTGACTTCTCATCGGTTCTCTTTCAAAGGAGTTGGGACATTAATTTCATGCATGGAGCTCTGTCCCTTTCAGTGCAATCAGTGGAGGTATCAGGGTTCCAAAACTTTGTTCAGATGAGAAACCCAGCTTTGGATAAAGAAGACAGCTTTTTAAAAGAATTCTGGCAACAGATGTTTAATTGTATGTTCCCAACGACTCCTATAGAGGAAGAGGATGAGACTCTCTGCACTGGGGAGGAGAAACTTGAGAGCCTCCCCATGACTGTGTTTGAAACCAGCATGACTGCCCACAGCTACAGTGTCTACATTGCTGTCTACGCAATTGCACATGCTTTGCATAGTCTGTATTCTTCCCAAGTCTGGCAAAGGACAACAAGGAGGCAGAAAGTCCTCAATCAAGAGTCATGGAAGGTGAGTACTGCAGACTACTTAGAACACCTCAGCAGATACAGTTCATTGATTCAGTTGCAAAGTTGTCTATCGGCCTTTTTTTTCCCCCCATCCTTTAAGCCTATCAGATCTATTTTCACCTTTTATTAAATTCTGATATTTGTGATTGATCCAGCTGCATGTTTTGCAAGTGATAGTCACCATCAGAGGTGGATTTCACATAATTTTACCACCATTTGCTAGTGCGCGCAGCTTGCACATATGCACGCGGCTTAGAAAACGTGGCTAAATAGGACAGCGTAGCGCCAGGGCATAGCACACCTGCAGGTCGCCACTATCAGTTCATGTCAGATTTTTCATCCTCGAGCCAATCACATATAAATTCAGCTTTTAGTCAATTCCAATATTTATGATTGATCTAGTTGTATATTTTTCAAGTGATGATCACAACGTGTTTGGTGAGCACCAACTTCATACCGTATGTTTTATACATTGTGCTTTGCTTTCTACACAATAAGATGTATTTTTTTGCTTTCAAGTTTTACAGCTAACTTCTAATTTGTACTGTTTAGAGCATTTGCTGCATTGCTTAAATGTCTCATCGTTCTCCAAATTTAAGCATCAGTTCTGTTGAAGCTGAAATACTATTAACGTATAACTATAAATATTCTTTTTCTATTTGTTGGGCTCATCATCAAATTATCCATTTATGGTGAATCATCTTCTTTGAATGACCCCATAATCCCTTGTGGGGTGGAGTCTGGGCAAGTGAATGTAGCTAGCAGAGTGTTTAGTGGCAGGATGCCCTCCTTGTCACCAATGTAGAGTTTTGTTCAGCAGATATATTCTCATTGTGCCCAGAGAGAGAAATATCTGCCTCTACCTAGGATCGAACTCATAGCCTCCTGATTGGGAGGCGAGAGTTCCACCTCTAGGCCACCGTACCACTCCCTCCATTTATGGTGAATGATCAAAAACAATTAAAATTACATTCTTATTTTGCACTGAAAAATGAATAAAATGCAATTTTATCCTAGCAAATACAAACGTGGCAATTTCTATGATATAGAGAACATGGTTTATCTTTTTGACTTTTCTTTCTGATACAGCATTCATTCGTAATAAAATATATAGTTGCCTGGTTTATAGGCTTTTGTAGTAATATATGGAAGCTTTCAGTGGAACCATGTAGTAATGGTTATTTCTAAATACGTTATTAGCAGTGTATAAAATGTTTTATTTGCTGAATTGCTTTGTTTACATTATAGTAGCATTTTGAGGGGCAATTAATTACAGTATGGATGCTGATTTATTAAAATGCATTCTTACCTTTGTACCTTTTTTATCTTGTGTTTTTAAAGCTTCACCATTTTCTGCGGAGTATATCATTTAATAGCAGTACTGGAGAGATTTCCTTTGATAGCAATGGGGAAATAGTTGCAGGATTTGATATTATAAACTGGATCACATTTCCAAATCAGACATTTCTTAGAGTCAAAGTTGGAAGGATAGATCCAGGAACACTCTCTGATGAACCATTGACTATTTCTGAAGAGAAGATCATTTGGCCCAACCGGTTTAATCAGGTGAGAGTCATCTTATTTCATAATAGCTTGGTTCAATTTTATTACGATGAGTCATGATTTTCAGGTTCATACCTCATTACAAAGTGCTTATATTGTCTTCCCTTCATTCTGAAGAAATGTCCACTTCTGACTATTTCTTTAACATTTGCTTTTAGATAACCTACTGTATAGCAACAATTTTAATATTGCCTAATTCCTTTCTCTCCAATACTCCAGAAAAAATAAATATTTAAAAAAATATTAATTTATTAAAGCAAATAATACTTGGAGAGTTTAATTAGCTAGGATTTAACATTTCCAGTAGCAGTAATTTATTATCAGATTTTTTACACCTTTAGCTTTAAGAAGGCTGGGCAGTTTAGATGTTAATTTTCATTTATTTCATCACCACAAGAAATATCCTATGAAGCTCAAGAAGCTTCTTGGATGAGAAGCAAAACATCTTCAAAGAAAAACCAGAAAGGACACTTGCCTCTTGAAAAAGCACCTTTGGGACACTCATGACATGGCTGACTGAGAATCTCCATAGACAATAAAAGAGAATACTTGCAGCTCAGGGTTGATATGACAGGTCCTTGGTCATTACATCCATACATAGAAGGAGGAATGTTACCTAGTTTGGGTAATGAAACATCTGCAAGAAAACAAGCAAGCTCAGAGAGCACCAAGGATCCCTTATTTGCATTTTTTTCTGCATCTAAACTTAATAATCAATGATTGTATAATCATACGGCTGAAGTGAGCAAATACCAATCCTTTTGTCTCAACTGGATGATGAGCATCCTTTCTAGAAATGTTAAGGACTATCAAAAATCCCAGACTCATTTCTTAATGATTGCTATGGATTTTAAAATCACTGTCAGCTATGGAGACATTTCTATTGAACACAAAGGCATCTTGGAGAGATTCAATTCTTTTTCCCTAATCCAAGTTAACTCTATCTGGATGATTGTAGAAAGTACATGCCTATGCTTTCCGGAATGGTTTCTATTAGTTTTGACTTTTTCCAAATTGCATATTGAGACTGCAACATTGCTTTTTTAGGCAGTTAAAGATGTTAATTGTCAATCTTGTCAATTGAGAGTCTAAATTCCTGGTGCATGTACTTCTTCTTCTTGTGCCATATCCATCATCGGACATTGGCAATCATGTTGCAATCCTATTTTTGTCAACACAGCCCCACGAAAAAGTGCTGCTGAGTTTTGTCCAAACCACTCCCTTAGGTTTTGAAGCAGGGGTGAAATGCTCCCGGTTCGGACCAGCTCACCCGATCCGGTAGTGATGGCAGTGGGTGCTTCGGAGAACCGGTAGCAAAAATCCCTGCACCCCCCCCCATGCCCAGCTGAGTTGCACAATCATCAGAGGCTTTTTTTTTTTTTTACTTTTAAAAGCATTTTTTATACAACTTCTTCCGACGGAAAAAAATGCTTTTAAAAGTAAAAAAAAAAGCCTCTGATGATCGCGCGGCTCAGCTGGGATCATCAGGGGCTTTTCAAAGCATTTTTTTCTGCAACCTCTTGGCTGAAGAGGTGGTAAAAAAAATGCTTTGAAAAGTCTCTTACGATCCCAGCTGAGTTGCCTGATCGGCAGAGAGGTATTTTTTAAAAAGCCTCTCTGATGATCCCAGCTGAGTTGCCTGATCGGCAGATGCTTTTCAAAGCATTAGAAAAAATGCTTTGAAAAGTCAAAAAAAAAAGTTGGCCACGCCCACCCAGTCACATTCCCCCCCCCCCAAGCAACACCCACAGAACCGGTAGTAACAAATCTTACATTTCACCCCTGTTTTGAAGCCATGATGTTCTTCTTCTGCCTGCACCTTGTTTGCCTTCAATTTTTCCCTGGAGGATTAAGTGAAAGTTGCCGTCTTTTTCAGGGTGTTGGCATCACATGTCCAAAATATTCAAACTTTTGCTTTTTAATGGCTTTGATGATTTCCCTTGGCTTTCCCAGGTGGCTTATCACCTCCTGATTTTTGATTTTGTTAACGTAGCTTATACGTAACAGCCGTCTATAAATCCACATTTGAAATGCTTCTAGTGTCTTCAAGTGGTTTTCTGTCTGGGACCAACTCTCTACTCCATAGAGCAGGATAGAAAAGATGGAACATCTGACAAGCTTGATTTTCAGTCTTAGGCTTCTGTCATGACTGCAGAAGACCTTTTTTCATTTTGAAGAATGCTGTTCGAGTGCATGTACTTGGCGGCACATAATTACTCTTGGTGGAAATTCCCAGCTTTAGGCTAGAGTGGAAGTGGAATAAAAGCAGAAATAAACAACAACAACAACAACAAAAGATAAATGCAATTCAAAACCACACGACTATTAAAGTCAACAAAGAATGAGATTGGTCCATTTATTTGTCAGCAATTCTGCTGGCTAAAAGGGGAAATGTCATAACATGATATCCTCAGCCTTGTTTCATCTAGACGCATCTGAATCAGTGGTGAAATCCATTTTTTTTTACTACCAGTTCTGTGGGCATGGGTTGGTGTGTGTAGTGTGGCTTGGTGGGCGTGGCAGGGGAAGGATACTGCAAATCTCCATTCCCTCCCCACTCCTAGGGGAAGGATATTGCAAAATCTCCATTACCAGCCTACACTGGGGCCAGCCAGAGGTGGCATTTGCCGGTTCTCCAAACTACTCAAAATTTCCACTACCGTTTCTCCAGAACCTGTCAGAACCTGCTGGATTTCACCCCTTATCTGAATGTATCAGGAAACAATTTTGCTTCTATGTTTGATGACATCTGGTGATTTAATTTTCAGGGTGGTTTTTTTTTTATTAACACACCTTAGTTTTTCTTTCTGCCTCTTTGCTTCCAAGTGTCACAAAATTGACTCTAGCCTAAGTAATAGGAGGGATTTTCTTTCCTCAAATTTCACAGTATTTTTCATTATTTTGTTTCGGCCATATCAGACAGAAAGGATATTTTTACTTTTTCAGATATAGCACTTGAAAACTTTTCTATATTGCAAACTATCTTTTTATTATTATTTTGAACAGGAAAGACCCCTCTCACTCTGTAATGAGAAGTGCCATTCAGGTTACAGGAAGACCAAAATTGAAGGAAAATTGTTTTGCTGCTATGGTTGCACTCTGTGTCCAAAGGGGAAGATCTCAGATCAGACAGGTAAAAAAAAGAGAGAGGGAGAAACATTTTATAGAGGGATACTTGAGCTAGTTGAGGCTAGGAGTTTTCTCCATTTTCTCAATTCAACAAGAAAAAGAATTGGGAAATAAGGGAATTGGGAAATATAATCTCATAAGTGTATCACCTTTAGTTAGAGAATAGAGTTAAAAGGTCCCTTCCAACTCTTACTGGAATGCTGCATTCAGTTTTGGTTGCCATGATGTAAAAAAAATGGGGAGACTCTCAAAGACTGCAGAGAAGAGCAACAAAGATGATTAGGGGACTGGAGGCTAAAACATATGAAGAATGGTTGCAGGAACTGGGTATGTCTAGTATAATGAAAAGAAGGACTAGAGGAGACATGATAGCAGTGTCCCAATATCTCAGGGGCTGCCACAAAGAAGAGGGAGTCAAGCTATTCTCCAAAGCACCTGAGAGTAGGACAAAAAGCAATGGGTAGAAACTAATCAAAGGGAGAAGCAACTTAGAACTAAGGAGAAATTTTATGACAGCTACACCAAATAATCCGTGGAATAACTTGCCTCCAGAAGCTGTGAATGCTCCAACACTGGAAGTTTTTAAGAAGATGTTGGATAACCATTTGTCTAAAATGGTGTAGGGTGAATGCTGTTCTCCTCAGCTGTTTTAGATGAGAAATAGAGAAATATTCATTATGAAAATTGAAACTGCCCCTGTGATAAGACTATGTAGGTGCCTGAGAAACCATGGTACATTCACTGCCAGTTCTACAGGGACATTTACCACACATTGATTATCCATTTTATCTAAATTTACAGGGCATTCTGCTAATTTGCATTTCTTTATTTCTTAGATAACAAGGATAATCTATCTGTCTAAAAGTAGCAAAATGTTACTATATTAAACATAACCTTCACTCACAAAAGGTTGATAGAATTCACTGATACTAAGGGTTGGACTTTGCTTTGTTTCTTTTACTGGATGTCTTTTTAGTGGTCAAGGAAGAAATAAAGTTTCTTTCTATCTAATAATAATAATATGTGTTCTTTAGTATAAACTCTTTATCAAGAAAAAAGTGATTCCACTGGAACTCATCTAATAGTAGCATCATTTGTATCAATGAGGCACCATAATATCATGCACTATACTAAGGGCTTTCTGGTAGTGTTTTAACTTAAATAAATACATTTGTTTTTTTCCAGATATGGATGATTGCTTCCAATGCCCAGAAGATCAATATCCAAACAATAAACAGGATTTATGCATGCCAAAGCATGTAAGTTATCTATCTTACGGAGACTTGTTGGCGACAGGCTTAGCCACATCAGCTCTTGTGCTTTCTTTTATCACAATCTTTGTGCTAGGAATCTTCTTGAAGTACCACAACACTCCCATCGTCAAAGCCAACAACCGCAGCCTCTCCTACACCCTCCTTATCTCCCTCCTCCTCTCCTTCCTTTGTTCTCTGCTTTTCATCGGTCGGCCCATGAAGGTGACGTGTCTCCTTCGACAGACTGCTTTTGGGATCATCTTCTCCGTGGCTGTTTCTTGCATGTTGGCCAAGACCATCACTGTGGTTCTTGCTTTCATGGCCACCAAACCAGGATCAAGGATGAGGACATGGGTTGGGCAAAGACTGGCCCTTTCCATTGTTCTCTCCTGTTCTCTTATTCAAAGTACTTTTTGTATGGCGTGGCTTGGAATTTCTCCCCCCTTCCCAGACTTTGACGTGTGGTCTATAAATAGTGAAATAATTATAGAATGTAATGAAGGTTCGGTGGCAATGTTTTATTCTGTTTTAGGTTTTATGGGCTTCCTGGCCTTTGTTAGTTTTATTGCAGCTTTCCTAGCCAGGAAGTTACCAGACACTTTCCAGGAAACCAAGTCGATTACTTTCAGCATGCTGGTGTTTTGCAGTGTCTGGTTGTCTTTTGTCCCTGCCTACATAAGCACCAAAGGAAAATACACAATAGCTGTGGAGATCTTTGCCATCTTGGCCTCTAGTGCTGGGCTCCTGGCTTTTATCTTTTTCCCCAAATGTTACATCATTATAATTAGACCAGATCTTAATAAAAGGGAACAATTAATAAAAAGAGTGAATTAAACTATGTTTCAACATTGCTCCTTTTTCTCCAGTTGTGAAAACACAGTGGTTCCTACCTGGTATTTAAATTGTACTTGACATAATAACCTTGCCAAAGCAGGCCATTCTATGCATTAACCTTCTTACAGTAGCAACATCACAGGCGGTTGTGTATGTTTTTTCTCTTCTTGCTATCTCTGAAATGGACCTTAAAGCCAAAGGCTCTCACACAGTCCATATTGAGTTTTGTTCTCATAGTGCAATTTAAATGATGTCTGTTCATCCTTTACTGTATGTCAAATTGCAAAACATCCCTGGCGTGCTCTCAATTTGCCATAGGCAAGAGGGATGGGGAACCGACGAAATAGCACCGCAGCCAAAGACAACTGCACATTCCAGACTTATCTCTCTCAAGGCTGTATCCCATGGTTACGCATAGCAGCCGGAGGGGAATGAGCTCTACTACCCACGAAATTTCTCCATTTGCAAATGTGATTGCTGAGACACCCTGGGAAGATGGGGGAAACAGGGTCATGATTGGGGAAAAAATTACATGGGGTCAGAGCTGGCTACACTTGGCAGAAGCCAAGTAGAACTGAAAGAAAAATAATATTCTTGTTATATATATGTAAATCTTATATGTATGAATCTGTGTGCCTGTATGTGTCCCCAACAACCATCTAATACCAAATAAACTCTTCTTATTTAAAACTCTAGCTTTCCACTTCACAGCCATTATCTGGTAACAAATAAAGATGAGGCTTAGAGTTAATGATGAGTCTCAAGAAAAAGACCTTTAGAAGCTACTGTCCCTTTATATCAATGCATGCACAGAATCAGCCCAGAGTCTCTGTATCAATGAGATGGGACAGGACAGGACAGGACAGGACAGGACAGGACAGGACAGGACAGGACAGAACAGAACAGAACAGAACAGAATAGAATAGAGTTATTGGCCAAGTGAGATTGGATTCAGCATGGCCTTCTCCAATTCGAAGAGTCACTTGTTTGGCAGGCTGAGGCAAAGAGGCAGTCCTGGAATCAGCGAAATCTGGGGGCTGGGCAGGGGACAGAATATATCTGCCCTCAGTGTGGAAGGGATTGACTCTCTCGAATTGGCCTTTTTAGTCACACTAGATGCTGTTTTAGGACCTCTTTCCAGAGCACGTTACCATAGTCTCTTGAGACTGAAGGATGCCAATGATGAGATGGGACACACAAGGACACGTACAAGGAACAAGTGATATAGCATGATCATAATCATGAATGCAACCATCATCAATCATAAGATGCAACAATGATTGACATAGATACTAAATAGCAATCAACATAATTCATAATAGGATACTAAATAGAAACAATCAACATCAATCATAAAAAGCAATGAAGATGTAGTCATAAGAAGCTAAAGAAATAAGTACATAAAAATAAATAAGGAAGAGAAATTTAGTTTTGGCTAGGGATTTATATAATTGGATTTATGAGGGATTTATATAATTGGATCGAAGTCTTAGGGCTCTACTACCAAATCCTGAATGAGTGGAAACTATGAAAATAAAGCTGACATAAAAACACACTATTTTTTTTCTTTTTTTTTTGTATTTTTTGTCAGTGCTATGGCTGCTGCCCTTCTCTAATTTTTGGTTTCTTAGATTAATGATTGCCAACTTTGAAGTAGGTAAATCTATTTTCTCAGATCTTCATTGTAATTATAGGTAATATCATTATGGAGGTTATGTTAAGATAAATCAAAATAAGAGGGATACTTTTCTTTTCTCAAAAAGAGAATGATTTCAAGTATAATTTTATAGTGCCATGTTATTTCATTTTTCATTTCATTTTATTAGATTTCTATACCGCCCTACTCCCGAAGGACTCAGGGCGGTGCACAGCCAAACAATAAAAACACATACAGTACAAAATTTAAAAAATAGAATAAAATCAAATTAAATAATTTTGGCCCTGACAAATTTAAAACCCCAAACTTTTAAAACCAATTTAAAATTGAATATATAAAATACTAAAAGATATTTAAAAATTTAAAAATCTTTTATAAAAGAGGGGGAAAATTAGGCCAGGCCAGCCTGGTGAAATAGTAAGGTCTTTAAGGTGCGGCGGAAGGTGCGCAGATCCAGGATCCTCCGTATCTCTGGGGGGAGCTTGTTCCAGATAGTAGGTGCCCCCACAGAGAAGGCTCTCCCCCTGGGGGTCGCCAGTCGGCATTGTTTGGCTGACGGCACCCGGAGGAGCCCCTCTCTATGGGAGCGTACCGGCCGGTGGGAGGCTATTGGTGGTAGTAGGCGGTCCCGCAAGTACCCGGGTCCTAAGCCATGGAGCGCTTTAAAGGTGGTAACCAGAACCTTGAAGCGCACCCAAAAGACCACCGGGAGCCAGTGCAGCTCGCGCAGGAGGGGTGTTACATGGGAACGCCATGTCGCTCCCATTACCACCGGCGCGGCCGCACTCTGCGCCAGTTGGAGCCTCCGGGTGCTCCTCAAGGGGAGCCCCATGTAGAGAGCGTTGCAATAGTCCAGGCTGGAGGTGACAAGGGCATGAGTGACCGTGCGTAACGAGTCCTGATCCAGAAAGGGACGCAACTGGCGAATCAGGCGAACCTGATGAAAAATCCTCCCGGTCACGGCTGTCAAGTGCTCTTCTAAAGACAGCCGTGAATCCAGGAGGATGCCCAAGTTGTGAGCCCTCTCTGTGGGGGCCAATGATTCGCCCCCAATAGTCAGTGATGGCGTCAACTGACTATATCGGGACGTTGGAAACCACAGCCACTCAGTCTTGGATGGGTTGAGCCTGAGCCTGTTCCTCCCCATCCAGATCCGTATGGCCTCCAGGCACCGGGACATCACTTCAAGGGCATCGTTGGGGTGATCCAGGGTGGAGATGTACAGCTGGGTGTCGTCAGCGTACTGATGGTACTCCACCCCGAAACCACGGATGATCTCGCTCAGAGGCTTCACATAAATGTTGAACAGGAGAGGCGAGAGGACCGACCCTTGCGGCACCCCACATATGAGGGGCCTCAGGGTCGACCTCTGTCCCCCTGTCAACACAGACTGTGACCCGTCAGAGAGAAAGGAGGAGAACCACCGCAACACAGTGCCTCCCACCCCCAACTCTTCCAACCGGTGCAGCATGATACCATGGTCGATAGTATCAAAAGCCGCTGAGAGATCTAACAGGACCAGGACAGAGGAGCACCCCCTGTTATGCTTCCTAAAAGCTACCAAAATTTGAATTAAAAACAACAACAACCTTCCAGAGTGCTTTTTTAAAATTTAAATGTTTATTTAAATGATGCTGCTTCCTTGTGTTGCTTTCAATAGCATTTTTTCCCCTTTAGCCTAGAGAAAAATCATGGCTTGGGAATTAACTCAGGCATGATAACCTACTCTATAATTATGAACGTGGAATTGGTCTGCAGCTTCTTTGGGTCTGTGGAGAATTCAAGTGGTTGTTCATGACATTACAAATCCAAGTAAATAAGACTTGAATATCCTCTAGCACTTCAGAATGAAAGATGCTAACAGAGAGAGTCTGCATTACCAGGCTAGTAAGAGATGGTTTCCCCTATGCTTCTTTGACTTAGGATCTCCAATTTGAGGCTGCCTCAGCATTTATGGACCCAATGGATAAATGTTCTTTTACAGGGAGATTTTCATTCATGGTTATACTGTTTAACTTATTGGCATTCATGCTTCTTCCTAAGATTGTCTGCAAGGTTCCAGTGTTAAAATGCCCCAGGACCCAGCCCATTACTATCATTCATAAATATTATCAGCCAGGAGACAGGATCATTGGTGGTGTCTTATCACAGTCTTTCATTCTTATTAATACAATGATGTTCAGAAAACCCCCACTCCAGGAAATACTTTTGGATCATATGTAAGCCTTTTAAACTTACAGTTTTTTTCTGTTTCCTATATTTCAATCCTTCACTATTGACATGCTTAGAGAATTACACCTTATTAACCTACAAAAGAAAAACCTCCCTTAAAAACCTCTAATATTTCAGAGGTAATACAGTTATTTCCTTCCTTCCTTCCTTCCTTCCTTCCTTCCTTCCTTCCTTCCTTCCTTCCTTCCTTCCTTCCTTCCTTCCTCTCTTCCTTCCTTCCTTCCTTCTTGTCTTTCTTTTCAGATTGCTCACTCAGAGCTACCAACATGTCTTAGCTTTGGTTTTTGCTGCGAAAGAGATTAATGAAAATCCCCTCATCTTACCCAATGTCACCCTGGGCTTCAACATCTTTAATGACTTTTTTAGCCCAATATATACATATGAAGCTAAAATGGAACTTCTCTCTGCTCCAAATGGATTCATCCCTAACTATAAATGTGGTCTTCAGAATAATCTGATAGCAGTTATTGGGGGACCACGTTCTATGGCTTTTCTGGATATGGCTACTATCCTGACTTACTACACGTTTCCACGGGTAAGTTCTTTAAGGAAAACCCAGAGTGAGTTTTTAAACCTTTTACATTTTGTGACCTTTCTTTACTTTTATTATATATTTTGAGACCTAAAATACAATGGCTGAATGATCTCACCTGAAAATGTAGCAATGTTATTAATGCCAAGGAGAGGGGGGGAATTCTCAGTGGACCTAACTATGTCTCCCATTTTGCTTGTTTCATTTAGGATGCATGTGCCTCTACTCTAGAGACCAAGAGCCAAACTCCATCTTGTTTCTTCTACTGGCTGATCCCAAATGTTCTCCATCAGTACAAAGGGTTTCTCCAGCTTTTTTTGCATTTTGGCTGGACCTGGGTTGGAGTGCTTTACCTTGATATTAGCAACATAGCCGAGACTTCGTGGAGGAATATTCTTCCCATGTTTTCCAAAAGAGACGTCTGCTTTGAGTTCATAGAAAAATTACCAGCTGGCTTTCTCAGCGAGGATGAAAAAACTGTTCATAGATCCCATGCAATTTTAAACACGGTTTTCAACAGCACCACTAATATTCTGTTGTTTCATAGAGAATTCACGAGTATATTAAATTTAAGGTTTTTACTGAACCTGTTGGAGTTTAGTAATGTAGATTATGGTGCAAAACTCTGGGTGATGACAGCAGATGTTGACTTCTCATCGTTTCTCTTTCAAAGGAGTTGGGACATTAATTTCATGCATGGGGCTCTGTCTTTGTCAGTAAAATCAATTGAGGTATTAGGATTCTAAAATTAGGATTCCAAGAGAGGGTCAACCTACTGTTCAAACCACCTGAAGGCAGGACAAGAAGCAATGGATGGAAACTGATCAAGGACAGAAGCAACCTAGAACTAAGGAGAAATTTCCTGACAGTTAGAAGAATTAATCAGTGTAACAACTTGCCTCCAGAAGTTGTGAATGTTCCAACACTGGAAGTTTTTAAGAAGAGATTGGTCAACCATTTGTCTGAAATAATATAGGTTTTCCTGAGCAGTGGGGCAGCAGGTTTTCTGAGCAGGGAGTTGGACTAGAAGACCTCCAAGGTCGCTTCCAACTCTGTTATTCTGTTATTCTGAATAACATGTTGTATGAGGGTAATTCAGTGGAAGCTTGCTAATAAGACTAACTTTTTAAATTTATTTTCTTGTGGTAGATAAAAGGAAACAATTTTTTTAAAAAATAACTTTCAATCCCATCATTCCAGTCAAAATGCCAGAGATCACAGATTTTAAACAAACAAAATAGATATTCAAGATGTGATATTCAAGACCGGAAAATAATCATGGATGGTCATTAAAACTTTGCTAAAACAAGAAAATAAGTAGTGGCCTAAGCATTATTTGCTTATTTATGTTCAAATTTCTACAAAAGAGAATAAATGCAATAATAAAGTACAAGGTTTCTTCCAATGTAATGGCCAAAATTCCATCACATTTACTCCCTGTAATACTTAGACAGATAATACATAGCTACAATACATTGCAAATCATTATGAGTCGCCCCTGATTTCTACCCCTGATATCCAATCATTAATAAAACAAGTCTCAAGTTCAAAAATATTCTGTGTCTTCTTTTTCTTTTTTCTTTTATCGTCAGTGTTAATCTGTCCATTTCTGCACAGTCCAATATTTTTTAAATTATGTCTTCTTTCGTAGGTGTTTCCTCACTTTTCCAATATTGTGCAAATACAATTCTTGCTGCTGTTAAAACATATAATATCAAATATGCATTCCCTTTATCATATTTTTCTGGTATTATGCCTAACAAAAATAGTTCTGGTTTAAAATCTATATGCTGTTTTAACATTTTTTTTTTCTAACTACGTATGCATTTTCGCCCAAAATTCTTTTGCTTTTGTGCATGTCTACCACAGGTGATAGTATGTGCCTGGTTTCTGATAACATTTCCAATATCTTCTTCCTAGTATTATTCTTCCATTATGTCAGGGTCCATTTTGTTTCCAAAGAATATTAAAAACTAGATTTATGAGGAGTTGAGTATCTTTAATTCTATTAAAATATACAAAGCCAACAAAACATCCAAAGAAGCCTAGAATATTGCTTCCGAACCGATAGGGAAGATAAGTAGATTTCACCCCTGCCCCATACCCACCCCACTCCTGGGGGAAGGATATTGCAAAATCTCCATTCCCACCCCACCCTGGGGCCAGCCAGAGGTGGTATTTGCCGGTTCTCCGAATTACTCAAAATTTCTGCTACTGGGTCTCCAGAATCTGTCAGAACTTGCTGAATAGCACCCCTGAAAGAGAGTGAGAAAGAGAGAAAGAAAAGAAAAGTGGAAAGAAAAGTGGAAAGAAAAGAGGAAAGAAAAGAAAGAATTGTTTAACTGCAGCCACTTTCACTTCACCTGGGAGAAAGGTGTGGGATTCAGACAGCAATTTTTTTTTCTGTCTCTAGATGGCCTTGGGTAGAGATCCTAAAAAAACACATAGTTAAAGGATTTATATAACTAAGTTTTAATTCCTCTGTTCCCAAATTCCTGAGTAAAAGGGGACCAATGTAAGAGATGTAGCATGAAAACCCATAGAGAGACACATCTAGATTTTGGATTTCTTTTCTGTGTAACTTTTGTCCCACTTCTCAGCTCCTCTGTCCTCTCTGTTTTTCCCCTCTTAATGATCTCCTGCGTGAGCTGCACTGGCTCCCGGTGATCTTCCGGGTGCGCTTCAAGGTTTTGGTTACCGCCTTTAGAGCGCTCCATGGCTTAGGGCCTGGTTATATACGGGACCGCCTGCTGCTGCAAATGGCCTCCCACCGGCCGGTACGCTCTCACAGAGAGGGACTCCTCCGGGTGCCATCGGACAAACAATGTTGGCTGGCAGCCCCCAGGGGGAGAGCCTTTTCTGTGGGGGTACGTACTATTTGGACGAGCTCCCCCTGGAGATACGGAGGATCCCAGATCTACGCATCTTCCGCCGCGCTCTCAAGACCTTTTTATTTAACCAGGCTGGTCTGCCCTAACCTCTCCCATTCTCTTTTTAATGTAAATTTTAATGTAAATTTTAATTTGTTCTTAACCTGGGGTTTTAA
This sequence comes from Pantherophis guttatus, assembly GCF_059756535.1. Lineage (NCBI taxonomy): Eukaryota > Metazoa > Chordata > Lepidosauria > Squamata > Colubridae > Pantherophis > Pantherophis guttatus. The sequence continues at coordinate 20,419,617 of NC_142066.1, forward strand.
ATTTGTCTTGGGCTAAATTGATTTAATTTGATTTTACTGCTGCTCTTAAATTTTTGTATTCTATGTGTTTTATCTTGTGCCTGTTCACTGCCCTGAGTCCTTCGGGAGTAGGGTGGTATATAAATCAAATAAAATGAAAAAAAAAATGAAAAAATCTCTGGTAGTGAGATCTTTGAGAGAATCAATGAGAGAAATTGCATGCGAATCACCCAGAAGATTGTCCTATAATTACAAATAGCGACTTGGACTGAAGCTTCTTTGGGAAACTTTCCACTTTTCTTTGTGGAGAATTCTGGTAATTTTTGATGATGTTACAGACCAAAGAAAAAAGAAGTTAAATATCCCAGTTCAGAAATTACAGATGCTAGCGAGAAAGACTCTATTACTAGGTTAATAAGACATGTCTTAGAATCTAAGAAAAAGTTACCTCAGTGTTAATGGGCCAAATGGAGAAATGTTCTTTTATGGGGAGATTTTCGTTCATGATCGTAATATTCAGATTATTGGTATTAGTGCCCCTTCCTAAGAGTGTCTGCAGAGTGCCAGTGTCAAAATTCTCCCAGACCCAGCCTATTACTAACCTTCCTAAATATCATCAGCCAGGAGGCCAGATTCTTGGTGGCATTTTCTCACAGTCTTTCATTTATATGAGCATATTACAGTACAGAAGACATCCATTCCAGGACATGCTTTTGGATCATGTGTAAGCAGTTGTGTGTTTTAAAATTGGGAGCAAGTTTTCTGTTTTCTTTTTTTAAAGCTATGTTTCAATCTTTCTCTATTAATATATGTATTGTACCTTAGCAACTTATTAGAGAAGAATCTCTCCTTCTTAACAGTTCTGAAATGCCAATGGCAATACAGTAATTTTCTATTTATTTGTTTTGCAGATTGCTGACTCAGAGCTATCAACACATTTTGGCTTTGGTTTTTGCTGTGAAAGAGATTAATCAGAGTCCTCTCATCTTAGCTAACATGACCTTAGGTTTCAACATCTACAATGACTATTTTAGTCCCAAACATACTTACAAAGCTTCAATGGAGCTCCTCTTTGCTTCAGATGCATTCATCCCTAACTATAAATGTCATCTACAAAATAATCTGATAGCTGTCATTGGAGGACCAAGTCCTGTTGCTTTTCTTGATATAGCTACCATCATGACACCTTACAAGTTTGTACAAGTGAGTTTTTCTTTTGGTGAAAACACATGCTTAGTTTTTAAACCTATGACTTTTCAAATATTTCATTAGGTATCTTATCTCTCTAATATTTTATTACTATTCTTATATATTTAGCAGACATAAAATACTATTATTATTATTATTTATTATTTTTTGGATTTATATGCCGCCCTGTCTCCAAAGGACTCAGGGCGACTCACATCAAATGAAACAATCCCCATAAAGACAAATTAAAACAGACTAAAACAGACTAAAAACCAATTTAAAACAGTAGACCCCATAAGTCCTGGCTAGGGCATTTCAACAGCCAGGTCTTAAGTTCACAGCGGAAGGTACGAAGGTTGGGGGCCAGCCGAAGAGCCATGGGAAGTTGATTCCAAAGGGTGGGCGCAGACACAGAGAAGGCTCTATCCCTGGGGGTCGCCAGCCGACATTGTCTAGCTGACGGCACCCTGAGTAGGCCCTCTCTGTGGGAACACAGCAGGCGATGGGAAGTCGATGCTGGTTGCAGGTGGTCCGACAGATATCCTGGCCCTAAACCATGAAGGGCTTTATAGGTTAACACCAGCACCTTGAATCTCAAGGTGCTTGAAAATACATTCATAAAATGAATGAATGTCATTTAAAGATCTAAATGATCATGATTTATCATTTATATCTTTTATATACACTGAGGGTTTACGCATTAAAGACAAATTCCTTATGTGTCCAATCGCACTTGGAAAATAAAGAATTCTATTCTATTCTATTCTATTCTATTCTATTCTATTCTATTCTATTCTATTCTATTCTATTCTATTCTATTCTATTCCATTCCATTCCATTCCATTCCATTCCATTCCATTCCACTCTACTCCGTTCTGTTCTGTTCTGTTCTGTTCTGCTCTGCTCTGCTCTGCTCTCTTCTATTTACTATTCTGTTCTGTTCTGTTCTGTTCTGTTCTATTCTATATTCTATTCTATTCACAAATAATATTAATTAAAATAATGAATATTAATTTAAAAAAGTCGCAGGTCCCGGACATTAAACCTTTCTGGTTTCCTTGTTTCCTTTAGGTTGCATATAGCTCTACTCTAGAGATCAAGACCCAAACTCCATCTCGTTTCTTCTACTGGATGCTCCCAAATGCAATTAGTCAGTACCAAGGACTTCTCCAGATTCTTCTGCATTTTGGCTGGACCTGGATCGGGGTATTTTTCCTTAACATTGGCAACATAGCAGATATTTTATGGAGGAATATTCTTCCTATGTTTTCCCAAAAAGGGGTCTGCTTTGAATTTATAGAAAAAATACCAGCTGGTTTTCTCAACGAAGATGAGAAAATTGTTCATAGATCCCATGCCATTTTAAACACAGTTTTCAACAGCACAACTAACGTCGTGTTGCTTCACGGGGAATTTCAGAGTATATTAAACGTAAGGTTTTTACTCAACCTGTTGGAGTTTAGCAATCTAAGTTATGGTACAAAAATCTGGGTGATGATGGCAGATGTTGACTTCTCATCGGTTCTCTTTCAAAGGAGTTGGGACATTAATTTCATGCATGGAGCTCTGTCCCTTTCAGTGCAATCAGTGGAGGTATCAGGGTTCCAAAACTTTGTTCAGATGAGAAACCCAGCTTTGGATAAAGAAGACAGCTTTTTAAAAGAATTCTGGCAACAGATGTTTAATTGTATGTTCCCAACGACTCCTATAGAGGAAGAGGATGAGACTCTCTGCACTGGGGAGGAGAAACTTGAGAGCCTCCCCATGACTGTGTTTGAAACCAGCATGACTGCCCACAGCTACAGTGTCTACATTGCTGTCTACGCAATTGCACATGCTTTGCATAGTCTGTATTCTTCCCAAGTCTGGCAAAGGACAACAAGGAGGCAGAAAGTCCTCAATCAAGAGTCATGGAAGGTGAGTACTGCAGACTACTTAGAACACCTCAGCAGATACAGTTCATTGATTCAGTTGCAAAGTTGTCTATCGGCCTTTTTTTTCCCCCCATCCTTTAAGCCTATCAGATCTATTTTCAGCTTTTATTAAATTCTGATATTTGTGATTGATCCAGCTGCATGTTTTGCAAGTGATAGTCACCATCAGAGGTGGGTTTCACATAATTTTACCACCATTTGCTAGTGCGCGCAGCTTGCACATATGCACGCGGCTTAGAAAACGTGGCTAAATAGGACAGCGTAGCGCCAGGGCATAGCACACCTGCAGGTCGCCACTATCAGTTCATGTCAGATTTTTCATCCTCGAGCCAATCACATATAAATTCAGCTTTTAGTCAATTCCAATATTTATGATTGATCTAGTTGTATATTTTTCAAGTGATGATCACAACGTGTTTGGTGAGCACCAACTTCATACCGTATGTTTTATACATTGTGCTTTGCTTTCTACACAATAAGATGTATTTTTTTGCTTTCAAGTTTTACAGCTAACTTCTAATTTGTACTGTTTAGAGCATTTGCTGCATTGCTTAAATGTCTCATCGTTCTCCAAATTTAAGCATCAGTTCTGTTGAAGCTGAAATACTATTAACATATAACTATAAATATTCTTTTTCTATTTGTTGGGCTCATCATCAAATTATCCATTTATGGTGAATCATCTTCTTTTAATGACCCCATAATCCCTTGTGGGGTGGAGTCTGGGCAAGTGAATGTAGCTAGCAGAGTGTTTAGTGGCAGGATGCCCTCCTTGTCACCAATGTAGAGTTTTGTTCAGCAGATATATTCTCATTGTGCCCAGAGAGAGAAATATCTGCCTCTACCTAGGATCGAACTCATAGCCTCCTGATTGGGAGGCGAGAGTTCCACCTCTAGGCCACCGTACCACTCCCTCCATTTATGGTGAATGATCAAAAACAATTAAAATTACATTCTTATTTTGCACTGAAAAATGAATAAAATGCAATTTTATCCTAGCAAATACAAACGTGGCAATTTCTATGATATAGAAAACATGGTTTATCTTTTTGACTTTTCTTTGTGATACAGCATTCATTCGTAATAAAATATATAGTTTCCTGGTTTATAGGCCTTTGTAGTAATATATGGAAGCTTTCAGTGGAATCATGTAGTAATGGTTATTTCTAAATACGTTATTAGCAGTGTATAAAATGTTTTATTTGCTGAATTGCTTTGTTTACATTATAGTAGCATTTTGAGGGGCAATTAATTACAGTATGGATGCTGATTTATTAAAATGCATTCTTACCTTTGTACCTTTTTTATCTTGTGTTTTTAAAGCTTCACCATTTTCTGCGGAGTATATCATTTAATAGCAGTACTGGAGAGATTTCCTTTGATAGCAATGGGGAAATAGTTGCAGGATTTGATATTATAAACTGGATCACATTTCCAAATCAGACATTTCTTAGAGTCAAAGTTGGAAGGATAGATCCAGGAACACTCTCTGATGAACCATTGACTATTTCTGAAGAGAAGATCATTTGGCCCAACCGGTTTAATCAGGTGAGATTCATCTTATTTCATTATGGCTTGGTTCAATTTTATTACGATGAGTCATGATTTTCAGGTTCATACCTCATTACAAAGTGCTTATATTGTCTTCCCTTCATTCTGAAGAAATGTCCACTTCTGACTATTTCTTTAACATTTGCTTTTAGATAACCTACTGTATAGCAACAATTTTAATATTGCCTAATTCCTTTCTCTCCAATACTCCAGAAAAAATAAATATTTAAAAAAATATTAATTTATTAAAGCAAATAATACTTGGAGAGTTTAATTAGCTAGGATTTAACATTTCCAGTAGCAGTAATTTATTATCAGATTTTTACACCTTTAGCTTTAAGAAGGCTGGGCAGTTTAGATGTTAATTTTCATTTATTTCATCACCACAAGAAATATCCTATGAAGCTCAAGAAGCTTCTTGGATGAGAAGCAAAACATCTTCAAAGAAAAACCAGAAAGGCCACTTGCCTCTTGAAAAAGCACCTTTGGGACACTCATGACATGGCTGACTGAGAATCTCCATAGACAATAAAAGAGAATACTTGCAGCTCAGGGTTGATATGACAGGTCCTTGGTGATTACATCCCATACATAGAAGGAGGAATGTTACCTAGTTTGGGTAATGAAACATCTGCAAGAAAACAAGCAAGCTCAGAGAGCACCAAGGATCCCTTATTTGCATTTTTTTCTGCATCTAAATTTAATAATCAATGATTGTATAATCATACGGCTGAAGTGAGCAAGTACGAATCCTTTTGTCTCAATTGGATGATGAGCATCCTTTCTAGAAATGTTAAGGACTATCAAAAATCGGTAGCAAAAGTCCCTGCATCCCCACCTCCATGCCCAGCTGAGCTGCACAATCATCAGAGGCTTTTTTTTTTACTTTTAAAAGCATTTTTTCTACAACTTCTTGGCCGAAGAGGTGGTAAAAAAATGCTTTGAAAAGTCTCTTATGATCCCAGCTGAGTTGCCTGATCAGCAGAGAGGTATTTTTTAAAAAGCCTCTCTGATGATCCCAGCTGAGTTGCCTCTTCGGCAGATGCTTTTCAAGGCATTAGAAAAAATGCTTTGAAAAGTTAAAAAAAAAAGTTGGCCACGCCCACCCAGTCACATTACACCTCCCCCCCAAGCAACACCCACAGAACCGGTAGTAACAAATCTTACATTTCACCCGTGTTTTGAAGCCATGATGTTCTTCTTCTGCCTGCACCTTGTTTGCCTTCAATTTTTCCCTGGAGGATTAAGTGAAAGTTGCCGTCTTTTTCAGGGTGTTCGCATCACATGTCCAAAATATTCAAACTTTTGCTTTTTAATGGCTTTGATGATTTACATTTGCTTTCCCAGGTGGCTTATCACCTCCTGATTTGTGATTTTGTTAACCTATCTTATATGTAACAGCCATCTATAAATCCACATTTGAAATGCTTCTAGTGTCTTCAAGTGGTTTTCTGTCTGGGACCAACTCTCTACTCCATAGAGCAGGATAGAAAAGATGGAACATCTGACAAGCTTGATTTTCAGTCTTAGGCTTCTGTCATGACTGCAGAAGACCTTTTTTCATTTTGAAGAATGCTGTTCGAGTGCATGTACTTGGCGGCACATAATTACTCTTGGTGGAAATTCCCAGCTTTAGGCTAGAGTGGAAGTGGAATAAAAGCAGAAATAAACAACAACAACAACAACAAAAGATAAATGCAATTCGAAACCACACGACTATTAAAGTCAACAAAGAATGAGATTGGTCCATTTATTTGTCAGCAATTCTGCTGGCTAAAAGGGGAAATGTCATAACGTGATATCCTCAGGCTTGTTTCATCTAGATGCATCTGAATCAGTGGTGAAATCCAATTTTTTTACTACCGGGTCTGTGGCCATGGCTTGGTGGGTGTAGCGTGGCAGTGGGTGTGGCAGGGGAAGGATACTGCAAATCTCCATTCCCTCCCCACTCCTAGGGGAAAGATATTGCAAAATCTCCATTACCATCCTACCCTGGGGCCAGCCAGAGGTGGCATTTGCCGGTTCTCCAAACTACTCAAAATTTCCACTACCGGTTCTCCAGAACGTGTCAGAACCTGCTGGATTTCACCCCTTATCTGAATGTTTCAGGAAACAATTTTGCTTCTATGTTTGATGAGAGCTGGTGATCTAATTTTCAGGGTGGTTTTTTTTTTAATTAACACACCTTAGTTTTTCTTTCTGCCTCTTTGCTTCCAAGTGTCACAAAATTGACTCTAGCCTAAGTAATAGGAGGGATTTTCTTTCCTCAAATTTCACAGTATTTTTCATTATTTTGTTTCGGCCATATCAGACAGAAAGGATATTTTTACTTTTACAGATATAGCACTTGAAAACTTTTCTATATTGCAAACTATCTTTTTATTATTATTTTGAACAGGAAAGACCCCTCTCACTCTGTAATGAGAAGTGCCATTCAGGTTACAGGAAGACCAAAATTGAAGGAAAATTGTTTTGCTGCTATGGTTGCACTCTGTGTCCAAAGGGGAAGATCTCAGATCAGACAGGTAAAAAAAAGAGAGAGGGAGGAACATTTTATAGAGGGATACTTGAGCTAGTTGAGGCTAGGAGTTTTCTCCATTTTCTCAATTCAACAAGAAAAAGAATTGGGAAATAAGGGAATTGGGAAATATAACCTCATAAGTGTATCACCTTTAGTTAGAGAATAGAGTTAGAAGGTCTCTTCCAACTCTTACTGGAATGCTGCATTCAGTTTTGGTCGCCATGATGTAAAAAAAATGGGGAGACTCTCAAAAGACTGCAGAGAAGAGCAACAAAGATGATTAGGGGACTGGAGGCTAAAACATATGAAGAACGGTTGCAGGAACTGGGTATGTCTAGTATAATGAAAAGAAGGACTAGAGGAGACATGATAGTAGTGTCCCAATATCTCAGGGGCTGCCATAAAAAAGAGGGAGTCAAGCTATTCTCCAAAACACCTGAGGGTAGGACAAGAAGCAATGGGTAGAAACTAATCAAAGGGAGAAGCAACTTAGAACTAAGGAGAAATTTTATGACAGCTACACCAAATAATCCGTGGAATAACTTGCCTCCAGAAGCTGTGAATGCTCCAACACTGGAGGTTTTTAAGAAGATGTTGGATAACCATTTGTCCAAAATGGTGTAGGGTGAATGCTGTTCTCCTCAGCTGTTTTAGATGAGAAATACAGAAATATTCATTATGAAAATTGAAACTGCCCCTGTGATAGACTATGTAGGTGCCTCAGAAACCATGGTCCATTCACTGCCAGTTCTACAGGGACATTTACCACACATTGATTATCCATTTTATCTAAATTTACAGGGCATTCTGCTAATTTGCATTTCTTTATTTCTTAGATAACAAGGATAATCTATCTGTCTAAAAGTAGCAAAATGTTACTATATTAAACATAACCTTCACTCACAAAAGGTTGATAGAATTCACTGATACTAAGGGTTGAACTTTGCTTTGTTTCTTTTACTGGATGTCTTTTTAGTGGTCAAGGAAGAAATAAAGTTTCTTTCTATCTAATAATAATAATATGTGTTCTTTAGTATAAACTCTTTATCAAGAAAAGAGTGATTCCACTGGAACTCATCTAATAGTAGCATCATTTGTATCAATGAGGCACCATAATATCATGCACTATACTAAGGGCTTTCTGGTAGTGTTTTAACTTAAATAAATACATTTGTTTTTTTCCAGATATGGATGATTGCTTCCAATGCCCAGAAGATCAATATCCAAACAATAAACAGGATTTATGCATGCCAAAGCATGTAAGTTATCTATCTTACGGAGACTTGTTGGCGACAGGCTTAGCCACATCAGCTCTTGTGCTTTCTTTTATCACAATCTTTGTGCTAGGAATCTTCTTGAAATACCACAACACTCCCATCGTCAAAGCCAACAACCGCAGCCTCTCCTACACCCTCCTTATCTTCCTCCTCCTCTCCTTCCTTTGTTCTCTGCTTTTCATCGGTCGGCCCATGAAGGTGACGTGTCTCCTTCGACAGACTGCTTTTGGGATCATCTTCTCCGTGGCTGTTTCTTGCATGTTGGCCAAGACCATCACTGTGGTTCTTGCTTTCATGGCCACCAAACCAGGATCAAAGATGAGGACATGGGTTGGGCAAAGACTGGCCCTTTCCATTGTTCTCTCCTGTTCTCTTATTCAAAGTACTTTTTGTATGGCGTGGCTTGGAATTTCTCCCCACTTCCCAGACTTTGACGTGTGGTCCATAAATAGTGAAATAATTATAGAATGTAATGAAGGTTCGGTGGCAATGTTTTATTCTGTTTTAGGTTTTATGGGCTTCTTGGCCTTTGTTAGTTTTATTGCAGCTTTCCTAGCCAGGAAGTTACCAGACACTTTCCAGGAAACCAAGTCAATTACTTTCAGCATGCTGGTGTTTTGCAGTGTCTGGTTGTCTTTTGTCCCTGCCTACATAAGCACCAAAGGAAAATACACAATAGCTGTGGAGATCTTTGCCATCTTGGCCTCTAGTGCTGGGCTCCTGGCTTTTATCTTTTTCCCCAAATGTTACATCATTATAATTAGACCAGATCTTAATAAAAGGGAACAATTAATAAAAAGAGTGAATTAAACTATGTTTCAACATTGCTCCTTTTTCTCCAGTTGTGAAAACACAGTGGTTCCTACCTGGTATTTAAATTGTACTTGACATAATAACCTTGCCAAAGCAGGCCATTCTATGCATTAACCTTCTTACAGTAGCAACATCACAGGCGGTTGTGTATGTTTTTTCTCTTCTTGCTATCTCTGAGATGGACCTTAAAGCCAAAGGCTCTCACACAGTCCATATTGAGTTTTGTTCTCATAGTGCAATTTAAATGATGTCTGTTCATCCTTTACTGTATGTCAAATTGCAAAACATCCCTGGCCTGCTCTCAATTTGCCATAGGCAAGAAGGATGGGAAACTGACAAAATAGCACTGCAGCCAAAGACAAATGCACATTCCAGACTTATCTCTCTCAAGGCTGTATCCCATGGTTACGCATAGCAGCCGGAGGGGAATGAGCTCTACTACCCGCGAAATTGCTCCATTTGCAAATGTGATTGCTGAGGCACCCTGGGGAGATGGGGGAAACAAGGTCATGATTGGGGCATAAATTACATGGGGTCAGAGCTGGCTACACTTTTGAACGTGCCGACATGAAGGTTCTAATAAATAACTGGATTTCTTTTGAAGCTTGGCTCGAGGCTCATGTTTTAATTAGGGCATCCATCGGAAAAGTTTGCTTCAAATTCCTTTACCTTTACAAAAACAGGCATAATTTTGTTACCCATTGTCAGGATTTACTTTCAAGCTAGATTTTCTCAATCAAGCTGATATGCCTCATTTCATTTTCTGTGATCTAATTAGTGTGTGACCAAGGTTCAAATAATACTTTGGTGGCCTTTTTCTCACCCAATTCACTCTAAGTACAGTAGATCCTTTTTCAAGAATTCATTTTTGTCTGTAATTAAACAGTGTTCCCTGTTAAATTTTACTACATACTTTATTGATTTGTCACATTTTATTGACATTATCTGAAATTTCAACATACAAAGTATTTTTGTTAATTAGTTCAATCAGTTTTCTTTTAGTAATTTTTTTCCTGATCTGCTAGTTTAATTAGCGCTTCTTTCTTAGATGCCAATGATGCAGATGATAGAATGGCAGATATCAAGTAGAACTGAAAGAAAAATAATATTCTTGTTATATATATATAAATCTTATATGTATGAATCTGTGTGCATGCATGTGGCCCCAACAACCATCCAATACCAAATAAACTCTTCTTATTTAAATCTCTAGCTTTCCACTTCACAGCCATTCTCTGGTAACAAATAAAGATGAGGCTTAGAGTTAATGATGAGTCTCAAGAAAAAGACCTTTAGAAGCTACTGTCCCTTTATATCAATGCATGCACAGAATCAGCCCAGAGTCTCTGTATCAATGAGATGGGACAGGACAGGACAGGACAGGACAGGACAGGACAGGACAGGACAGGACAGGACAGAACAGAACAGAACAGAACAGAACAGAACAGAACAGAACAGAACAGAATAGAATAGAGTTATTGGCCAAGTGAGATTGGATTCAGCATGGCCTTCTCCAATTCGAAGAGTCACTTGTTTGGCAGGCTGAGGCAAAGAGGCAGTCCTGGAATCAGCGAAATCTGGGGGCTGGGCAGGGGACAGAATATATCTGCCCTCAGTGTGGAAGGGATTGACTCTCTCGAATTGGCCTTTTTAGTCACACTAGATGCTGTTTTAGGACCTCTTTCCAGAGCACGTTACCATAGTCTCTTGAGACTGAAGGATGCCAATGATGAGATGGGACACACAAGGACACGTACAAGGAACAAGAGATATAGCATGATCATAATCATGAATGCAACCATCATCAATCATAAGATGCAACAATGATTGACATAGATACTAAATAGCAATCAACATAATTCATAATAGGATACTAAATAGAAACAATCAACATCAATCATAAAAAGCAATGAAGATGTAGTCATAAGAAGCTAAAGAAATAAGTACATAAAAATAAATAAGGAAGAGAAATTTAGTCTTGGCTAGGGATTTATATAATTGGATTTATGAGGGATTTATATAATTGGATCGAAGCCTTAGGGTTCTACTACCAAACCCTGAATGAGTGGAAACCATGAAAATAAAGCTGACATAAAAACACACTAATTATATTTATTTTATTTTATTTATTTATTTGTATTTTTTGTCAGTGCTATGGCTGCTGCCCTTCTCTAACTTTTTAGTTTCTTAGATTAATGATTGCCAACTTTGAAGTAGGTAAATCTATTTTCTCAGATCTTCATTGTAATTATAGGTAATATCATTATGGAGGTTATGTTAAAATAAATCAAAATAAGAGGGATACTTTTCTTTTCTCAAAAAGAAAATGATTTCAAGTATAATTTTATAGTGCCATGTTATGCTTCCTAAAAGCTACCAAAATTTGAATTAAAAACAACAACAACCTTCCAGAGTGCTTTTTTAAAATTTAAATGTTTATTTAAATGTTGCTGCCTCCTTGTGTTGCTTTCAATAGCATTTTTTCCCCCTAGCCTAGAGAAAAATCATGGCTTGGGAATTAACTCAGGCATGATAACCTACTCTATAATTAGGAACGTGGAATTGGTCTGCAGCTTCTTTGGGTCTGTGGAGAATTCAAGTGGCTGTTCCTGACATTACAAATCCAAGTAAATAAGACTTGAATATCCTCTAGCACTTCAGAATGAAAGATGCTAACAGAGAGAGTCTGCATTACCAGGCTAGTAAGAGATGGTTTCCCCTATGCTTCTTTGACTTAGGATCTCCAATTTGAGGCTGCCTCAGCATTTATGGACCCAATGGATAAATGTTCTTTTACAGGGAGATTTTCATTCATGGTTATACTGTTTAACTTATTGGCATTCATGCTTCTTCCTAAGATTGTCTGCAAGGTTCCAGTGTTAAAATGCCCCAGGACCCAGCCCATTACTATCATTCATAAATATTATCAGCCAGGAGACAGGATCATTGGTGGTATCTTATCACAGTCTTTCATTGTAAATTATGCAATGATGTTCAGAAAACCCCCACTCCAGGAAATACTTTTGGATCATATGTAAGCCTTTTAAACTTACAACTTTTTTCTGTTTCCTATATTTCAATCCTTCACTATTGACATACTTAGAGAATTACACCTTATTAACCTACAAAAGAAGATTCTCTCTTAAAAACCTCTAACATTTGAGAGGTAATACAGTAATTTTCTTTCTTTTTCCTTCCTTCCTTCCTTCCTTCCTTCCTTCCTTCCTTCCTTCCTTCCTTCCTTCCTTCCTTCCTTCCTTTCTGTCTTTCTTTTCAGATTGCTCACTCAGACCTACCAACATATCTTAGCTTTGGTTTTTGCTGCGAAAGAGATTAATGAAAATCCCCTCATCTTACCCAACGTCACCCTGGGCTTCAACATCTTTAATGACTTTTTTAATCCAATATATACATATGAAGCTACAATGGAACTTCTCTCTGCTCCAAATGGATTCATCCCTAACTATAAATGTGGTCTTCAAAATAATCTGATAGCTGTTATTGAGGGACCAGGTTCTATGGCTTTTCTGGATATGGCTACTATCCTGACTTATTACAAGTTTCCACAGGTAAGTTCTTTAAGAAAAACCCGGAGTGAGTTTTTAAACTTTTTACATTTTGTGATATTTCTTTACTTTTATTATGTATTTTGGAGACAAAAATACAATGGCTGAATGATCTCACCTGAAAATGTGGCACTGTTATTAATGCCAAAGGGGAAAAAATTGTCAGTGGTCCTAACTATTTATCTGTCCCATTTTGCTTGTTTCATTTAGGTTGCATATGCCTCTACTCTAGAGACCAAGACCCAAACTCCATCTCGTTTCTTCTACTGGATGCTCCCAAATGCTCTCCGCCAGTACAAAGGATTTCTCCAGCTTTTTTTGCATTTTGGCTGGACCTGGGTTGGAGTGCTTTACCTTAATATTAGCAACATAGCCGAGATTTTGTGGAGGAATATTCTTCCCATGTTTTCCAAAAGAGGCGTCTGCTTTGAGTTCATAGAAAAATTACCATCTGGCTTTCTCAGCGAGGATGAAAAAACTGTTCATAGATCCCGTGCAATTTTAAACACGGTTTTCAACAGCACCACTAATATTGTGTTGTTTCATGGAGAATTCACGAGTATATTAAATTTAAGGTTTTTACTCAATTTGTTGGAATTTAGTAATGTAGTTTATGGTACAAAAGTCTGGGTGATGACGGCAGATGTTGACTTCTCATCGGTTCTCTTTCAAAGGAGTTGGGACATTAATTTCATGCATGGGGCTCTGTCTTTGTCAGTAAAATCAGTGGAAGTATTAGGATTCCAAAATTTTGTTCAGATGAGAAACCCGGCTTTGGACAAAGAAGACAATTTCTTAAAAGAATTCTGGCAACAAATGTTCAATTGTTTTCTCCCAACTTCTTCTGTAAAGGAAGAGGATGACACTATCTGCAATGGAGAAGAGAAACTTGAGAGTCTCCCCATGACCGTGTTTGAAACCAGCATGACTGCCCACAGCTACACTGTCTACACAGCTGTCTATGCAATCGCACATGCTTTGCATATTCTGTACTCTTCCCAAGGCCAGCAAAGGACAATGAGGAGGCAGAAATTTCTTTGTCAAGAGTCATGGAAGGTAAGCAGATGACTTAGAACATCTCAGCAGATACAGTACATCGATTCAATTGCAAAGTTTTCTATCAATCTTGTCTTATCCTTACATCTGTCAGATATATAATATCATACATAATATAATATCAGATATAGAGGTAAACCGCTCCAAACTCGATGGCAGAAAATATGACTTCAGCAACAGAGTGGTCAATGCCTAGAATGCACTACCTGACTATGTGGTTACTTCCCCAAACCCCTATAACTTTAATCTTAGACTGTCTACTGTTGACCTCACCCCATTCCTAAGAGGTCTGTAAGGGGCGTGCATAAGCGCACCAATGTGCCTACCATCCCTGTCCTACTGTCCCCATTTATTTGTATCCTTATCCTGTTTTCATAATCATGTTTATACTTATATCTGTTATCTTATACTTGTTTGACAAATAAATAAATAAAGTAAATAAATATTTTCTGCTCTTATTATATTATACTACTTGTATTTAGCTGCATATTTCACAAGTGATAGTCACAATGTATTTTCTACATAATAAGAAAATTCTTTATTTTCCTTTCTAGTTTTCGAGTAATCTTAACTTCTAGTTTGTACTGTTTTGAAAATTTGACTGCATTGCTTACATGTCTCATTATTGTCAAAAATTTTGGAGATATTTTCTCCTGGAGTTGCAATGCTATTAAGTTATAAACATATTTATTCTATTTGTCAGGTCAATATCAAACTATCCATTTAGGTAATATAATAGCAGCGTTCCAATATCTAAGAGGCTGCCCCAAAGAACAGAACAGAATAACAGAGTTGGAAGTGATCTTGGAGGTCTTCTAAAAGAGAGGGTCAATCTATTTTCCAAAGCACCTAAATGCAAGACAAGAAGCAATGGATGGAAACTAATCAAGGAGAGAAGTAAATTAGAATTAAGGGGGGGAAATCCTTATAATTAGAACAATTAATCAGTGGAACAACTTGCCTCCAGAAGTTGTAGGTGCTCCAACACTGGAGGTTTTTATGAAGAGATTAGACAATTATTTGTCTGAAATGGTCTAGAGCAGGGGTGGGTTCTACTTACCTTTGCTACCAGTTCGCATCACGCCTGCATGCGTAGATCACTTATGATGATGTCCGGGTCAGTGGGCGGAGCCTTCCGCCAGTTTTCCTACCAGTTCTTGCGAACCAGTCCAAACCGGGGGCAACCCACCACTGGTCTAGAATTTCCTGCTTGAGGAGGGAAATGGACTGGAAGACCTCCAAGGTCCCTTCCAACTCTGTTATTCTAAATTAAAATTACAATTTGATTTTCCCCTGAAAAAAATGTGAAACATAATTTTACCTTAGCAAAGACAAACATGTCAATTTCTATATTATAAAGAACATAACTTATCTTTTTGGCTTTTCTGTATTGTACATCATTCATTACTAATAACTATATAGTTCCCCAATTTACAGGCCTTTGTTGTAATATATGGAAGCTTTAAATGGAATTTTATTGATTGATTGATTGAATTTATATTGCCGCCTATTTGCACATGGTGACTCAAGACGGCTTACAGAATATAAAACCTCATTTAAAACAATAAAACTAATAAAAAAGAATCAAATCCATTAATAATATTATATCATATCATATCATATCATATCATATCATATCATATCATATCATATCATAACAATACAATACAATACAATACAATACAATACAATACAATACAATACAATACAATACAATAGCTAGTTCAGCAGATCAGCGGATCAAATCTCACCGACTCAAGGTTGACTCAGCCTTCCATCCTTCCGAGGTGGGTAAAATGAGGACCCAGATTGTTGGGGGCAATATGCTATTTAGTATACTGTTTTTGGTGTAAGCTGCCCAGAGTCCTCGGAGAGTGGGCGGCATAGAAATACGAATAATAAATAAATAAAATAAATACAATGCAATGCAATGCAGTGCAATGCAATTTATTTATTTTATTTATTTATTTGATTTGATTTCTATACCGCCCTACTCCCGAAGGACTCAGGGCGGTGCACAGCCAAACAATAAAATACATACATACAAAATTTAAAAGTGGAATTAAAATCAAATTAAATAGTTTTGTCCAAACAAATTAAAACCCCAATCAATTTAAAACCAATTTTAAAATTTGAATATATAAAATACTAAAAAATATTAAAAAATTAAAAATATTTTATAAAAGAAGGAGAAAATTAGGCCAGGCCCGCCTGGTAAAATAAAAAGGTCTTTAAGGCGCGGTGGAAGGTGCACCGGGATCTGCAATACAATGCAATGCAATATAATATAATATATAATAACATCACCCCCAACCCCATCGCACAAACCATTTAATGGGTTCCATCCTGCTCTGGGTTCACCAGGCCTGCTGGCAGAACAAGGTCTTCAGCACCTTCCGGAAGACTATTAGAGTGGGGGCCATTCTAATCTCTGGGGGAATGATGTTCCAGAGAGAGGGAGCCACCAGGCCCTTCTTCTGGGTCCCACCAAGTGTATCTCACTAGGGAATGGGACCCGCAGCATTCCTCTGATGAGTCGGGTAAATGTGACTGGCAAGAGACGGTCCCTCAGATAACCTGGTCCCAAGCCATGCATTTAAATTCTAAATATTTTACCTGTAATGTATAAAATGTTTAATCTGCTGAATGGTTGGTTTCCATTGTAGTAGCCTGCTGAACGTTTTGAAGGGCAATTAATTACAGTATGGATGTTGACCTAATGAAATCTTTGTACCTTTTTTATCCCCTGTTTCTAAAGCTCCACCATTTTCTCCGGCGCATATCCTTAAATAGCAGTACTGGAGAGATTTCCTTTGATAAAAACGGGGAAATAATTTCTGGCTTTGATATTATAAACTGGATCACATTTCCAAATCAGACATTTCTTAGAGTCAAAGTTGGAAGGATAGATCCAGTAACACTCTCTGACAAACCATTGATTATTTCTGAAGAAAAGATCATTTGGCCCAACCGGTTTAATCAGGTGAGATCCAGCTCATTTCAAAATGGATTGGTTTAATTTTATTATGGCCAGTTATGAATATTCAGGTTCATACATCAATAGAAAGTAAATATATTATCTTCCAAACTTTCTGAAGTAAACTGCACTTCTATTTTTTTTAAAAAAAATGCCTTGAATATATCCTATTGTATAGCAACAGCAGTTTTAATATTACTTCTCAAAGTCTCTCTAACACTCTAGACAATAGTAGCAATTTTTCACCTTATTAAAGCAAACTATACTTAGAGAGTCTATAATTCAACATTTTCAGTGGCAGTAATTTATTGTTAAATTTGCATACTTAGATTTGTGAAGGAGTTCTGGACAGTTTAGATATTAATTTTCATTTAATGCAATGGAAAACTATATAGATAATGAGATAGATAAGAAAAGCTTTAGTATCTTTTTTTTTTTGTGGGCACACTGGCACGCATTAAAAATGAAATTCTGTTGCCTGCTCTCAAAAGTGTACACCTACATAACATACGTATAGGTAAAGATAAAGGTTCCCCTCGCACATATGTGCTAGTCGTTCGCGACTCTAGGGGGCAATGCTCATCTCTGTTTCAAAGCCAAAGAGCCAGCACTGTCTAAAGATGTCTCCATGGTCATGTGGCCGGCATGACTAAATGCCAAAAGCGCACAGAATCCTGTTACCTTCCCACCAAAGGAGGTCCCTATTTTGCATTTTTTATGTGCTTTCGAACTGCTAAATTGGCAGAAGCTGGGACAAGTAACGGGAACTCACCCCGTGGTGAGTTACGTGGCACTAGGGATTCGAACCGCTGAACTGCCGACCTTTCGATCGACAAGCTCAGCGTTTTAGCCACTGAGCTATTAACATACCTATGTATATACCTACAACCTAACATATAAATATTAATCACTGTCCATCTTGAATACATAGTGGAAAGAGGAAGGTTGAGTATTATACTCAGCAAAAAACAAGATAGGTTCCTCTACCGATCAGAAATTGAATTTGATTCTAGAGTAGTTTCAATTGACCAAAAAAGACATTTCGTATTATGATGTCCTGAGTCCCATTTCATCTAGATTGATCTGAGTGTTTCAGGAAACAGTTTGCTTTTATGTTTGATGAGAGCTGATTATTAATTCTTTTCAATTAAACAATTTTATTTTGTTCATGCAACTAGTTTTTCTTTCAACTGTTTTACTTTCCAATGTCACAAAAGTGACTCCCCCCTGAGTAACAGGTGGAATTTGCTTCTGTCAAACTTCCTCATGTGTTTCATATATTAGAATAGAATAACAGAGTTTGAAGGGACCTTGGAGGTCTTCTAGTCCAACCCCCTGCTTAGGCAGGAGCCCCTAAACCATTTCAGACAAATGGTTATCCAACATCTTCTTAAAAACTTCCAGCTTTGGAGCATTCACAACTTCTGGAGGCAAGTTGTTCCACTGGATAATTGTTCTAACTGTCAGCAAATTTCTCCTTAGTTCTAGGTTGTTTCTCTCCTTGATTAGTTTCTACCCATTGCTTCTTGTCCTACCCTCAGGTGATTTGAAGAATAGTTTGACTCCCTCTTGTTTGTGGCAGCCCTTGAGATATTGGAACATTGCTGTCATGTCACCCCTAGTCCTTCTTTTCATTAAACTAGACATACCCAGTTCCTGCTACCGTTCTTCATATGTTTTAGCCTCCAGTCCCCCTAATCATCTTTGTTGCTCTTCTCTGCACTCTTTCAAGAGTCTCCACATTTTTTTTAAGAAAAAAAGTTTTTTTATTTTATAATCAAACAAATATACAATATAGGCAATCATTCAATATATCATCAAAATACATATCTCTAAACCCAACCTTCAAACCCCCCTCCCCACCCCCCACCCCCGACTTCCCAGAGCAAAAACAGGGCATAGATTTTACCAAATACACGCTAAGAAATGCTAGTTTACTGCAAGATTTAAAACTCCCTAAACCCCTTAACTCCCCTTCTACAAATTCATCAACCTCCCTTTTTTATAAACTCCAAATAACATATAATCCAGCCCTATGGGTTTTAAAAACATTAACAAACATTAATAAATCATTCAAACCCTAAAAAACTCTTAATATATCTATAAAGTATTCTTAATTCATTTACTTAGTCATTTTACTCTTCCTCCTACTTTTATTCTCAAGATTCAAATGTTTTAAAAATCTTAATACAACAATAAGTAAACCTTAATTAATCATTAATTTCTGTATTTTTCTCTCAGTCTTTCTTCCTCCCTCCTACTTTCATTTTGAAAAATTTTGAAACATATAATTCATTAGCCCTAAGGGTTTTAAAAACATTAACAAACACTAATAAATCATTCAAACCCTAAAAATCTCTTAATACATCTAAATATTCTTAATTCATTTACTTAATCATTTTAATTAATCATTAATGCATCAACAGCTAAACCAGAAAAAGTTGATCTTCCATTCTTCCTTTCTTTCTGTATTTTTTCCAGTCTTTCTTCCTTCCTCCTACTTCTATTTTAAGGAGGTTTTGAATTTTGATTTGAGGTTGATGTATCTTTAAAACTTGTCTCTTTCTTAAAACTATTTCCTCTGATTTAGAGCCCCCTTATCGACTCTTCTTGCTTATATGATCATTCAGTTCATTCCTTCATCTGTAAAACCAAAAATTGTCATCAGCTTGCAAAGAAGAGTCCAGTTGCTGCTTTTCAGTTAATTGTGTGAAAGCCTCTGCCAAGTCTTCTTTGTTCTCCAAAGCCTCACAATGTTGGTCATTTTCTACTTCTTTCTGCTCCAAATTATATTTTTGAAAAGTTCTGTCAATTAATTCCAAAAGAGCAGGAAGAAAATTTGAAAGTTCTTGAGAACCAGCCAGTTCCACCTTCTCTGCTTTGATCATAATGTCTCCTGCATTGTCATTGTGCTCTGTAGTTACTTTTGTATCCTCCACCAGCTCTGTAAATTTCCCTTCCAAGATTGCTATTTGGTTGTTCATAGCTGCAGTTTGGTTGTTCATGGCTTCTTTTATAAATTCTGTAAGTTCTCTAATAGAATCCTTCTGGCTCTGTAAATCAATCGGAAATTGTATTTTCTGTGTCATTTCTGACACCACTAGAGAGCCTCCACCACATTCAGAAACTCCTTGCTTGGAAGCCATCTTATTTTAAGAAAAATTTCTTTTCACAGCCATAAAGTCTCTTGAACAGCTTTCACAAATTTATCTGTAATTTATCAAGCAGAATAGTCTTTTCTCCTCCCAGCTCTCAAATCCCTGCAAATCCAGTCTCTGAGCGCAAGTCTGTTAACAAGCACTTTCCTTTCTGACTTTCACTTTTACGCCCACAACAAAGATGCCATCTTCACCTCCAGCTCAGAAAATTCAAATAGAAACAATGTATCCCCGGAGTTAAGCATAGTACTTGCAAA
Organism: Pantherophis guttatus; assembly: GCF_059756535.1. NCBI lineage: Eukaryota > Metazoa > Chordata > Lepidosauria > Squamata > Colubridae > Pantherophis > Pantherophis guttatus. The sequence goes on from NC_142066.1 coordinate 20,439,894, forward strand.
AGCTTATCCTCCTGCTTCCATTCTGTCTGCTTCTGAATTCAATTAATCTCCTTTTTGACAGCAGAGTTGGACACGACGTCTGGCTCTGTTTAAAACAGAGTCACCCTGGATCCGGAGCTTCAGTTGGCTGACCGGGGAGCTCTCACCCTCCAAGCCCCTGGAGTTGTTCCAGGGGCTTACGGGGAGCTCTACCCTTGCCCACCGGCTCTCCTCTCCTTCTTCTCCCGAAGAAGAAGAAGCTGATTAGCGCTGTCAGGACAGCTCCAATGGAATCGCGGGGCTGGTGGTCTAAAAAGACCATCCACGATGCCGGCGGTGCCAACCGGAAGTCGAGAGTCTCCACATCTTTTATATCTTATTTATAATAATATATATACATACCTTCATTTATAACATATTGTATATCTTGTTTCAGGAAAATGAGAGAGAATAGAGATCTATGCCATTCATTCCTAGATATGTGCTGCTTGAAAACTCTTTTTCTGTATTACAAACTTTTTTTTTCTTCATTGCTGGACAGGAGCGGCCCCTTTCACTTTGTAATAATAAGTGCCTTTTGGGATACAGAAAGACCAAAATTGAAGGAAAATTGTTTTGCTGTTATGATTGTACTCCATGTCCAAAGGGCAAGATCTCAAACAAAATAGGTAAAAGGGAGGGACAGAGGGAGGGAGGGAGGGAGGGAGGGGAAGAAGGAAGGAAGGAATGAGAGCAAAAGAAAAAGAAAGAGAGAGAGAGAGAGAAAAGAAAGAAAGAGGAAGGAAGGAAGGAAGGAAGGAAAGAAGGAAGGAAGGAAGGAAGAAAGAAAGAAAGAAAGAAAGAAAGAAAGAAAGAAAGAAAGAAAGAAAGAAAGAAAGAAAGTTCTTTTGAAGAACTATCTGAACAGGAGGTTTTAATGACCAAAGACATGAGCACAAACACAAAGATATTCAGACTGAAATCTGGGAAGGAAAGAAGGAAGGAAGGAAGGAAGGAAAGAGAAAGAAAAAGAGAGAGAGAGAATGAAAGAAAGAAAGAACAAACAAAAAAGAAAGAAAGGAAGAAAGGAAGGAAGGAAGGAAGGAGAAAGAAAAAGAGAGAGAGAGAATGAAAGAAAGAAAGAACAAACAAAAAAGAAAGGAAGGAAGGAAGGAAGGAAGGAAGGAAGGAAGGAAGGAAGGAAGGAAGGAAGGAAGGAAGATATGTAGCTATAGTTTATCTAAATGAAACAAGACAGTACACTAGTATAAAAAACATGTTTTCATACCAATCTTTTACAACAATATATTATTTAGTAAATTGTTCTATTTGTTTACTATTAATTGACTGGCTTGAACCAACCTTCTGATGGACAAAAAGGCTGGGTTTAGAGCAGATTAGTGTTTGACCTTGCTATGATGCTGCAATACCTAGTAGAAATGTATAGCCCTAAATCTATCCATTTTTCTACCGCATTTATTGACTTTAGGTCAGCTCTCAACATAGTAACCAGATCGAAACTCTGGCATAAATTTAAATACACCAAAATAGATAAACCTCTGCTTCTTTGCTAAATAAAATTCATAAAATCACAAGATTGAAAATCAGGTATGGTAAACAAGCATATGTCACTAAGGAAGGGAGTTAGATAGGAATATGTATTGGCCCTAGTTTTATTTTATTTTTATATAAACTCATAGGTTCTTCACTTAAGTGCTTCTACTTTACATTTCCCCAAATTAATGCTGTACCCTACAGTGATTTTAGAAGGGAAGTAGAGGAAAACCTTATGAAACCCTGATCCTGTGACACAGTGGAAACACAACTTGGTTCTTTTGTATTGTCAGTTTACAAACATGTTTGCCATCTCTAGCCTTTTCATCCAAATTTACAAGTTCTGATAATGTTTATTTGCATTAGTTTGTAGATAATCAAGACAATTCTACCTCTCTCAAAACTACGATTTTTTTTTTACACCTTTAAGATTCCCTCACAATGGTTGAAAAGATTCATTGACATCAGGGGTTAACTTTGCTTTGTTTTATTGCATTTATTTTTATTGGTCAATGATCAAAATAAAGTTTCTGTCCATATAATAACAGTGTGTTCTTTAGTAAGGAAACTCAATTAAAATAAATTGATTCCACTGAAGCTAAATCATAAGAACACTTCAGGTTTTTTAAAATCATTTTTTTTTTTTGCCTGATGGGATACCATCAGACAGGGAAAGAATTGAATATGTTTTGACTTAAATATATACATTTGTTTTTTTCCAGATATGGATGATTGCTTCCAATGCCCAGAAGATCAATATCCAAACAATAAACAGGATTTATGCATGCCAAAGCATGTAAGTTATCTATCTTATGGAGACCTGTTAGCGACAGGCTTAGCCACATCAGCTCTTGTGCTTTCTTTTATCACAATCTTTGTGCTAGGAATCTTCTTGAAGTACCACAACACTCCCATCGTCAAAGCCAACAACCGCAGCCTCTCCTACACCCTCCTTATCGCCCTCCTCCTCTCCTTCCTTTGTTCTCTGCTTTTCATCGGTCGGCCCATGAAGGTGACATGTCTCCTTCGACAGACTGCTTTTGGGATCATCTTCTCCGTGGCTGTTTCTTGCATGTTGGCCAAGACCATCACTGTGGTTCTTGCTTTCATGGCCACCAAACCAGGATCAAGGATGAGGACATGGGTTGGGCAAAGACTGGCCCTTTCCATTGTTCTCTCCTGTTCTCTTATTCAAAGTACTTTTTGTATGGCGTGGCTTGGAATTTCTCCCCCCTTCCCAGACTTTGACACGTGGTCCATAAATAGTGAAATAATTATAGAATGTAATGAAGGTTCGGTTGCAATGTTTTATTCTGTTTTAGGTTTTATGGGCTTCCTGGCCTTCGTTAGTTTTATTGCAGCTTTCCTAGCCAGGAAGTTACCAGACACTTTCCAGGAAACCAAGTCGATTACTTTCAGCATGCTGGTGTTTTGCAGTGTCTGGTTGTCTTTTGTCCCTGCCTACATAAGCACCAAAGGAAAATACACAATAGCTGTGGAGATCTTTGCCATCTTGGCCTCTAGTGCTGGGCTCCTGGCTTTTATCTTTTTCCCCAAATGTTACATCATTATAATTAGACCAGATCTTAACAAACGGGAGCAATTAACAAAAAGAGTGAATTAAACGAAATTGTCACTATTTTTTTCTCTAGTTATAGAAATACAATAGTCCGTGACATTTTAATTGCTCCTAACATAGCTATCTTGTCAAAGTATGGCATTCTATATATTGACATTATTATTGTAGTAATAAGAAGGAAGTTGTGTGTGTTACTTTTTTCTTTTTTTTCTTTCTTTCTTCTTTTTGTAATATCTGAAGTGGACCTTGACATCAAAGACTCTACAACACACTCCATATTCAGTTTTGTTATCATGGTACAATTTAAATGGTCTTGTCTGTGTGTCCTTTACTGGTCATGGTTCAAGTATTCTAGTCTTTATTTTAGTTGAAAAAAGTTGCTCTAACTTTACAAAACAGTCACAGTTTTGTTACTTATTGTCAAGATCAGAGGTGGGTTTCAGCAGGTTCTAACTAGTTCTGGAGAACCTGTAGCGGAAATTTTGAGTAGTTCGGAGAATCAGTAGTAAAAATTCTGACTGGCCCCACCCCCATCTATTCTCTGCCTCCCAAGTCCCAACTGATCGGGAGGAAATGGGGATTTTGCAGTATCCTTCCCCTGGATTGGGGAAGGAATGAAGATTTTACAGTATCCTTCCCCTAGAGTGTGGTGGGAACGGAGATTTTACAGTATCTTTCCCCTGCCATGCCCACCAAACTACACCCATAGAACCGGTAGTAAAAAAATTTGAAACCCACCACTGGTCAAGATCTACTTTCAAGCTAAATTTTCCCATTCAAACTGATAAATCTCATTTCATTTTCTGTGACCTACTTACTGTGTCAGGAGTTCAAATATTACTTATGTTGTCATTTTTTTTAAAAAAAATTCAGCATGGTGCCAACTCAGTTCACTCTAAATCGGTTCTTTCCCAAGGAATTAATTTCTGGCTACAATTAATTTTTTAAATTTTACTACTACAATAGCTTATTGATTTGGCATATTTTATTGATATTAAAAAAACATCTGGCACTTCAACATAGAAAGCATATTTCGTAATCAATTACATCATGGTTTTTTTCATATTTGCATTGTGTCTGTTCTTTTCAATAAAAGTCATTTTCCATCTCCTAGTTCAATTAGTGCTTCATTACATGGTTGGCAAAGGTTTAGATGATAGTATGGAAGAGGACATGAAGGGGGGAAAATAATATTCTCCTTCTCTATATAACTTCCTAGCTGATAACCCGGCGTTGCCTGGGTATTTATTTATCCCAATCCTGTATTAGACAGGAAGAGCAACTTCACCCTGAGCCCTGATTTCGGCGATAATTAAATTAGTTAAAAATGTTTTCCCTGTGCCCCCAGAAGCGTTAAGTAAAATGATACCACCTTGTTGTTTTCCTAGCTGATCCATGATCATTTGGTATGCTTTTTTTCTGATCTTGATTTAGAAGTGGCTTCTTGTCTGCAATATATGCACTAAGCTGTTTGACGTTGTAGTTGTTTTCTCTTATGTAACCTTGTGAAGTATGCCATGTCAGTCTCGTAGTGGTGATCATGGCCATATATTTGTCCTCAGAATAGCCTTTGAAAATGAACACACACACACACACACACACACACACACACACACACACGCATGAATCTGTGTGCATGCATAATGCTGCAGCTAGCATATACTGTATTTTTCGCTCCATAAGACACATTTTTTCCCCAATAAGTGGGTGGAAATGCCTTTGCGTCTTATGGAGTGAATATTGCATCACGATGCTGGTCCTTTGGTGAATAGCAGCCAGGCCACGGCAACGGGGTCCTTTTGCAGTGCTGAACCCCACCTCTTCTGTCTTTGTCATTGCCCGCTTCTTCTGTCTCTTTTAGGCAGAGCTGGCACATGAGAGGACACCTATCTGTGGTCTTCTCAGGCTTCGGTTCAGAATATTTTTTTTCTTGTTTTCCTCCTCTAACCCTATGTGCGTCTTATGGTCCGCTGCATCTTATGGAGCGAAAAATGCGGTAATTTATTTTTATTTATTTTGTATTTTTATTTATTTTAATTAGATTTGTATGCCGCTCTATCTCCATAGGACTCAGGGCGGCTTACAACAATTAAGATATACAATCTCAATCCAAGTAAGAAACATGTTAAAATACATATTAAACGCATATTAAAATACATTAAAAATCAAAACCCCATCGGTCCAGGTAATACCAAATAAGCCCTTCTTTTAGCTAAATCTCTGTGCAGATTTCCATTTAGCACTTTTTCTCAAACAATAACTGGGTAATATACTATTTTCTCCAATTTCCAATATTTCAGGTTTTGACATGCAGTCCATACTGTAATCAGTGAAATAATTGTTGAATGTAATGAAGAATAAGTTGCAATGTTTCATTCTGTTTTAGCTTTTATGGGTTTCCTGGTCCTTATTAGTTTTTATTGTAGCTTTCTTATCTAGGAAGCTACCTGACACTTTCCAGGAAACCTAACCTATTATCTTCAACACCTTTGTTTTTGCACTGTGTGTTTGTTTTTTGCCCCTGCATATTTGAGGGCAAGGACACATACATGGCAGGTGTGAAGCTATCTGGTCCTCCAATTTTGATTTCCTGGCTTTTCCCCCAAATGCTACATCATTACAATGAGGCCTGATCTCAACTAAAAAGAACATTTAAAAGATCGAATTCAATTGTTTTGTCATCAACATTTTCTTTTCATTTTTTTGAGGGTGGTGGTCAGGGGTGTAACCATCATTAGGTCGTTTGTTCTGTGCCTCTCAAGTAGCACTTTTGAGCAGTGTTTTAATGGACATTTGATGAGCATTTATCATTATAGTATTTCCATATTATGAGGAGTTTGAGCAAAATATGGTTTCAGCTGGTGCAGTGACTGAAGTTAAAATGGCAACTACATGTCTAGGGAGATTCTCAGTCATCCAGATCATGGTTGAGGTCAAAGAGGCCATCTATGTCAAAATTGAACAGCCCTCTCTCAACAGAGGGGGAGGGATATGACATCGTCTATCTCCAGTCTACAACACAGTCCTTTCAACAGTTCCAAGAAGGCTCCACATCCATTTACACCACTCTGGTGACCCTGAAAACACAGATAAACCTCCAGGTGGCCTTAACAACTTTCTAAAAAGAATGCAAATGACCAGCTGTCTGCAAAGAGTATAAATCCTTCCCTTTCCCACCATCCAGTCAGAGCTGAAGAAGCTTCTTGGTTGAGAAGCGAAACATCTTCAAAAAAACACAGAAAGTCCAGCTGCCTTTTGAAAAAGCACCTTTAATAATAATTACTACTACTACTACTACTACTACTACTACTACTACTACTACTACTACTATTATTATTATTATTATTATTATTATTATTATTATTATTATTATTATTATCATTATTATTATTATTATTATTTATATACCGCCCTCCTCCCGAAGGACTCGGGGCAGTGTACAGCCAAAATTAAAAACATAAATATACAATATCATAGTTAAAATTAATTAAAATCATTAAATAGTTTTAATGAATTTTAAAACCCAAAGTTAAAACCCAATTTAAAATCATTCAATTAGACAGCCCCGCCTGTCGGAACAGTAGGGTCTTGAGGGCACAGTGAAAGACCCGAGATCAGAGATGTTACGAATATCCGGGGGCAATTCATTCCAAAAGGCAGGGGCTCCGACAGAGAAGGCTCTCCTCCTGGGTGTCGCCAGCCAGCATAACTTGGCTGATGGCACCCTGAGGAGTCCCTCTCTGTGGGAGCAAACTGGTTGGTGGGAGGCTGTTGGTGGCAGAAGGCAGTCCCATAGATATCTTGGTCCTATGCCATGGAGTGCTTTAAATGCAACCTTGAATTGCATTAGGAAGACCACTGGGAGCCAGTGCAGCTCGCACAGGAGAGGTGTTACATGGGCGTAACGAGGTGCGCCCATAACCACCCACGCGGCTGCATTCTGGACCAGTTGGAGCCTCCGAGTGCTCTTCAAGGGGAGCCCCATGTAGAGAGCATTACAGTAGTCCAGATGGGAGGTGACAAGGGTGTGAGTGACTGTGCCCAAGGCATCCCGGTCCAGAAAGGGATGCAACTGGAGGATCAGGCAAACCTGATAAAAAGCCCCCCTGGCTATGGCCGTCATGTGCTCTTCTAAAGACAGCCGTGAGTCCAGGAGGACGCCCAGATTGTGAGCCCTCTCTGTGGGGGGCAGAGATTCACCCCCAATAGTCAGCGATGGCACCAGCTGACTATACTGGGACGTTGGAAGCCACAGCCACTCAGTCTTGGAAGGGTTGAGCTTGAGCCTATTTCTCCCCATCCAGACCCCCACAGCCTCCAGGCAGTGGGACATCACATCAAGGGCATCATTGGGGTGGTTTGGGATGGAGATGTACAGCTGGGTGTCATCAGTGTACTGGTGGACTCTCACCCCAAAGCCACGGATAATCTCACCCAGCGGCTTCACATAAATGTTGAACAGAAGGGGCGAGAGGACCGATCCCTGTGGCATCCCTCTCTCTAGATGAGAACCAGGGATACTATATGTTAGACCAGACATGGGTTGATTGAAAGTGAACTGGGTTGGAGATGAGGGAGAGTTCTTTCTGATACTGAGAGCTAACACAGAAGTGCCCTAGGAGCTTCTTCCTCTCACATTTCCCTGACTGAGTGATTGAACTGGGATATGTATGGCTATAAACAGGGAAGAGAGGAAGGTGTGGGAGGGATGAGAGCAAGCTGTAAGATCCCAATAGTGATAGATGGAGGAAAATAATTGCTGGATTCAACCATTCAGCTGGATTGCACAAAATAGGGACCAAAAAACCTTGAAGAAACTCTTAGTTTTCTCAGATCTAATTGAAGGTCCTAATCTAGGAATGGGAGGTTTAACATAAGAAGAAGAAAAGCTACTCTCCTTTTTCTGACTCTGTTATGCCTATGGTCACATATTTCATCTCCATAATGCTTAAAAGCTTAAAAGCTCCACAATGCTTAAAAAGCTTAAAAGCTCCATAATGCTTAAAAGAAATAACACCACTGAATCCTTCTTTAAGCCCTGGTGTTAATAAAGCTTGCTCACTATAGAAGTTAAGGGTTCAATGCACTGTCATCTGCTTGATGTAGGACTTCAGAGAAACAAGGACTTTTGTTTGTTGTTTCCTTCAAGTCTTTGTTGACTCTTGCTGCCTGGAAAATCTCTGCAGGGTTTTTTGGCAAAGTTTTTTTTTGGGGGGGGTGTTGAAGTGTTTTGCCACTACTGCTCCTTCCTAGAGATGAGAGAGGACTTCCCCAAGATCACCCAGAAGACTTTGTGTCTAAGCCAGGACTAGAACTAATGGTCTCCTAGTTTTTACTCTAGTGCAGTGATGGTGAACCTATGGCATATGTGCCAGAGATGGCATGCAGAGCCCTCTCTGTGGGCACACTTGTCATTGCCAGCTGCTCTTCCAGATTCTGTCACACGCATGCGTACCAGCCAGCTGGTCTTCGTGTGAAGACCAGCTGGCTGGCGGACATGTGTGTGACAGAACCCAGAAGAGAGCAGCTGGCTGCTCCGCATGCGCACTGACCAACTGCTCTCTTCAGGGTTCTGACGTTCCGGCACGTGCTCCAGTTTCGGCACTCAGTGCCAAAAAGTTTAGCCATCATTGCTCTAGTGTCTTCACCAAACAAGCCACCAAACTGGCTTGTTAACAAGGATTTACACATAATTAAAAGAAAGTAACTATTGGTAATCCTGTAGCAGGGGTGAAATGCTCTGAAATCTACTACCAGTTCGCGCAGCACAGCTGATTGTTGCACAGCTGTTCATCGGAACTTTTTTTTTTAACTTTTTAAGAATTTTTTTTACTACCGGTTCGGGCAAACTGGCCTAAACCAGTAGCATTTCACCCCTGTCCTGTAGGTAATACAGCAGTTTTTGCAATCTTTTGCAAGACTCCTTGGGAAAGAGAGGGAAAGGACTCTCTTCTTTGACCAGTGCAAGCAGGTCAATGTGTTTGTCTTACACATTTCTTTCAGTTCTAGCCTGTATATATTTTTTGGCTTCAAATGGCCACAGACGTCTTCTGTGGACTAACTGGCCATATCTGCATGAAGAAAAGAACATTATTGTCCTACCACAACTAACATTAGTGTAAAACAACAACAACAACAACATCAAAAATGAAAGAGATATATAATGTAAAATATATCAACAACCAAGATCAAGACCTGGAGTTGAAAACAACTTGGCCTTTTTTTTTCCTGCAAATTTTACAACTATTTCAAGAAAAATAACTTTTTTTTAAGAAATTGGCTTTTCTATTGCATCTTCCTTTGGGAGTGGTCATTACAAATGTTGCCTGTGTGATTGCATCAGGGGAATAAACTGAAAAGGAAAAAAAACATGTTTTCTTCCATAATACTGCAAATAATAAAACACAGTCAAGATGTGATCTATCAGCCTTATTTCTGTGATCTTAATTCTTTTCTCCCTTGACTTTGGACATTCACTGACATTACCAATTTCTAAAGAATTGGTATTCAAGAGTCAATGATCTCTTCTAACCACTGGAATTTTGAGTACAAAACAGTTGTGATCCACCTGTGCAGAAGCAAGCAAATTGTTCCAACCTTTCTTGATTTGCTTCTGAAATCTGGCTATAGAGTGTTAAAAAATATTTGACCAAAAGTGTGTGAAATGAGTAGCTTTTTTACAGGAAGATGTATATGTTTTTTAACCATTGGAGTGTTGATCTTGGTTTCCCTCCCGGCAAGTGTTTGCAAGATTCCTTTCGCAAAATGTACTACGAGTGACCCTAGTCCCATTCTTCATAAATACCATGAACCAAGTGAAATCATTCTTGGTGGCATCATTTCCCAGAGCTTTGTTGCTTCTGAGGAGATCACATTCAAAAGACATCCCTTTCCAGAAATATTTGTTGAGTTCATGTAAGGAGTTGGGTGATTTAGAACCGTATTGTAGCTCTGTCTAATAATAGTTAGAAGCCAAATGATATTTTTCTTTCCTTATTTCTTCAGCGGGGTGGGAATCTCTCCTGAAAGTGAATCTTTTTCTTTATTTGATCAAATTCACTTATTATGGAGTAAGTGTCCTTTTAAATTAATATTTTCAACTACTATATACTTGTATGCAATCAACTCATGCATCTGACTGTCTATCTGCTGTTTCTATCTGTCTGTCTGTCTGTCTATCATTTATCATCTATCTATCTATCTATCTATCATCTATCAATCAGTCAATCTATCTATCTATCATCTATTTATCTATCATCTATATCTATCATCTATCTATCATCTATCATCTATCTATCATCTATCATTTATCATCTATCTATCATCTATCAATCAGTCAATCTATCTATCTATCATCTATTTATCTATCATTTATCTATCATCTATCATCTATCATCTATCTATCTATCTATCTATCTATCTATCTATCATCTATCTATCATCTATCTATCTATCTCTATCTTTTATCTCTACCTCTATCTATTCTCTATTATCTCTATTATCTCGAAATTTCTCTCTATGTATCATCTAGCTATCTCTATAATTGTTCTTGTGAAAGGTTGAAATATTATTAAACATAATATATACAATGGGTATGTGTTAATCAGTGGAAAATCCTAGGTCCAAATTTCTGGGAAACGTATTTCCTTTCTGATTATTGTTTTATTTTGAGGAATACATTTAGCAGAGCTGAATATTTGCAAATCATCAGGTATATTACATTTTTAAAAGAAGTAGTAGAAGAAGAGGTTCACCCACAACCGAGCAAAGACCACATCCCATTCAGTCTCATAAGTGACATAATATATAAAATATAAAAACTGCTAGTGTCAGTTCTACTGTGAACCTGCTGCAGAATAAGATCCCAACTTAGAACATGTAGGAAAAGTAATAGAATTGGTTTGCTAAGCCTTAGCTGTTATCTTCCAAATTACTGCTGGTAGTTTTGGGAAGAGTTGTGGTGGGGAGAGAAACAACAATGTAATGCAAATTAAATATCTGCACAAATGTGTGAAAGAGGTGATGTGTGCATGTTGGCAATACAATACTGCTTTGGTCCTGTGAACCCTGGATGCTATCTAACATTGCACACTTTGTTCATTCTCTGAGTGTGGTCACTTTGATTGTGGACACTTCTCTTAGCTACGCTATTTCTGATACGTATTCTATGGACATGGAAATAGATGATGTCTTGTAATTAATGGATGATGTCTTGTAATTAATATCAAGATTATTAGGAAAACCTTATATTTATTTCAAGTGGAGTTAACATGTACTGTCGTTGACCGAGTCTACCTATTATTTTCCAATTGAATTACAGATTACTGATCCAGAGCTACCAACATATCTTGGCTCTGGTTTTTGCTGTAAAGGAGATTAATGCAGACCCTACCCTCTTAACCAATATCACTTTGGGTTTCAACATCTATAACAACTATTTTGATCCAAAGCTTACATATGCAGCTACAATGGAAATTCTCTCCACATCGGGAAGATTCATCCCAAATTATAAATGTGATTTCCAGAACAATCTGGTAGCAGTCCTTGGAGGACCTAACTCAAATGATTTTCTTCATATAGCAACTATTCTGAGTAAATACAAGATTTCACAGGTAGTTCATGACATCATGACAGAGGAGAAATTGAAGAAGTCCTTCACAATTCCTTGATGCAAAAGATTAAGATTTTTTTTTGGTTGCAGAACTCTTATTTGAACACTAATTAAAAAAAAAAGAAAAAAAAAAGCTAAAAATGAACTCTATTAGGGAGACTATGTGAAATAAGCCAAACTATGGAATACAGTGATCTATATTTTACCATAATAACTATGTGAATTAAATATTTTAATATTTATTAGTATTAACAGGCTTCAGTTTAGCTGCTTATAAAATACATATATTAAATTAATATCAAGATCATGTGATTTCAGTCAAAGATAGTCTTAGAAACATACTGACAAAAATAAGGCTAGGCTTCTATTGTTGTTAGTTGCGAAGTTGTGTCCGACTCATCACGACCTCATGGACAACTTTCCTCTAGGCCTTCCTGTCCTCTACCATCCCCTGGAGACCATTTAAGCTCACGCTGACTGCTTCAGTGACTCCATCCAGCTACCTCATCCTGCCATCCCCTTCTTCTTTTGCCCTCAATCATTCCCAGCATTTGGCTCTTCTCCAGTGAGTCCTTCCTTCTCATTAGGTGGCCAAAGTATTTGAATTTCATCTTCAGGATCTGGCCTTCTAAAGAGCAGTCAGGGTTGATCTCCTCTAGGACTGACCGGTTTGATCACCTTGCAGTCCAAGGGACTCACAGAAGTCTTCTTCAGCACCATAGTTCAAAGGCCTCAATTCTTTGGCGCTCAGCCTTCCTTATGGTCCAACTTTCACAGCCATACATTGCAACTGGGAAAACCATAGCCTTGACTATATGCACTTTTGTTGGCAGGGTGATGTCTCTGCTTTTTAGTATGCTGTCTAACTTTGCCATAGCTTTCTTCCCCAAGAAAGGTGCAAGAAGCAAGCGTCTTTTAATTTCTTGGCTGTAGTCCCCATGTGTGGTGATCTTGAAGCCCAGGAAAATAAAATCTGTCACTACCTCCATTTCTTTCCCATCTATTTGTCAGGAATTGAGAGGGCTGGGAGCCATGATCTTAGTTGCTTATAACATAGATACATTAAATTAATATCAGGGTCATGTGATTTCAGTCAAAGGACAGTCTTAGAAACATACATTTTTAAAAAAAAGTCTAAGCTACTATTCTTTTTTTTTTTTAATTTGATTTATATGCCGCCCTTCTCCGGAAACTCAGGGCGGCTTACAATGCATTAAGCAATAGCCTTCATACTTTTGTATATTTATACAAAGTCAGCTTATTGCCCCCACAAACTGGGTCCTCAATTTATCTACCTTAGAAAGGATGGAAGGCTGAGTCAACCTTGAGCCTTGGAGAGATTCGAACCAGCAGTAATTGCAGGCAGCTGTGTTAATAACAGGGTGCTTAGACCACTGTACTATCAAGGCTCTTTCTCAAATGAATCTTACTCTAGCTTCTTCTTCTTCTTTCACACTTTCCTTTTCTTAGCTTGCATATACTTCTGCTCCAGAGACAAGCGGACCAAATCAAGCAATTCCCTTCCATTGGATGTTCCCAAATGTGGATTACCAGCATCATGGAATTCTCCAACTATTGCTACATTTCAAATGGACATGGATCGGAGTGTTTTATGTTGGTATTGGCAGTCAAACTGAAACATTCCTTTGGAAAATATTACCCTTATTTTCACAGCACGGGGTCTGCTTTGATTTTATTAAGGAGTTAAGAGACAAGGGTTTAAGTGAAGCCCAAGCTGTTGCATTGTCAGCAATTCCAAATATAAGTCTTGCATGGCAAAGCACAGCGAATACAATTATCTTTCATGGAGAATATAAAGGGATAATATATTTGTGGATTCTACTTGAGGTTTCAGCATTTCATCGTTTGTCGGAGAAAGCAAAGGTCTGGATCATGACAGCAGATGTGGACTTTACATCAGCCCTGTTTCAAAGAAACTGGAGCGTGGATTTCCTTCATGGTTCTATATCCTTGGCAGTTCAATCTAAGGAAGTGTCAGGGTTCCAGAGATTTGTTCAGATGCGGAATCCTATTTTGCATAAAGGAGATGGTTTCTTGAAAGAGATCTGGCAGCAGTTATTTGATTGTGTGATTCCAAACTTTTCCACTGAGTCAGATGACCAGCATATCTGCACTGGATTAGAAAGGTTGGAGGCTCTTCCAATGACTGTTTTTGAAGCAAGGATGACAGCCCACAGTTATTGTGTCTACAATGCTGTCTACGCTGTTGCACATGCTTTGCATGCCCTGTATTCATCCATAGACCAGCAAAGATTGGGAGTGACCTGGAAACTCCTTAAACAACAGTCATGGAAGGTAAATCTCTTCATCAGAATTGTGTAAGATACATTGCTGTATCTTTTGATGCAAAGCAAAATTATAAACCCATTTTGTTTAACTGAATCCTGATGTTTGCGACCTGAAAGTGTCATGTTTCCATTAATAATAACAGTAACAGAGTTGGAAGGGAGCTTGGAGGTCATCTAGTCCAACCCCCTGCTCAAGCAGGAGACCTGTACTAGGGATTCGAACCACTGAACTGCCGACCTTTCTTATCGACAAGCTCAGTGTCTTAGCCACTGAGCCACCTGGTCAGGCTTAAGATTCTTGGCAGCAGTGGGATTATATCAAGAGCCAATGGCTTCTTCTTGTTGAGTGCATATATTAAAATCCGAGGCTAAAGCTTATCTGCAAAGCAAAAAGTTGATGTGAGGTTGAGGTGAGGTGTCCAGTGCTTTGTCTTCTACACATCCCTATGACTATCATTAAGTGTTGTACCTTATGATTCTTGACGAATGTATCTTTTCTTTTATGTACTGAGAGAGTATGCACCAAAACAAATTCCTTGTGTGTCCAATCACACTTGGCCAATAAAGAATTCTATTCTATTCTATTCTATTCTATTCTATTCTATTCTATTCTATTCTATTCTATTCTATTCTATTCTATTCTATTCTATTCTATTCTATTCTATTCCATTTTTTTTTTGTTTAAAAAAAAGTTAACATTTTTTGCTTTCATTTCTACAATTGTTTTAAATCCCAATTCTCATCCACTACAATGCTGGTCTCATAAAACTTGTTCCAATCTGGAAGTGAATTATTTCTTCTTTTTACATTTCAATCTCTACTCCTTGTTTGGCTCTCTCCATTATCTTGGCCAGAATGTGTAATATTCATTTCAGATCTGGTTTTGGTTTTGCAGTATATTTCACCAAGAAGAGATTGTGTAGAGGAATGCATATCATATCATGTTAATACTGATCCTCTGATCCAAACATTTTCAAAAAAAGTATCTCATTATAAAATAACATCAACTACTGGTAGATCTATGAATTCCTGAGTATGATGTCTGCTAAATATATTGGGAAAATAAGTAATTCCCTATCAGAAAGAATCTTTTTTTTTAGTTCAAAAATGTTTTGCAGCAAAAATCATGGATGATCCCTGATTCTAATTTCTGTATATTTGAATTGTAGTTTTGAAGTTCTTTTTTTTTGTTTTAGAACTAGCCAATGTTCCTGCTTTCAGATATCATATTTAAACCCCTGTAAAATTTTATTCAGTTCTGCATATGAAAAATGCTTATATCTACAAACATAATCATATATCTCTTTCAATATCAACATTAATTTGCATAAATCATTTTTGTTCATTTATTTATTTTATTAAAAAAATAGATTCATATTGTTATCATATACTTTGGAAAGGAAGAGGGAGGTAATGGAAGTGATACCAGATGCATTTTGACCCTCAACTGTTACAATTAAGATTTTCCAAAATATCTTGTTGTGGGAGTTTCATCACCGGAAGCTTTCAAGAAGAGACTGGACTGCCATCTGTCAAAAATGGTGTAGGGTCTGCTTGGGTGGGGGGTTGGACTAGATATAGGTCATCTAGTCCAACTCTGGTCCCTTCCAACTCTGTTAATCTGTATCTATTAAAAAAGATACTACTATAAATCTAGCAATTGTTAAGATCATTATGTAGATACCTTCTTATTTATTTATTTATTTATTTGTCAAGCATGTATGAGAAAATAAGTATAAGTATAAACATAACATATAAACATATATAAACAGGTATAAGTATAAACATAAGAAATGATTACAAATAAATGGGAACAGTAGGACAGGGACGGTAGGTTGCCCCCAGTTCGCACCGGTTCTATAGAACCAGTAGTAAAACCAGCGGGAGGCTCTACCCACCGACCCCGATGTCATCAGAATGCTTCTGCGCATGCAAGAGTACTCACACGAGGCCCCGTTGGAAACCGGTAGTAAAGGTAAGTAGAACCCACCCCTGGATGGTAGGCATACTGGTGTGCTTATGCACGCCCCCTTACAGACCTCTTAGGAATGGGGTGAGATCCACGGTAGAGAGTTTAAGGTTAAAGCTATGGGGGTTTGAAGCAGTTTTGAAATTCAACTTTTTTTTACTACCAGTTCTGTGGGCGTGGCTTGGTGGGCATGGCTTGGTGGGTATGGCAGGGGAAGGATACTGCAAAATCCCCATTCCCTCCCCACTCCTGAGGTAAGGATATTGCAAAATCTCCATTCCCACCCACTCTGGGACCAGCTAGAGGTGGTATTTGCCAGTTCTCCAAACTACTCAAAATTTCCGGTACCGGTTCTCCAAACTATTCAAAATTTCCGCTACTGGTTCTCCAGAGCTTGACAGAATCTGCTGGATTTCACCCTTGGTTTGAAGATGTAACAACAGAGTCAGGTAGTGCATTCCAGGCATTGGCCACTCTGTTGCTGAAGTCATATTTTCTGCAATCGAGTTTGGAACTACGCCACCTATGGTCTGACCTAAGTTTAGTACACAAAATTGTCTGCGACAACGTCCTACCTGTCAATGACTTCTTCAGCTTCAACCGCAATAATACATGGGCAAATGATAACTTCCTATATATTAATTAAGACATTTTAGATTTGCACAAGAATGTCATGTTTTGTCCATTAGAAATAAATATATGTTTAAGAAATTGTGGGAATCGTACTCATAGATTAAGCTCACAAAACATTAATGATCATTTTTTAGAATGATAAGAAGCCTAAAATTCTACTTCCACCAAAAACAATGATGCAAATAGGAGTATTTGTTTGCTTGAATTCACCATGCTTTTCCCCCCCTAACTTTTTCCTCTTTCCTGTTTAGCTTCACCATTTCCTGAGAGGAGTTTCATTTAATAACAGTGCCGGAAAAAAGATTTCCTTTGATGATAATGGTGAACTCAGAGGTGGATTTGATATCATAAACTGGGTCACGTTCCCAAACCAGTCCTTCCTTAGAGTTAAGGTGGGAACCATTGATCCAGACCCACTCTCACATCACCTGCTGACCATCAGAGAAGATGACCTCAACTGGCCCACCTGGTTCAATCAGGTAGAAATCCCTGTCATGTCCAGTTTGATGTATTACTTTGCCCAATATTACAAGGAGGTTCACATAAAACTAAAGAAAATTGAATTCAAGTGATTATACTTATAAAGTGTCTTGACTTAACTGTCTTGCCTAAGAACAGAAATTTTGGGTATGTCGAGGACTACCTGTATTCTATTTTGCCTTGTTTTGTTTCAGTCAATATTCATTCATGTTGATGAATCTGAGTCCTTCTATAGATAGGTTCAATATCCATATGATATTTGAGGTACAATCAGTGGTGGGATTCAAATTTTTTTACTACAGGTTCTGTAGTGTGGCTTGGTGGGCGTCGTGTGGCTTGGTGAATGTGGCTTGGTGGGCATGGCAGGGGAAGGATACTGCAAAATCCCCATTCCCTCCCCATTCCTGGGGGAGGGATGCTGCAAAATCTCCATTCCCACCCCACTCCAGGGGAAGGATACTGCAAAATCCCCATTCCCTCCCCACTCCTGGGGGAAGGATACTGTAAAATCTCCATTCCCATTCCACTCTGAGGCCAGTCAGAGTGGTATTTGCCAGTTCTCCAAACTAGTCAAAATTTCCGCTACCGTTTCTCCAGAACCTGTCAGAACCTGCTGGATTTCACCACTGGGTACAATTGGTAGGCTAGGTGACAATTTGTACAGTGGGACCCAACCTGTACACTTTTGGAGGGTAATTTCAACTCTGGTGACAACCACAGGTTAACTTTTCAATAATAAAAGATGTGTCATTAAGTTCATAGTGTAGGGGAACTACAAGAAGCACTGTCTGCAACAGATGAAACATCTAGTTGATATCTAGACTAAGGAGTTCATCTTCTTTTAGCCTGATGGGATTAGTTTTATGAGTTATTGGCCTGGAATTATTTATGTTTCTGAATGCTGTTTTATTTATTTGTGCCCTACTGTATGACTATCATTAAGTGTTATACCTTATGATTCTTGATGAATGTATCTTTCCTTATGTACACTGAGAGCGTATGCACCAAGACAAATTCCTTGCATGTCCAATCACACGGCCAATAAAAAATTCTATTCTATTCTATTCTATTTAAGTAAGAAAGGTTGGAAAGTTGCTATTTAGCACCACAATCTCAAAATGCTGTAATGACAATCTGTGAATATAATTTCCAAATATATTAAACAATTTTTATTTCCTTCATGGGCAGGCATCACCTCTTTCCTTGTGTAATGAGAATTGCTCTTCAGGTTACAGAAAGACTTCAGTAAAAGAAAAACAATTTTGCTGCTATGATTGCATCCCATGTCCCCAGGGAGAGATCACAAATCAGACAGGCAAGAGAAACTATGAAAGATACTGGATGTCCTCGATCACTTATCACCCTCAATTTCCTAACCATGTATAATTGTTCACAAAGATTGAGTATCAGGTCAATGTGTAAATAGCGATGACGGCAATATTGAATATATCCTGTATTAAGGCATTTTTGAAGTCCTTCCTACCTTTAGTTCAATTCAATGTGAATAGTTTATCTTTTTCATTGTAGGATCATAAATACCTTTGAGATATTTATGCTTTTTTTAAAAAAAAACAAATAAAATGACCCTTTGTTAATTATTTTCATCCATATTTGGGTGGATTATGGATGAAATCCCCATGACGTGAGTATGCTATTACTAAGGTTAGTCACACAATCAACCAAACATTCAGACTGGATTTGACATTTTGTCTATCTATCGAGTATCTCTCAAGGACTTTGTATAGGCAGATATGGATGCTTGATGGTGTTACAGATATTGTCACAGGATGTAAGATATTCCAAGTAAAGCTGCCTTTTGCAATTTACTGATGATGAATTTGTCAATGCCAATGGG
Source organism: Pantherophis guttatus (assembly GCF_059756535.1). Taxonomy (NCBI): domain Eukaryota; kingdom Metazoa; phylum Chordata; class Lepidosauria; order Squamata; family Colubridae; genus Pantherophis; species Pantherophis guttatus. Next base: position 20,458,842 of record NC_142066.1, read on the forward strand.
ATTCAAGTGGTGCTCCAGTTGTTTTGGGACTGGATGAAAGGAATCTTTTACTATTGGTATTATCTTTGCTTTCTTTTGCCACAGTCATTCAATTATTCATATTATTATCTCTTTTATTCATTAAACATGAAACTCAGTCAACTGAACATTTGAAAATGTATCACAAATACTATTGACTGGCACTAACGGTTGATACAGGTTGCTGCCAACATCCTAGGTATCAACCAATTATTTTTTAAAGATGTATGATATTCCGAGTAGCACAGTTTTTTTGCGGTTCCGCTGGTGTTATTGCAGGAAGCTGCAATTTCTTGATGTATTTTATAAAATTCTTGGACATGGTACCAAGTGCCCCGATGACAATGGGTATTACTGTTGTTGTTGTTGTTGTTGTTGTTGTTGTTATTATTATTATATACATTTGTTCACAACTCAACACTCTGTTTCCCAAAGATTAATTTGTTTAAGTACACATTTACAACATATGTGTTTTATATCTTGATTCTGAGACTGGTGGTCTATCAACCATTTCTTATTTTCAACTTATATTTACTTTTGCAGATATGGACCAATGCTTCCAGTGCCCAGCAGATCAGTATCCCAACAATAAAAATAATTTCTGCCTTCTCAAATACATAACTTATCTCTCTTATGAAGAAACATTAGGAAGCAGCTTGATGACAGTGGCCGTTATTCTTTCTTTTACCACAATTTCTGTATTAGGAGTATTCTTGAAGCACCACAACACTCCTATCATTAAGGCCAACAACCGCAGCCTCTCCTACACCCTCCTCATCTCCCTTCTCCTCTCCTTCCTTTGTCCTCTGCTTTTCATTGGCAGACCCATGACGGTGACCTGTCTCCTTCGACAGACTGCTTTTGGGATCATCTTCTCAGTGGCTGTTTCTTGTATATTGGCCAAAACCATCACTGTGGTTCTTGCTTTCATGGCTACCAAGCCAGGATCAAAGATGAGGACATGGGTTGGGAAAAGACTGGCCCTTTCCATTGTTCTCTCCTGCTCCCTCATTCAAACCCTCCTTTGTACTGTGTGGCTGGCTACCTCACCCCCTTTCCCAAACTTTGATATGCACTCCTTTGTTTCTGAAATCATTGTGGAATGCAATGAAGGATCAGTTGTCATGTTTTATAGTGTCTTGTCTTTTATGGGCTTCCTGGCAATGGTCAGTTTTATTGTAGCTTTCTTATCAAGGAAGCTACCTGACACTTTCCAGGAAACCAAATCTATTACTTTCAGCATGCTTCTTTTTTGCAGTGTGTGGTTGTCCTTTATCCCTGCCTATGTGAGCACAAAAGGGAAATACACAGTGGCTGTGGAGATATTCTCCCTCTTGGCTTCTAGTGCTGGGCTCCTGACTTGTATCTTTTTCCCCAAATGCTACATCATCATTGTGAGGCCTGATCTGAATAAAAGGCAACATCTAATAAAGAGAATTATTTAAGCAATTCTTTTTTTTTTTAACATTAACTCTTGAGTACAAGACTATGCCAAGGATTTCCATCTTTGCCCCTGGTGTGACTCACGAACTGATAGACTGATAAACTTTTTCCTCCGATCATGGGTCAGCCAATTGATGCAACTGCTGAGGGGGCCTCTATTACATCAGGACTTTTGCCATTGGGAGAAGTACTTTTCGATCTATGGCCCCTTGGGGGTCCTGCTGTGAAAGGGTGGGCTGGATGTCGTTCCCACTGGCTGAAATCGTCAGGACCCTCGTACTGTCATGGGAGGACAGTAGAGATACCAATGGTACATCAATGAACAATGGCCCCATGTTACATCTTTTTTGAGACCCCTGATTAAGTTCCGTGCCTCCATCACTGCACTGGGAGATGTACACGACAGCGGATCTTCTTGCGCTGTGAGATTGCCCCCTCTCACAGATGTGGCCCTCATTACTATCAAGGGTCCACCTCAATGATGGGTTTTGGGACCCAGAGAGGTGGCATGTGAAAACTAGGGGGTTGAGGGGTTTTTTATCGAAATTTTTAGTTTTTATTTTATTTTATTTTACTTCGAATTTATATACCGCCCTTCTTCCTGGGAACTCAGGGCGGTGTACAACCAGATAAAAACACATAATATAAACATTAAGAACAAATTAAAAGGAAATATCTCAATTTGGCCAAAAAATTTAAGAAACATACAAATTTAAAATCATTTAAAAGGCATTGTTAGGCCAGCCCGGCTTGTTGGAAAAGGAAAGTTTTAAGGGAATGGGGGAAGGCACAGAGGTCTTGGATTCTCCTTATCTCTGGGGGCAGCTGATTCCAGAAGGTAGGTGCCCCCACAGAGAAGGCCTTTGCTTGGCTGATGGCACCCCGAGGAGGTCCTCTCTGTGGGAGCGCACGGGTCGATGGAAGGTCGTCGGTGGCAGAAGGCGGCCTTGGAGATAACTAGGTCCTATGCCATGGAGCGCTTTAAAGGTGGTAACCAACACCTTGAAGCCTACCCGGAAGACCACTGGGAGCCAGTGCAGCTCGCACAGGAGCGGTGTTATGCGGTAGCGCCATGCAGCTTGTTCTCACAGGGAGGGACTACTCAGGGTACCGTCAGTCAAATTATGTTGACTGGTAACTCCCAGGGGGAGGGCCTTCTCTGTGGGGGCTCCAACCCTTTGGAATGAACTGCCCCCGGAGATACGGAATATCCCTGATCTCTGTGCTTTCCGCTGTGCCCTCAAGACCCTGATGTTCCAACAGGCGGGGCTAAACATACGAACATGTGAATGATTTTTTAAATGTTATCTAATTCTGGGTTTTATTTAATTGACCAAACTAAGTAATAATTTTAATTAGCAATTTTATGATGTTTGTGTGTCTATATTTTTCTTGACTGTACACCGCCTTGAGTCCTACGGGAGAAAGGCGGTATAGAAATATAATAAATAAATAAATAAATAAATAAATAAATAAATAAATAAATAAATTACCCACGCGGCCGCATTCTGGACCAGTTGGAGCCTCCGGGTGTTCCTCAAGGGGAGCCCCATGTAGAGAGCGTTGCAGTAGTCCAGGCGAGAGGTGACGAGGGCATGAGTGATTGTGCACACGGAATCCCGATCAAGAAAGGGGCGCAACTCAGGCGAACCTGACAAAAAGTCCCCCTGGCAACAGCCGTCAGATGTTCCTCCAAAGACAGCTGCGTATCCAGGAGGACTGGATCCAGGAAGACTCCCAGATTGCGCGCCCTCTCAACGGGGGCCAAAGACTCGCCCCCGATAGTCAGCGATGGAGTCAAACTATCGCCCCAGATAGTCAGCGATGGAGTTAAACTTTTAAAAGGGGTCCCAGGGAGGGGGAGGGTCAAATTGGAACTCGGGCTGTGGGTATGGGGGATAACCCACAAGAGGGAGGGTCGGATCTGTCCGTGAGGCACGGGTGGGGGGTGGGGGACCTGGGGTCGAGGGGGAGGTTAGAGCTCATCCGGATAGTGTTTTGAACATCAATACTGTGGGTAGGAGGGGTAGATATGGCGGGAGCAGGGGGCCATATCGTGTTAGGGGAGTGCACACTTGCTGTTTACGAGCAGTGGCATGCTCCGGCCCCCAAGGCTCCACCCGTTCCCCAGGTTGCATTGACCCTCAGGGCCCGGGCCTTCGGCTGATGCTGTGCAATGCCAGGTCCGTAGTAAATAAAGCCTCATTTGTGATCTTATTCAGGAGGGGGGTGCGGACCTGGCAGGTATTATGGAGACCTGGTTGGGCCAGGAGGGGGGGGGTTCCCCTCATTGAAATGTGCCCACCAGGTTTCCATGCATTCCATCAGCCGAGGTAACAGGGGAGGGGCAGGGGGGTAGCGGGTTTGCTGATCATGTACCTGGCTCCCTGCCGCGTGACAGCAGCCCTGCCCAAGCTACTCAACATCATCGCCGTGGTGGCGGTTGATACCCCTAGGCTTATGGTCATGGGGGATTTCAACCTACTGTCCATGGGCGAGGCGTCTGAGGTGGCTCGGGAGCTCATGGCTTCCATGACAGCTATGGACCTGACCTAGTTAATTCATGGCCCTACCCACACGGAGGGAAACATGCTGGATCTGGTTTTTGTCTCTGGACAGTGGTTGAATGATCTTGAGATAGGGGATATAGTTACTGAGCCCTTGCCATGGTCTGACCACTCTCTCCTTTGTCTCGACCTTCGAACCGCTGCACCCTGCCGCAGGGAGGCGGAGCTGGTAAGATGGTTCCACCCCATGTGCCTGATGGAACCTGATAGGTTCCAGATGGAGCTTGGGCCATTTCCTGAGGCTCTGGCACATGCCTCGACTGGAGACCTAGTGGCCGCCTGGGATAGGGCAGCCGCTGGAGCTCTGGACCGGGTCGTGCCTTTGCGGCCTCTGACCCGGCACCGATCTCATTTGGCTCCTTGGTTCACCGAGGAGCTGAGGGAGTTGAAGCACCAGAAAAGACACCTAGATAGTAGTTGGAGGGCCAGTCTTTCTGAATCAGACCGGACACTGGTAAGATCTCATATTACCTAGTGGCAATAAAAGCAGCAAAATGTAGTTATTTCGCTGCACTTATTGCGTCATCAGATTACTGCCCGGCCGCCCTGTTTAGGGTGACCCACTCCCTGCTCCACCAGGAAGCACAGGAGGACCCTTTGGAGGATAGAGCCAAGGATTTTGTTCAGTATCTGTATGACAAAATCACTCAGATTCAGGAAGATCTGGACTCCGACTGGGTAGTCTCAGGGGGAGGGACTGGGGCAGGTCTTGAGAATGTTATCTGGGATGAGTTTGATCCTGTGACCCCTGAGAACGTGGACAGGATTCTGGGCAGACTGAACGCGACCACTTGTTTATTGGACCCGTGTCCCTCCTAGTTAGTGCTGGCTTCCTGGGAGGTGACACGAGGCTGGCTCCAGGGGATTATAAATGCTTTGTTGGGTGAGGGTGACTTTCCCGCCACCTTGAAAGAGGCGGTGGTGAGGTCTCTCCTCAAGAAGCCTTCCCTGGACCCGGCAATGTTGGTAAATTATTGTCCGGTCTCCAACCTTCGCTTTGTGGTGAAGGTTGTTAAGAGTGTGGTTGCACAACAGCTCCCCCAGCACCTGGATGAAACAACGTATCTGGATCCATTCCAGTTGGACTTCAAGCCCGGGTACAGCATGGAAACGGCATTGGTCGCATTGGTAGATGATCTCTGGAGGGCTCAGTACAAGGGGTGCTCCTCTGTTCTGGTCCTGTTAGATCTCTCAGTGGCTTTTGATACCATCGACCATGGTATCATGCTGCACTGGTTGGAAGAGTTAGGGGTGGGAGTCACTGTGTTACGGTGGTTCTCCTCCTTTCTCTCTGACCGGTCGCAGTCTGTGTTGACAGGGGGGCAGAAGTCGACCCCGAGGCCCCTCATATATGGGGTGTCGCAAGGGTCAGTCCTCTCTCCCCTCCTGTTCAACATTTATGTGAAGCCGCTGGGCGAGATCATCCGTGATTTCAGGGTGAAGTACCACCAGTACGCTGATGACACCCAGCTGTACATCTCCACCCCGGATCACCCCAACGATGCCCTTGAAGTGATGTCCCAGTGCCTGGAGGCCATGTGGATCTGGATGGGGAGGAATAGGCTCAGGCTCAACCCGTCCAAGACCGAGTGGCTGTGGTTTCCAACATCCCGATATAGTCAGTTGATGCCATCACTGACTATTGGGGGCGAATCATTGGCCCCCACAGAGAGGGCTCGCAACTTGGGTGTCCTCCTGAATTCACGGCTGTCTTTAGAAGAGCATTTGATGGCCATGACTGGGAGGATTTTTCATCAGGTTCGCCTGATTCGCTGTTTGCGTCCCTTTCTGGATCAGGACTCCTTACGCACGGTCACTCATGCCCTCGTCACTTCCCACCTGGACTATTGTAACGCTCTCTACATGGGGCTCCCCTTGAGGAGCACCCAGAGGCTCCAACTGGTGCAGAGTGCGGCCGCACGGGTGGTAATGGCCTTCCCATGTAAAATCTCTCCTGCGCGAGCTGTACTGGCTCCCGGTGGTCTTCTGGATGCACTTCAAGTTTTTGGTTACCAGCTTTAGAGCGCTCCATGGCTTAGGACCTGGTTACCTATGGGACCGCCTACTATCACCAATAGCCTCCCACCGGCCGGTACGCTCTCATAGAGAGGGGCTCCTCCGAGTGCTGTCAGCCAAACAATGTCAACTGGCGGCCCCTAGGGGGAGAGCCTTCTCTGTGGGGGCACCTACTATCTGGAATGAGCTCCCCCCAGAGATATGGAGGATCCCAGATCTGCGCACCTTCCACCGTGCTTTGAAGACCTTTTTATTCCACTAGGTGGGCCTGGCCTAATCTTTTCCCCTCTTTTCTTTTTAATATGCAAATTTTAATCTGTTTTTTAAATGATTGAGGTGTTTTAATTTGTCTGGGCCAAATTGTTTAATTCGATTTTATCCTGTTTTTAAATTTTGTATTTATGTATTTTACTGTTTGGCTGTTCACTGCCCTGAGTCCTTCGGGAGTAGGACGGTATACAAATCAAATAAAGATAAAGATAAAGATAAATACTGAATATACTAAAATGAAAGTAATAAAATAGCTGTATACAAATTAATTGACTATGATAAAGGTACAGTACTTTTTGAATAAAACAATGTAATACTGATATACTGAGTTATGTTGTAGATAGCTGGAGAACTAGAAAGCTGGATAGCTGGATAGATGACAGAGGGATGATAGAAGATAGATAGATGATAGATAGATAGATAGATAGATAGATAGATAGATAGATAGATAGATAGATAGATAGACAGACAGAGATGAGAGAGAGAGAGAGAGAGAGAGAGAGAGATGATAGGATTGATGATTGATAGATTTCAGTGACAAATGATATGTAACAGGAAACATAGAAATATAGAACAGCATAGAAGTCATGTAAAAGTTTGGATATATGTGAGGTCCCTAAGAACAAAAATTTTCTACCTAAAAACGATTGCTGAAATAGTGATTCTCCTGGAAATATTAGGGGTCTAGACTGATAGTATAAACCAAATAAATCCTGCACAGAACTTATGAAACATTTACTAGGGTTGGATGCAAACTTTGAGACATATGTGTGCATCTTGGAGATGGATTGGGGTTTGAAAAGTATTATGGTAGCAAGTGGGTTCTTGCTTCCTTTAGTATTTTTCATACTAAAGGAAGCAAGAACCCACCTGCTACCATAATGAAAAATACTAAAGGATATATTTTATCCTTTAGTTAATATTTCATGGCCAGCCAGAAATAACAAGTGGATTAACTGTTTAGATGCTGGTTGTAATATATTTTAAATATCTTGGAGTATTATTCCACCCCTCTGGAATCTGGAATGAACCATTCTGAAGGAGTGAGGCTCCAACAGATCCCAGAATGGCATCAGAAATCTCTATCGAGAAAAGTGCAGTACTAGGAACATCTAAGATACTGTGCAAAATCCACAAACCCCCAGGACTTTGGTAGAGATCCTGAGATTGAGGAAAGCACTTGCTACCCATAAGAGCGAGAAGGAAATTTTTATTCTTCAATTCGTTTTTTGTGCCTAAATGAAAGTAGATGGTGTCCGGAGAAGTCAAAACCAAAATCAATAAATCGATTAAAAATAAATCAAATAAAATCAATGTTCAAGATTTTAGCCTCTGCAAGTCAGCAGATATAAACCCTCTAGAGGTCCCTGTCGCTGTTGCTTCTGCTGAAGAAGGCAGCTTTTGCTGCCTTTTTTACATTGCTACCATCTAGTATAGCGATCACCATCTGGTGGATCCATGGACCACTGGTGGTCCACGAAAATTTTTTGGTGGTCTGTAGAAAAAAAATATTTGAATTTTTTATATTGCACTAAATCAGGAGTCCTCAAACTATAGCCCCTGTGCCGGATACATGCAATGAACCTTTGTGTTGCTTCAGAGAATCTCCCCGTTCAGTGTCTTTGTGTGCAGGTCGGAGGGGGGCATTCTGACTTGGGGTCTGCTTCAGCCTACTGGTGTGGGACTTTGGGTGAAGGCTGGAGGGAAGTGCCGCTAGTGGCGAAGAGCCGGAGGGCCTTGTTTTAGTGGGACTGCATCATGGCCTGGAACTGGCTGACCATCTCATTCGCTGAGCCTCCAGGTGCTGGTACCTGGCCTTGCACTCCCGCAGGTCTTTCTTCTGCTCGGAAAGGCTATGCTCATAGTCCTTAGTGAGGTGCTTCTGCTCAGCCTCCTTCTCGGTTAGATCCAATTTGAACGGAGCCAGCTGTTTTGCCAACTCTTTCTCATGGTGGCTGCTTAGCTCCAACAACTGCTTCCTGTTGGAGCCCTAAGGAGCCCGGGTGGGGAGGTGAGGAGTGGCTGGCAGGGGAGGGGTGAGTAGAGGCCGGCGAGGTGCCCCATGAAGTGAGTGACATCAAGTGGGCCATGACCACCCAGTCACATGACCACCTAGCCACACCCACCTGGTTATTAGGCAGATCATATTAGTGGTCAGTGAAATTTAAAATTATGAATTTAGTGGACCTGAGGTCCGAAAGGTTGGTGACCCCTGATCTAGTATGTAATCGCAATGTTACAGACCAATTCTAGAAGGTCTAAATAAATGACATTTATAAATCCATGTTTAGTTCAGTAAATATCTTCATTTCTTTAATTTAATTACAGGTTGCATCATTTGTAGCACATTCAGAAAAATCTCAAGGTACTTTGGGAATCTGTATAAAACTTATTCAATCTAGAGTGCTCAAAATAGGATCCAACTTAAATTTCTAGGCTACTAATTTTTTGTATCTTATGAACAATGCAGAACTTAATACAAATATCATAAAAAGCATTCATCTGTTGTGATCGCATTTTCCCCTTGGCATTCTTTGGCATAGATCATTACAAAACATGGCTTAATTGTACCATGGGAATAAACTGAAGAACAGTCAGATAAACATATTTATTTCCTTGCTGTTTTGAATAATAAAGAATTCCGGTGAGGCAATCATCTGTCCTGTCCTTATAATCTTGATTGACCCTTCTTTCAATTTGGCAACTCCCTGTAACATGCACTAGGACAAGACCAGTTTAGCCATTTAAGTTGAAAGAATACTTCAAACATTCCTTTCAGTCTTAGACATTATGCATACAGAGGAGTTGTAGCTAAATAGCTAGAAATTTGTTCTCAATTCCCTCGGTTTTCCCATTGACTCCTGGCTGTTCAGTTGGAGAATACTCCATCAGCCATGGGAGAAATGAATAGACTTTTTACAGGAAGATTTTCATATCTTACAGTTGGGATGCTGGTATTAGGCATGCTCCCTAGGAGAGTTTCCAAGGTTTCCTTTTTAAAATGCCATAGCAATGCTCCAAGTCCATTTCTTCATAAGTATCATGAACTAGGGGACATCATTGTTGGTGGTATAATTTCTCAGAGCCTTGTAGGTTCAGAGAAGATCTCATTCAGAAGGCATCCTTTTGAAGATTTCTTTGGTGAATTTGTGTAAGGAGTTGGTTGCTTTAGACCTGTATTGTATCTCTGTCCTGATAAAAGTCAGAAATGATAAGAATAAAATTGGCTTATTGGTTTATGGGAGAAGGGTAAGGTGAGAGGGGACATTTTTCTGGTAGCTAATTATTCTTTTTCATTTCAAGAATCTAGAGGAGGAGAAGGAGGTCATGGAGTATCGCTATTCAAATAATAGTTAGAAAATAAAAGTATCTCAAAGAGAGGGGAATCAAAGATTCAATCTCTTTCTTGCTTTTCAAGGAATAAATGATATAGATTAGATAGATAGATAGATAGATAGATAGATAGATAGATAGATAGATAGATAGAGTGAGTGAGTGAGTGAGTGAGTGAGTGAGTGAGTGAGTGAGTGAGTGAGTGAGTACTGGCCAAAATTGTGGAAACCCTTTGGGAAAAATGTATTTTCTAAAACTAGCTAATAACACCATTTTTTTTGTAGTAGTAGTACCATAAAATGATAAATCAATGGAAAGATAATTTAATCAAGAATGTAATGCAATAACTTTTATGAAGGATTTGCTATAAGAATAGCAGTAACAGTATAAAGAAGAAAAGTGAAACACATAGAAAAAACGAGGTATACAAAAATTATCACCATGTCAGTTAATACTTAGTTGGGTAACCTTTAGCATGAATTACAGCCTTACAACATCTTCCTGTGGAATGAACCAAGTCTTTTAGTTCTGCAGCTGTTATAATGTGAAACCAAGATTGAATGATTGCTTTTATTAACTGGGTTTTATTACTGGGTCGCTTCTGACTAACAAGTTTCTTTAGTCGGCTCTATAGATTTTCAATTGGGTTAAGATCTGGGCTATTCCCAGACCATTCCAGCAGTGGAATATGATTATCTTGAAACTCAAAAAAAAAAAAATGGTGTTATTAGCCATCAAACCTCAAAAATACATTTTCCCCAAATGTTTCCACAATTTTGGTCACTATAGACAGAAGATAGATAGATAGATAGATAGATAGATAGATAGATAGATAGATAGATAGACAGACAGACAGACAGACAGACAGACAGACAGACAGACAGACAGATGATAGATATGTAGATATAGAAAATGGAGATGGAGACAGAAAATATTTGTGGTCAATAACCAGAAAAAAAATATATAAAATGTTTGCAGCAGAAATGTTTACACGAGAAATTTCCAACTCATCAATTCTTTATGAAGTTAACCATCTCTTAGTATGTCTGAAAAAATAACAAGCATTTTATTTTAGAAATACCAGAAATGTACAAACTGTCCCTTAGAGCTACAAAAGGTTGCAAACAAAGGACAATTTTCTTCACATTACTACACATTATTTTTAAGGAATGGTGAACATGATCCAAATACTACATTTGAAAATTTATAGGATTAGTTCTATCGTGCACTTGATAAAAATGTACACAACAAAATTTGTACAAGTGGGCTGGTTATCATAGATGGAATTATGTTTTTCATATTAATCTGTTAACTTCTAAATCAATATTAGTATATATGTGGAGATATTTTCAATTTGTTACATATGAACTCAGATTGCAACCAAGTTCAGAGTTATTAATATTGGAAGTGAATCTCTCTGCAAACCCACGTAATGAAGGTATTTATGATTTTCCAACTGAATTGCAGATTAGGAACTCAAACCTATCAACACATCTTGGCTATTTTGTTTGCTGTCAAGGAGATTAATGGAAATCCCCACATCTTAACCAACACCACTTTGGGATTTAACATCTATAACAACTATTTTAATCCAAAACTTACATATGCAGCTACAATGGAAATCCTGTCCACACCAGGCAGGTTCATCCCAAACTATAAATGTGATTTGCAGAACAATCTGGTTGCAGTCATTGGAGGACCTAACTCAAATGATTTCCTTCATGTATCAACTATTCTGAGTCAATACAAGATTGCACAGGTAGTGTTTCCTTTCGTGAATGGGAGAAAAAATAAAGAAACTGTCTATAAATTCCCTCTCCTGTTGAATAGGAAATTGTTTGAGAACTGTGTGATGGGTATTGGTGGGTTTCTATTATTTCTGCAGGAGAAACTAGATAAATATGTCATCCCGATTTTTCTTCATGTTAACATATCCCAAACAAAATATATTTACATTCAAGTGTTTGTAGGATGTAAAAATTACAATAAAATCAGGGCCACATAATTCCAGTCTATGGAACACAAGAATAGAATAGAATAGAATAGAATAGAATAGAATAGAATAGAATAGAATAGAATAGAATAGAATAGAATAGAATAGAATAGAATATTTCATTTATTCAAATTTCTATTCTATTCTATTCTTGTGTTCCATAGACTGGAATTATGTGGCTCTGATTTTATTGTAATTTTTACATCCTACAAACACTAGAGAATAGAATAGAATAGAATAGAATAGAATAGAATAGAATAGAATAGAATAGAATAGAATAGAATAGAATAGAATAGAATAGAATTCTTTATTGGCCAAGTGTGATTGGACACACAAGGAATTTGTCTTGGAACCAAACCAAGCCCTGTTTTACTGGGGAAAATATATTTCTTATGGAATAAATCCTTCTGCTTTTTTTTTTTTTTGTTTCATTCTGCTTTTATGCTTCCATTCAATTAGCTTGCCTATTCTTCTGCTCCAGAGAGGAAGAGAACAAATCAAGCAATTTTCTTCCATTGGATGTTTCCAAATGCTGATTATCAATACGATGGGATTCTTCAGCTCTTACTCTATTTCAAATGGACGTGGATTGGCATATTTTATATTGGCATTGGCAGTCAGACAGAGTTGTTACTCCGAAAGGTATTACCTTTCTTTTCACAACATGGTATCTGCTTCGACTTCATTGAAAAGTTACCCGGTGGACAGACAGATATGATTTTGGAAGCAACCCATGATAAAATAAGCCTGGCCTTGAAGAGCACAGCTAATATAGTGATCTTTCATGGGGAATTTCAGAGTATTGGGTTTTTATGGATTTTACTCAGAATTGTAGATTATGATGATATGGAAGGAAAAAAAGCAAAAGTCTGGATCATGACAGCAGATGTGGACTTTTCATCAGCCCTCTTTCAAAGAAACTGGCGCATAGATTTCCTCCATGGTGCTATATCCTTGGCAGTCCAATCTAAGGAAGTGTCAGGATTTGAAAGATTTGTTCAGATGAGGAACCCTCTTTTGCATAAGGGAGATGGCTTCCTGAAAGAGATCTGGCAGCAGTTATTCGATTGTCTGATTCCAAATTCTGCCTCTGAGTCAGAGGACCAGAATATCTGCACTGGAATGGAAAGGTTGGAGGCTCTTCCCATGACTGTTTTTGAAGCAAGGATGACAGCCCACAGTTACTGTGTCTACAATGCTGTCTATGCTGCTGCACATGCTTTGCATGCCCTGTATTCATCCATAGACCAGCAAAGACCAGGGATGACACGGAAACAACAACATGACAATAGGAAACAACAGTCATGGAAGGTAAATCTTCTCAACAGAATTGTGCAAGGTATCTCACCATATTGGTTGCTAGAACAGTAATATTATCATTTTATCCCTCCCTCTCTCTCACACACTGTGTGTGTGTGTGTGTGTGTGTGTGTGTGTGTGTGTGTGTGTGTGTTTACCTGGTAATTATGAAATATTTGGGCCCAGAGAAATTCTTATTTCATAGAACCAATGTTTCAGGAATGGTATCCACTTACCTTTGCTACTGGTTCGCAAATGTGAGCACATGCGGAGAGGGTCAAAAACAGGACGTGATGATATTTGGGTGGGTGGGCGGAGCCTCCCACAGCCATCGCTATCTGTTCTCCCGAACCGGATAGAACCGGCTGAATACCATCACGGCAATGTTTCCTTCAAAGAGTTTGCATATATGAATATATGCAGCTCATGTATATGAACAGAGAAAAGTGTATGGGTGTTGCTGCCCCATACACTATATTGTACATTTTTAGTTTGCAATTTTGTTTTCATTTCTACAGCTATCCTAGGTTCCAATTTACAGTGCAGTGCTATTCCCCCCTCCCCCCCCCAAAAAGGCTATTCCAAGTTGGATGTGAATTACAGTATTTTCCTTCATTTGAACCTTATATCCATGCTGGATTGACTTCATTTTCTGACCTTGATCATATTGGTAACATAAACATTTTGCAAAGCATTAGAAGTAAACCTTCAAAGTAAAGTAAACCTAAATTTAGGCAGGACATGAATCAGAAATCCTTTACACCAGCATAGTTCCCATCAGAGGTGGTATTCAGCAGGTTCTGACCAGTTCTGGAGAACCGGTAGCGGAAATTTTGAGTAGTTCGGAGAACCGGTAACCTCTGACTGGCCCCACCCTCATCTATTCTCTGCCTCTCAGCTGATTGGAAGGAAATGGGGATTTTGCAGTAACCTTCCCCTGGATTTGGGTGGGAATGGAGATTTTGCAGTATCCTTCCCCTGCTATGCCCACCAAGCCACACCCACAGAACCAGTAGTAAAAAAATTTGAATCCCACCACTGCTGACCATTAGAGAGGATGACCTCATCTGGCCCACCTGGTTCAATCAGGTAAAATTCATATTCTGTCCACATTGATTGATTACTTTACCAATATTCCAAGGAGATTCACATAAACCTAACACAATTGCATTATTTTCTGTTGAGTATTTTCTTGTGAAGAAAACAAAATGTCTGACCAAGGACTAAGGGAATAAGACTGTATATATTTAGTATATGTTCAAGTGACTATTCTGGTAAAAATATTTTATTTTGCCTTGTTTTGCTTCAGTCATAGGAGTTGTTGATGAATCTGAGTCCTAGGGTTCATGAAAATATCCATGTGATATTTTGGGGTAAAATGCATGCGTTAAGTGACACATTGTGCAGTGGGACCCAAAGTGTAGACTTTTGGAGGGCATATTCAGCTAAGAGCCAAGGTGGTGCAGTGGTTAGAGTGCAGCACTGCAGGCTACTTCAGCTGACTAGTAGCTGAAGTTTGGCAGTTCAAATCTCACTAGGCTCAAGGTTGACTCAGCCTTCTATCCTTCCGAGATGGGTAAAATGAGGACCCAGAGTCAGTTATGCTGACTCTGTAAACCACTTAGAGAGAGCTGTAAAAACACTATGAAGCGGTATATAAGTCTAAGTGTTATTGCTATTTTCTGAACCAGAAGCTAACCTTGTAGTAATAAAATGTGGGTAATTAAATTCATAATTTAGAATCTAACGGAATCACAGCCTGCAGCAGCTGAAACATCCTGTTTATGTGAGAAGTAAAGAGCCCATCTTCTTGCTGTGTTACTTCCAGTGGTGGGATTCAATTTTTTAACAACCGGTTCTCTGGGCAGGGCTTAGTTGGGGGTGTGGCTTGGTAGTCATGTGACTGGGTGGGCATGCTAGCTGGTCATGTGACTGGTGGGCATGGCTATGTGCATAGGGACTACTCAGAGGGCTGAAAAAAGTGATTTCTGACAGGTCCTCGCACTTTTGACCAGTCCTCGCACTTATGACCATCCTCATTTATGCCCGTTGCAGCATTCTTAACAACCGTGTCACTCATTTCACAACTACTTCTCTTCACCACGGTGACAAGATAGGGTGCAAAACGTAAAATGTGAGGACAGTCGTAAGTGCAAGGACCAGTCAAAAGTGCGAGGACCGGTCAAAAATAACTTTTTCAGCCTCTGAGCAGTCCATATGGATACTGCAAAATCCCCATTCCCTCCCCATTCCTGGGGGAGGGATGCTGCAAAATCTCCATTCCCACCCCACTCCAGGGGAAGGATACTGCAAAATCCCCATTCCCTCCCCACTCCTGGGGGAAGGATACTGTAAAATCTCCATTCCCATTCCACAAAAGGGAAATACACAGTGGCTGTGGAGATATTCTCCCTCTTGGCCTCTAGTGCTGGTCTCCTGACTTGTATCTTTTTCCCCAAATGCTACATCATCATTGTGAGGCCTGATCTGAATAAAAGGCAACATCTAATAAAGAGAATTATTTAAGCAATTCTTTTTTTTTTTAACATTAAATTAGCATTGTCTGATGAATCTCATGAGGCATCAATTTTGAGAGGTACTTTAAAGGTCATATAATCCATTTCAAGGAACTTGAGGTAAGTCTAGTGCATCATCCAAAGATCTAAAAATTGTGCAGTGGGCTTTTTCACAATTGGCCTTATTTATGTATTTTTCTAAATCAGATAAATCTGGGATCTAGCTTCTCAGACATAGATTTATTTGATATTCAGCTTAATGGGGTTGTTTTAGTTTAGTGAACCTGATATCTTAATTAAAGTTAGTAAATAGCATTTACAGGAAGACACAAAAAATGGAATTAAAATATTAAACATTTCTGTAAATGGATAAAAGTAAGTAATATGATTTGTATTACTGAATACTGAATATTCTAAAATTAAACTAATAAAGCAGCTGTATAGAAAATGAATTGACTTACATAAAAGTAATTTTTAAATAATGCAGTGAAATACTATTATACTGAATAGCTCAGCACTCACAATATATTAATATTTTGTGCTTACATAGGTAGATGTTTGGAGGCTGGCATTCTCCTTTTGTTCAGGGGTGACTATTTAGTTAACACAAAGCATTAAAAGAACAGCACTGATACACCCAAATCTTACAAGTATAGAAAATATTGTTTCTTACAAGGATATACTAAATATCCTAGGGTGAACTGAAAACCAGATTAGAATTAAAAGATCAAGGGGTGGAACTGGAGTGGTGGTCATACCTGCAGATACAATCGTGTTATGTGAAAGATGTGAAAATATGGGGTTTTTATAGAGAATTAATAACATAGGATAAATTATTAGTGGGGACTGATGACAAATTGATAAGGATACTATACAATTATTTATTAGACTATAAAATGGAAAAAGAACAATGGTTGTATCGGCTAAAAATTTTGGATATAATATTGATTTGGACAATTAGCAAAAGCTTTGGGAGAAAAATCGGAAATTGACATTAGCCACATCATAGAAAGAAAATCTTTATAAAATGTTTAATAGGTGGCCTCTCCCCCTGACAAGATTGGCTAAAATGTTTAGCAATATGTCCCCAAACTGTTGGAAATGTAAACAAATACCAGGCACATACTACCACATGTGGTGGACCTGTAAAAAAAGCAAGGAAATTTTGGATACAAATTTGTATGTGGTTAGAAAAAATGGTTAGACAATGTATAGAGTACAAGCCAGAATTATTTCTATTAGGCATTATATCAGATGGCTATGATAAAGGGATAATACACCTAATATTACACATCCTGACCGCAGCAAGAATGGTGAATGCACAGCAGTGGAAGAGTGAAAACGCCCCTTCAGAGGAGGAGATAATAAGGAAGGTACTAGTCTGTGCAGAAATGGATAGACTAACATTAAAAATAAAAGCAAAGAAGAGACAGAATATTATGATACATGGAACAGATTCTATCAATGGTTAGAAGCATGAGGTGGAAGCTGGGATACGAAAAAAATAGGTTAGGTGGACTTGGAAAGGGATACTATATATGCATCGTTATATTAGAATGAATATGATGCTCAAAAATAACTGTACAACACTAGCGTTGTTTAAATAGTATATATGTTATGTGTTTTAATTTTGGTTTTTATGGCAAGTGAAATGCCAGGACAATCACACTGTATTCCATATGTATTTATATGTAAACAATAAAAATATATTTTAAAAAAATAAAAATAAAAGAACAGCAACTAGGGTATAGCCCTATTTCATTGCAAATATATAAACAAGGTTTCCTACCTTTATGTGAATCTCATGAAAAACTTTCTTCAGAAGTTCCTCATCTATTGTGTTCATTATTTTCCCCTGACAATCATTCAGGAAAGTCATTGCAAAAACCTAATTGCACCACGGGAATAAGCTGATTAATTTTTTGTGCAACACCCAGATGAAAATATTTCTTTCCTCCCAATAAAGAATTCTGGTAAGGGTTTACAATTGATGACTCCTTTCAACAGGGCAATTTGCTCTAAAATACAACAGCACATGACCAGTCTGGCACTTTTTGCCAAAAGGATGCTTCAAACATTCCCTTCGGTCTTTGCAAAACTATCAATACAGAAAACTTGTAGTACAATAACTAGAAGGCTTTCCAGTGAATCCTGGCTGTTCAGTTGAGGAATACTGCCCTCCCCCACCCCACCCCAATCATGGGAGAAGTGAATAGACTTTTTACAGAAAGATTTTCATACTTTACCGTCAGGATGTTGGTATTAGGGATGCTTCCTAGGAGTGTTTGCCAAGTTTCTTTTTCAAAATGCACTAGCAGTGATCCCAGTCCATTTCTTCATAAACACCATGAACTGGGTGACTTCACTCTTGGTGGTATCGTTTCTCAAAGCTTTATAATCTCAGAGACAATCACATTTAGAAGACATCCTTTTCAAGACATTTTTGCTGAATATATGTAAGTAATTGGATCTTTAGACAGGTGTTGTTTATTGTTTTGTTTGGGGAATGGAGGAGGAGTTTGGGGTGGATAGGAAAGAGAAAGAGAGAGAGAGAGAATATTTATCGTGATCAATAGATAAAGATAAAATAAAAACTATAGTATATTTATTTATTTATTTATTTCATCAGGCATGTATTAGATAACAGATATAAGTATAAACATAATTATAAATACATTAAATGGATATGAATAAAAAGGGAACATTAGGACAAGTACTGTAGGCATGTTGATGTGCTTATGCACGCCCTTTAAAGACCTCTTAGGAATGGGGTGAGGTAGACAGTAGACAGTCTAAGGTTAAAGTTTTGGGGGTTTGGGGAAGAAACCACAGAGTCAGGTAGTGCATTCCAGGCATTAACAGCTCTGTTACTGAAGTTGTATTTTCTAATCAAGTTTGGCATGGTTTACCATAAGTTTGTATCTGTTTTATGCTCGTGTATTGTTGTGGTTGAAGCTGAAGTATTTATTGACAGGTAGGACATTGTAGCAGATAATTATATGTACTACGCTTAGGTCAGACCGAAGACGGCGAAGTTCTAAATTGTCTAAGCCCAAAATTTCAAGTCTGGTGGCATAAGGTATTCTGTTGCGAGCAGAGAAGTGGAGGGCTGTTCTCGTGAAATATCTCTGGGCTCGTTCGATTGTATTAATGTCCGATATACATGTGAGTTCCAGACAAATGAGCTGTATTCAAGAATTGGTCTAGCAAAAATTTTGTGTGCCCTAGTTTGCAGTTCAATATTATTGGAGAAGAAGCTACATAAAGAAAAAGCTATGTAAAGAAGCTATATAAACTAATTAGAGCAAAAAAAAAAAAAAAACTTTCAGAAGAAATTTCCACCTTGCTTTAACTCTGCAGAAGTAATTATTTCTTACCACCTCTGAAAAACCACCAAGCATTTTATTTTTGAAAGAACAGAAAGATTTCTCATCTATACCAACTCAACATTGGAGCTATTGAAGTTTGCAAAAGAAAAGGAATACTGCCTTCATATTACCACAATTTTTAAATTGTTTTTCTTTATATTTGATTTTTTTTTTAAAGATGAGCCCAGTTGAAAAATGGGCAGCATTAGTCTATCATTGATTTGCTCAGAAAATTTACAGAACATTTTTTTTTACAAGTAGGATTAATTGTAGAATAATATTTCCAACATTTGGCTGCAAATGCAAGTACATATATGAAGATATTTCCAGTTTATTTGATATGAATTCAGAGAGTAACCAACTTTAGAATCATTAGGATTGCAATTGGGTATCTCTGCAAACATATGTCCTGCAGGTACTTAATATTTTTTTTAAAATTGAATTGCAGATTGCTCACTCAGACCTATCAACACATTTTGGCTGTTGTATTTGCTGTAAAGGAGATAAATGGAAATCCTGAGATCTTAACCAATGTGACCCTGGGCTTCAATATCTACAACAACTATTTTGACCCAAAATTGACATATGCAGCTACAATGGAAATTCTATCCACACCAGACAGGTTCACCCCAAACTACAAATGTGATTTTCAGAACAATCTGGTCGCAGTCATTGGAGGACCTAACTCAGATTATTTTCTTCACGTAGCAACTATTTTGAATAAATACAAGATTATACAGGTAGATCTTGTTCATGAAGGATTAGGAACTGAAGAAATCCTTCACAATCCCCTAGCTTGTCATAAACAAAAGAGTTTAAATTTTTTAGCTACAGAATGCTTATTTGAACACTAAAAAAAGCGGAAACCAAATGTTGAGTTCAGTAAGGGAATTTCTACACAAAACATGGATTTATGTATTTAATTAATTTTGAAAATCAGGTTACTTTTAGTAATTCCACTGAAGTCTATTTTACCTTGGTTAAATGTTTTAATCACCAGGCTTCCATTTAGCAATGCATAAAAGGTGTAATTTACATTATTCTCAGGACCATGCCATTTGAGTCAAAAATAGGCAGCACAGCTTCAGAAATCACAATGTGCTGAGGGGATTACAGCAAAAACAACCAAAAAGAATTTGTTGTTGTTAGTTAGTTGTGAAGTCATGTCTGATCCATCGCAACCCCCATGGACAATGTTCCTCCAGGCCTTCCTGTCCTCCACCATCCCCTGGAGACTATTTAAGCTCATGCCTACTGCTTCAGTGACTCCATCCAGCCACCCCATTCTTTTGTCCCCTTCTTTTGACCTCAATTGTTCCCAGCATTAGGCTCTTCTCCAGTGAGTCCTTCCTTCTCATTAGGTAGCCAAAGTATTAGAGTTTCATCTTCAGGATCTGGCCTTCTAAAGAGCAGTCAGGGTTGATCTCCTCTAGGACTGACCGGTTTGATTGCCTTGCAGTCCAAGGGACTCGCCAAAAAGAATTGTAAACCACAATTTCTTCTGAAACCTTGTCCTATTCTGTCTTCTTTTTCTTTACACCTGCCTTCTCTTAGCTTGCATATTCTTCTGCTCCAGAAATGAATACACCACATCAAGCAATTTCCTTCCATTCAATGTTCCCCAATGCTGATTATCAGTATTATTCCATTCTCCAGTTCTTGCTATATTTCAAATGGACATGGATTGGCATATTTTATATTGGCATTGGCAGTCAAACAGAATCATTGCTCCAGAAGGTATTACCTTTCTTTTCGCAGCATGGCATCTGCTTTGATTTCATTCAACAGTTACCAGGTGGGGCATTAGGTGAGCTTGATGTGATTTTGGAGGAAACCCGTGTCAAAATGAGCCTTGCCTTGAATAGCAGGGCTAATGCTGTTATCTTTCATGGAGCATTTCAGAGTGTGATGTTTTTACAGTTTGTACTTAAAATTGCAGAAGATGATATAGCAGGGAAAAAAGGAAAGGTGTGGATTATGACCGCAGATGTGGATTTCACCTCTGTCCTGTTTCAAAGAAACTGGCATGTGGATTTCCTCCATGGTGCTATATCCCTGGCAGTCCAATCTAAGGAAGTGTCAGGATTTGAAAGATTTGTTCAGATGAGGAACCCTCTTTTGCATAAGGGAGATGGCTTCTTGAAAGAGATCTGGCAACAACTGTTTGATTGTCTGATTCCAAACTCTTCCACTGAGTCAGTGGACCAGAATATCTGCACTGGAGTGGAAAGGTTGGAGGATCTTCCTATGACTGTTTTTGAAACAAGGATGACTGCCCACAGTTACTGTGTCTACAATGCTGTCTATGCTGTTGCACATGCTTTGCATGCCCTGTATTCATCCATAGACCATCAAAGATCAGGAATGACATGGAAAATTCTGAAACAACAGCTGTGGAAGGTAAATCTCCTTATCAAACTAGTGCAAGATATTGCACCATATCTGTTGATAGAACAGTAATATTATGAGTTTTTTTGTATTTAATTTATTATTGTGAGATATTTGGTCCAGAGATCTTCATATTTCCATGAAGAAGAGTTAATTATTTTTTCCAGGTGGGATGCCTATATCAACATTTGTGACTCAAGAATATCAACAGAGAAAAAGCTTGGAGTCAGTTGCCCCCTACTCTCTGCTCTGTATATTTTTAGTTAGCAATTTTGTTTTTGTTTCTACAACTATCGTATATTCTATTTTTCATCCAGTGCAATGCTATTTCTCCCCCTCTGCCCAAAAAATAAATTATTCCAAAATGGATGTGAATTATTTTCCTTCCTTTGAACCTTTTCTCCATGCTAGATTCTCTCCATTATCTTTCAAAAAATGGGTAACATTGATTGCAGATCTTTATTTAGTTTTGGTTTTCTTCTATTTTTCGTAAAAAAACAAAAAAATGTGCAAAGCAAGAAATCTGATCCAATGTTCAATTTACTCTTCTGATCTATTTTTAACATTTTTCCAAAAGAAATCTCCTTATAAAATCCTATCATCTATATTAATGACTTCATGATTCTGTTAGGTATATTGGGATCATGGCTCATTTCTAAATGGAAAAACAAATTTCTGCAGTTCAGTTGGGCTTTGTAACAAAATATTTCATAGGATAATTGTCTATTGTAAGTGCTAAGTTAAACTTTAGATTTGTATTTTCAGCTCTAGAACTACCTATATTTCATACTTTCAGGTCTCTCTTTGATAGACCTGTACATCTTTATCCTAATTTGCACATAATCTACCATATTTTTCAGACTATAAGACGCACCAAGAAAAATAATAGTTTTTGGCCTCTGTGCATCCAGTTTTTGCCCTCCCCAAACCCCAGGAGCACTCTGCAGACCTCCCAAAACCTCTGTGCATCGTGTTTTTGCCAAAAACTGGCCCATTTTTAGCCTCTGAAACTCCCCATGCATCACATTTTTCCCTCCCCAGCCCCCAGGAGCACTTTGCAGGCCTCCCAAACCCTCTGCACATCCCATTTTTGTGAAAAATGGGCCTGTTTTTGGCAAAAATGGGACGCGCGGGGTGGGGTTTTGGGAGGCCAAAAATGTATGTATTCAGTGTATAAGACACACCAACATTTCCACCCTATTTTAGGGGGGAGAAAGTGTGTCTTATACTCCGAAAAGTATGGTAGTTGATTATAGTTTACCACTATTATATTTATCTCAGTATATTAGCATAAGTTTGCATAAAGTTACCTGCTCATCCTTAATTATTGATTTATTTACATTTTATTGTCATACTATTATCATATACTTTTGGAAAAGTAATCAAGGTAAAAGTGTTCAAGGTCTTTAGCTTACACAAACATTAACTAGTTTTGAGATTTTCAATATATTAAGTAAAATGTGGCATAAAAATGTGACTAATAAATAAATAAATAAACAATAAATGTTCATACCATGATTTTATGTCTTTTCATTTATTTATGTTTCCATTCTTGCTGTCTAGCTTCACCATTTTCTGAGACGAGTTTCATTTAACAACAGTGCTGGGGACAAGATTTCCTTTGATGAAAATGGTGAATTTGTAACAGGATTCGATATCATAAACTGGGTCACCTTCCCAAACCAGTCTTTCCTTAGAGTTAAGGTGGGAAGCATCGATCGAGATGGATTCTCGCGTCACCTGCTGACCATTTCAGAGGATAACATCATCTGGCCTACTTGGTTCAATCAGGTAGAATCCATCTCATGTTCCATATTGATGTATTACTTTGCCCAATATTCCAAGGAGAACAGAGGTGATATTCAGCCAGTTCTGACTGGTTTGGGCGAACCGGTAGCAGAAATTGCGGGTGGGTGCCGCCCCCATCCCCACCCCCGCTCTATGCTGTCCTGTTTAGGCATGGTTTTCAGTCCGGGCGCATGCGCGAAAGGCATTCACACGAGCAAAGAGCATGCACTCACGTTTTCAGTGGTGGGTGAACCAGTAGGTAAATTATGTTAATCCCACCTCTGAGAGTCACATAGCCCTAACACAATTGCATCATATTTTGTTGAGTACTTTTGTCTTAAGGGAAAAAAAACCTGACCTTATATATTTACTCTATGGTCAGATGGTCAAATGAGTATTCTAGTAAAATATATATTCATTTTTTACCTTGTTCTGCTTCACTTATAGGAATTGTCAGTGAATTTGAGTCCTTTTGTTACAGTAGCTGACAAATGATGGAGTGGGAGCAAATTGTACAGTTTATGGCAGTATCCTCGGCTATGGTCATTGGCTTCAAAGCTCTGTTCCTTTTTATTAAATGATTAGAGCTTACAGCACACGTTAAAATGGCAAAGGATTTGTTTGTTAAATGTATGTGTCAGGGATCCAAGTAACACCCCCAATGAAAGAAGACTCCGAGGCTAGAAGTTCCTCAAAGTTCCATTTTATTAGAGATGTCATATTGGCACATCTGGGAAAACCTGGATCTGAAAGCTTCCAGGTTTTTCCTACCCAAAAGAAAGTCCAAGTCCCTGCCCCAGCACCCACATGTCCATCACATGGTCCAATCAATGCGCCGTCCCAACTGGAGATGCCTCCCAGTCACACCACTCCAGGTAGAGGGCAGGATGTCCTTGACTCTCCAAGAAAAGAATGTTATTATGGCTAGATATCTCTCGAACAATCCCCCCTCCTAATTTCCTACAGCACTAAAAGTGGCAGCTCTGAAGATCCAAAGTAAAAGATGGCTTTCAGGACTGACAGTATGTGCCATTAAGAACCAGTAACTCACTTCAAGTGATCCTGGAACTCATATCCTTGTGTATGCAGGTTCAACCAGGACTTTCTGTTGGAGGTCACAATATATGCAATCTCATTCTGGAGTCATTCTGCCTACAGACACATTTGTCAACCCATTTACCAATAAAAAAAGGGGGGGTATTATATAATTCAATAGCATTTTGTTGTTGTTTTTTCCTTTTCCCTTGGATAATTTTATGCAATTTTTAAAAGTAATTATCTCAAAGATATTGGTAAATCATATTTGCCAGATTCTTTTCCAAATATTATCAGATTTTCTGTATATTTCTTCTAAATTTTTGTTTAGTGTTGAATTATCTTATGGGGAGAATTTCACTCCTTCACTTGGCAAAATAAGCTCACACCACATGTTGGCAAAAGTGTAATGGAAGTATTCTTAGCTGAACTCTGGTTCTAATGTTAACTTTGATGAAGGTTAACATTAGGTCATCTGCAAAAACCACACCATATAGTCTTAACTAGAGAAACAACAGCCTGCAAATTGCAGAAAGTATGTAAAGAATAGCAAGGAAATTGAGATAAAATAGATTAAGAGAAAAAAAATAAGTGAGGTTGAATTTATTTCCTTATTCCAGAAGAAAGGAATATGACATCAATCAATCATTTTAATGGGGTTAGTTTTCTTTTTTTCTTTTTAATTTGATTTATATGCCGCCCTTCTCCGGAGACTCAGGGCGGCTTACAATGCGTTAAGCAATAGCCTTCATACTTTTGTATATTTATACAAAGTCATCTTATTGCCCCCACAAACTGGGTCCTCAATTTACCTACCTTAGAAAGGATGGAAGGCTGAGTCAACCTTGAGCCTTGGAGAGATTCGAACCAGCAGTAATTGCAGGCAGCTGTGTTAATGACAGGGTGCTTAGACCACTGTGCTATCAAGGCTCCTAAATATTGTTTTATTGTCTTGTTCAGTTTGACACTTTTGATTATTTAGTTTGATTAGTTTTGGTGGGTTTTTTTTCAGAATTGAGGCAGCTAAAGGATGCAGGGGTTAATCTAACAGGAATAAAATGAATGCCATTAAGTTTTATAATGTAGGTGAGCTCACAGAAGCAACTACCTGCAGCAACTGAAACATTCAGTTGATATGTAGAGAAGGAAGTCCATCTTATCACAACATTTAGAATAACAGAGTTGGAAGGGACCTTGGAGGTCTTCTAGTCAACCCCCTGCTTAGGCAGTATACCCTACACCATTTCAGACAAATGGTTATCTAATCTCTTCTTAAAAACTTCCATTGTTGGAGCATTCACAACTTCTGGAGGCAAGTTGTTCCACTGATTAATTGTTCTAACTGTCAGGAAATTTCTCCTTAGTTCTAGGTTGCTTCTCTCCTTGATTAATTTCCACCCATTGCTTCTTGTCCTACCCTCAGGTGCTTTGGAGAATAGCTTGACTCCCTCTTCTTTGTGGCAGCCCCTGAGATATTAGAACACTGCTATCATGTCTCCCCTAGTCCTTCTTTTCATCAGACTAGATATACCCAGTTCCAGCAACGGTTCTTCATATGTTTTAGCCTCTAGTCCCCTAATGATCTTTGTTGCTCTTCTCTGCACTCTTTCTAGAGTCTCAATATCTTTTTTAACATCGTGGTGACCAAAACTGGATGCAGTATTCCAAGTGTGGCCTTACCAAGGCATTATACAGTGGTATTAACACTTCATGTGATCTTGATTTTATCCCTCTGTTTCCATAAGCAATACCATCTCAACATATTCAACGACAATCCATGAATATTATTTTAAATATATTAAGATTTTTTCTGATTTCCTTCATGGACAGGTATTGCCTCTTTCCCTCTGTAATGATAATTGCCCCTCAGGTTACCGAAAGACCCCCAAAGAAGGAAAACCATTTTGTTGCTATGATTGCATCCCATGCCCACAGGGAAAGATCACAAATCAGACAGGTAAGAGATGTTATGAAAGATACCAGATGTTATCCATCGTTTTAATACCTTACTCAATTTCCTAAATATGTACAACTTTTCATACCTGAGTACCTCATCTCTGCTGAAAACAGTGAAGGATATGAGACAAAGCTTTCTCTTTAAAATTCATTTTCTCTCTTGTGATTTACTTGCAGATGAAAGTTTCTGAAAATAGTGATGAAGGAAATATTTAAGTCAATTTCCATTAAGGGATACCAATAGCAATAGCACTTAGACTTATATACCGCTTCATAGTGGCCTCTCTAAGCAGTTTTACAGAGTCAGCCTATTGCCCCCAACAATCTGGGTCCACATTTTACCCACCTCAGAAGGATGGAAAGCTGAGTCAACCTTGAGCTGGTGACATTTGAACTGCTGAACTGCAGCTAGCAGTCAGCTGAAGTAGCCTGCAATACTGCACTCTAACCACTTGCGTGTCTGGAAAAAGTATAAATATAAATTAAATGATAGGTTACCAATATGGACAGTACCCAGACACGCGATAGAGAATATAAATTTAGAGCAAAAGCAAGATAAGATTACATATAAGGAACTCCTCTATAAGGAAGGAGTCAGATTACAATTAAAATCTATGGAGCAATTGAGAGAAGAGGGGATTATTAGGACTTGGTTTCAGTATGGACAGCTGCTGGCGAGATGAAGAGAAGATCAAAAAACTGGTATTTTACAGCAGGATGAGAATTTGATAAAGCAAATAAGAGATAAAGGTCAAATGCATATAAAAAGGTTGTATAACGCATTAGTGGAAATAGATTCAGAAACAGAGTTAGTCAAGGATTGTATGATAAAATGGTCACAAAATGTAGGTGAGCCAATAACGATGGAAACATGGGAAAAGATATGGGTTAGAAATGTAAGATTTACACAAGCACAAAATTTAAGGGAAAATTTTTACAAAATGTTTTATAGATGGCATTTAGATCCCAAAAAACTAGCCTGTATGTATCCAAATTTACAACCCAAATGTTGGCGATGTGAGTGTGAAGATGCTACATACTTTCATATATGGTGGACATGTAAAAAAATTAAGGCTTTTTGGATAAAAATATGGTGGATTATTCAAAATATTTTAAAGAAAAAAATTAAATTTACACCACAGTTCTTTCTGTTGGGAATAGTTACGGATTGTACTGTAATAGAGACTAAGTTGGTTTTGAACTTAATAACGGCTGCCAGGTTACTGGTGGCACAGTACTGGAAGAAGGAAGATCCACCCACCATTGAGGAATGGACATTAAAAGTTGTGCATTTGGCAGAAATGGCAAAAATTTCATCATATCTTAAAGACCATTCAAATGAAAGATACATATTGGAATGGAGAAGATGGATCGATTACATACGGAAGAAGTATCCGAATAAGAAGATTCATATAGCTTATGAATGAAGTAATTTTAAGTAGTTTATGTTTGTTTTTTGAGTTATAAGGAGTTAAGGATCTAGGGAGAATATGAAATGTAATAATTTGTTAGCATATTTTAGTTTTTAATTTGTGAATGCTATACCCTGTGCTTGTTCTGGGAAGTCTAGGGAGGGGTTAAGGGGGGAAGGGTGGGGTGTGTGTGAAAATGTTTGTATTTCCTATAAAACTTTTCAATAAAAGACATTGCAACTTACTTTGGAAAGCTTCTTTTGGAATACAGGCCTTTGGAATGCATCAAATGTTATCTCCCAAAGTGGGATTAAAAAAAAGCACAAGAGAAAAATGGTTTACCTTGGGAACTTTTGGGAGAAGGGATGTAAAGGAGAAAGCTCATTGCTGGGCACTAAGATAGAAGGCACCTGGGGGAGCAAACAAATCTGGTGCTTGCTAGAACACAAATGAATTCTGGTTTCTCCTGAAACTTGACACCCACAACATAGAATTCCGGGTAACCAAAAAGGCTTAGACGAGAGGAGATAGGCAAGTGAGGGGGGGGGATTGTCTCTGCACTGGGAGACACCAAGCTTGGAATGGCTTGGATTGAGTGTATGAGCTGCGGTGGTGCAGTGGTTAGAGTGCAGTATTGCAAGCTATTTTTGCTGACTGTTGGCTGCCTGCAATTTGGCAGTTCAAATCTCACCAGGCTCAAGGTTGACTCAGCCTTCCATCCTTCTGACCCAAATTGTTGGGGGCAGTATGCTGACTCTGTAAACTGCTTAGAGACTGCTGTAGAGCACTGTAAAGCGGTATATAAGTCTAAGTGCTATTGCTATTGCTATTATTGTTTAATGACCCACAATTCTCAGTTAATGGCTACAATGGGTAGAGATTGTGCGTGCTAAGCAATGCAATTATAGGACAGCTTGTTTTAGAAGCATATTTTTAGCAACTGAAAATGTTGTCCAAATTATGGACATAAACCAGAACTATCTGTAAAAAGGACTTTGGTCAATTATTTTTATCCAAGCACAAATCCACATAAAGGGACTTTGCTATTATTGTTATTATGATATACATTTATACAACCACCCCAATTCTCTGCTTTCACTCTTGCTTTAACACAACTTTCTAAATATGTCCTTTATATCCACATTCTCAGCCTGATTGAAACTTTACCATGTTTTGACACTCCATTTAATTTGTTTTTATAGATATGGACCAATGCTTCCAGTGCCCAGAAGATCAGTATCCCAACAATAAGAAGAATTTCTGTCTTCTCAAATACAGAACATACCTCTCTTATGAAGAAACATTAGGAAGCAGCTTGATGACAGTGGCCATTATTCTTTCTTTGACTACAATTTCTGTACTAGGAGTGTTCCTGAAGTACCACAACACTCCTATCATCAAGGCCAACAACCGCAGCCTCTCCTACACCCTCCTCATCTCCCTCCTCCTCTCCTTTCTTTGTCCTCTGCTTTTCATTGGCAGGCCCATGACAGTGACCTGTCTCCTTCGACAGACTGCTTTCGGGATCATCTTCTCAGTGGCTGTTTCTTGTATATTGGCCAAAACCATCACTGTGGTTCTTGCCTTCATGGCCACCAAGCCAGGATCAAAGATGAGGACATGGGTTGGGAAAAGACTGGCCCTTTCCATTGTTCTCTCCTGCTCCCTCATTCAAACCCTCCTTTGTACTGTGTGGCTGGCCACCTCACCCCCTTTCCCAGACTTTGATATGCACTCCTTTGTTTCTGAAATCATTGTGGAATGCAATGAAGGGTCAGTTGCTATGTTTTATAGTGTCTTATCTTTTATGGGCTTCCTGGCTATGGTCAGCTTTATTGCAGCTTTCCTAGCTAGGAAATTACCAGACAGTTTCCAGGAAACGAAGTCTATTACCTTTAGCATGCTTGTTTTTTGCAGCGTGTGGTTGTCATTTGTCCCTGCCTATATGAGCACCAAAGGAAAATATACGGTAGCTGTGGAGATCTTCTCCCTCTTGGCTTCCAGTGCTGGGCTCCTGACTTGTGTTTTTTCCCCCAAATGCTACATCATCATTGTGAGGCCTGATTTGAATAAAAGAGAGCATCTAATAAAGAGAATTATTTAAACAATCATATCTTTTGTCTTTCTCCCATATGAGGTTACCATTAAATCTCATTAAAAAGGTGAAGGTTCCCCTCACGCATATCTGCTAGTCATTCCCGACTCTAGGGGGCGGTGCTCATCTCCATTTCAAAGCCAAAGAGCCAGCACTGTCTGTAGACATATCCACAGTCTTGTGGCCAGCATGACTAAATGCCAAAGGTGCACAGAACACTGTTACCTTCCCACCAAAGGTGGTCCCTATTTTTTCTACTTGCATTTTTTATGTGCTTCCAAACTGCTAGGTTGGCAGAAGCTGGGACAAATAACGGGAGCTCACCCTGTTACGCGGCACTAGGGATTCAAATAGCTGAACTGCTGACCTTTCCATTGACAAGCTCAGCATCTTAGCCACTGAGCCACCACGTCCCTTTGAATCTCATTAGGCATCATTTTTACTTGATTCAATACGTTTCAACATGGCTCCTAATTCTTTAATGGATAAAGGATTCAGAAATATTTTGCAAAAATGTATTATGCTTTGCTTGTAACATATTTTCTTATCCCAGTCATTAAGGAAATGGAAAGTTAAAGACAGTGCAGAAACAGAATTAATGTTATATATAAAAAAACTACTTTTTACAGTTCCTAAAGCTTTTCTTCCAGAACATCATTCTGTGGATAAAGAGGACTGCTATTTGTGCAGTTCTTTCATTGGTGCCATTGTTAGGTTCACTGGTATGCTATTTTGCTTCCCATGCTTTGATAATGATAACTGAAATATTCTTTTAGGTGGAACTCTCCTTTTATGACCTCTGGAGAATCCAGACCTCAGCATGAGTTTCTGTATTGATAATTACAATCCTTTGAAATTAGGTAGATAGATAGATGAATTTTGACAGGCACTCTTGACACTGGGCCCTATCTAATAAAATTAAATTCAATGTAAAGAAAAGTAAAGTCTTACAGTTAGGCAAGAAAAAACAAAAGTCCAAATATAGACTGGGTGAAACCAGGCTTAATAGCAGTAACTGTGAGAGGGATCTTGGAGTCTTAGTGACAATCAACTAAATATGAGCCAGCAGTGTACAGCAGCAGCCAAAAAAACCCCAAAGAAATCCTAAATTGCATAAACAGAGAGAAACAATCAAGATCAAGTGAGGTACTAATACCACTTTATAAAGCCTTAGTAAGACCACACCTAGAACACTGCATCCAGTTTTGGTCATCACACTATAAAAACATGTTGAGATTCTAGAAAAAGTGCAAAGAGCAACCAGGATGATTAGGGGACTGGAGACTAAAACATATGATGAACAGTTACAGGAACTGCTAATGGATAGTCTAGTAAAGAGAAGGGCCAGGGGAGACATGTTAGCAGTGTTCCAATATTTGAGAAGCTGCCACAGAGAGGAAGGGGTGAAGCTATTTTCCAAGGCACCTGAAGGGAAGACAAGAAATAATGGATGGAAACTGACCAAGGAGAGATTCAACCTAGAAATGAGGAGGAACTTTCTGACAGTAAGAACAATCACCCAATGGAACAGAAGTTGCCTTCGGAAGTTGTAGGAGCTTCATCACTGGAAGCTTTCAAGAAGAGATTGGACTGCCATTTATCAGAAATGGTGTAGGGTCTCCTGCTTGGGCAGGGGATTGGACTAGATGACCTGCAAGGTCCCTTCCAACTCTGTTAATCTGCAAAATTCTGTAGATGATAGATCATAGAGAGAGAGATTCTACAATCTGATTTTTCTAACTGAATGAAAGTAGATTTTATCTAAATAAGTAACTAATAACAATAATGATCTGTTATTTTTCAAGATTTTAGCCTATATGATAGATATGATATGAACATTAAACCTCTCTAGATCCTTGTCTGTCTTTTTATTTCTGCTGAGGAAAAATTGTCCCATTACATTTTTTTCACTGCTACTATATGGTATGGAACTGCACTATTACATACCAGTCCTGAAGCCCCAATTCCATGATATTTGGAAATCCATGTGTATCTCAGTGAAGATCTCCATTTCTCTATTGTTAATTACAGGTGACACATTGAGAAAGGTTTCAAGACAAGCTATATAAAATTAATTCAATCTAAGGTGATCAAGATTGAAGCCAGCTTGAATTTCTAGGCTACCATTTTTTTGTGTATTTCATGAACTTGTAGAATTTCATGAACCTGCAGAAATATTTTCCAGTAGTTTTTCATTTGTTGTGATCATGTTTTTCCCTTGGCATCCTTACAAAAAAAATTGGCTTAATTGCACCATGGGAATAAACTGAAGAATTTCTGTGCAACACTCAGATAAATATATTTCTTTCCTTGCTGTTTTGAATAACGAAGAAGTCTAGTGAGGTAATCATCTGCCCTTCCTTGATTGACTTCTCCTTTCCATTTGGCAATTCCTGTAACATGCAATAGAACATGACCAGTTTAGGACTTTAAAACTTAAAGGTGCTTCAAACATTCCTTTTGGTCTTAGAAATTATGCCTACAGAGGAGTTGTAGCTCAATAACTAGAGGTTTGTTCACAACTCCCTCAGCTTTCCAGTTGAATCTTGGCTGTTCAGTTGGAGAATGCTCCACCAGTCATGTGGGGAGTGAATATACTTTTTACAGGAAGAATTTCTCATCTTACAGTTGGGATGCTGATATTAGGAATGTTTCCTAGAAGGGTTTGCAAAGTTCCTTTTTCAAAATGCCATAGCACTGATCCGAGTCCATTTCTTCATAAATATCATGAACCAGGAGACCTCATTCTTGGTGGTATAATTTCTCAGAGCTTTGTAGTTTCAGAGGAGACCTCATTCAGAAGACATCCTTTTGAAGATTTCTTTGCTGACTTTATGTAAGGAATTGTATGCTTTAGACCTCTATTGTATCTTTATATTCAGAATTGAAGAACATACAGTTTGCTTATTGATTTGTGGGAGAAGGGAGGTGGGGTGGAGAATTTCTGCCAGCTAATGATTCTTTCTTTTTAATTTCATCAGTCTAGAGGAGGAGAAGGAGGTGGTGGAATATTACTGTTTGAAATATTAGTTAGAAAAAGTAAATCTCATAACTTTGGGGTATCAAAGTTTAAAGTTCCAATCTCTTTCATTGCATTGCTTTCAAAAGAATAGATGAGATAGATAGGTGATAGATAGATACTAGAGATAGATAGATAGATGATAGATAGATAGATAGATAGATAGATAGATGATAGATAGAAGATAGATAGATAGATGATAGATGATAGATGATAGATATTTTTATAACAGTTTTTTATTTTATAAACAAACAAACATACATACAATACATAATCAATCAGTGAATCATCTGAGTACATCTTTTGTGTCTTCTTCCTACTCCTCCACTATTTATCATATCTTAATATTATCATTTCATTTATTATAACATTTCTCACACATTTCTTGCTTTTCTATTAATACATTTATTTATCTTCTTTCTCTTCTTTCTTCTTCACTTATTTCATTACAACATTACCATATATATATACTCTAACCAATGATAAAATTGTCCCCATACCTTAAAATATTCCGATTCCTCTCTTTAGATAGATAGATAGATAGATAGATAGATAGATAGATAGATAGATAAGATAAGATAAGATAAGATAGATAATATTTATGGTCAATGAACAGATAAAACAAAACTTATATGAACTACTTGCAGTAGAAATCTTTCCAAAAGAACTTCCCAACTCAGCAATTCTTTTGAAGTTAAACATTTTGTACTACATCTGAACAATTACCAAGTATTTTATTTTAGAAATACCAAAAAGGTTTCTCATATGTACGAACTGTCCCTTGGAGCTACTGAAGTTTGCAAACAATGGACCGCTGCCTTCACATTACCACACATTATTTTTAAGGAATGGCAAACATGATCTATATTTAACAAATAGTAGGATTAGTTTTATTGTTGACTTGATAAGAAAATGTACACAATAAATTTTGTACAAGTAGGATTAATGCTGGAATTATATTGTCCATGTTTATCTAACTTCAAAATTAATGTTAGTAGATATGCGGTAATATTTTCAGTGTGTTAGATAGGAATTCAGGTAGTAAGCATATGAGAATTATTAATATTGCAAGTGAATCAACAAACACATGTACTAAATGTATTTATTATTTTCTAATTGAGTTGCAGATTAGTAACTCAGACCTATCAACACATCTTGGCTGTTGTATTTGCTGTCAAGGAGATTAATGGAAATCCCCACATCTTAACCAACACCACCTTGGGCTTTAATATCTACAACAATTATTTTAATCCAAAACTTACATATGCAGCTACAATGGAAATCCTCTTCACACCAGGCAGATTCATCCCAAACTATAGATGTGATCTCCAGAACAATCTAGTAGCAGTCATTGGAGGACCTAACTCAAATGATTTTCTTCGTGTATCAACTGTTTTGAGTCAATACAAGATTGCACAGGTAGTCTTTCCTTTCATGAACAGGAAAAAAAAATAAAGAAACTGCCCACAATGCCCCCTTGCATAAAGCCATTATGGTGCAGTAGTTAGAATGAAGTATTGTAGGTTGACTCTGCTCACTGCCAGGAGTTTGACTCTGAATGGCTCAGCCTTCCCTCCTTCTGAGAACTGTAAAATAAGGACCCAGATTGTTGAGGGGTGATATGGTGTAAACTGCTTAGACTGTGCTGTACAACACTATGCAATGGTATATAAGTTTAAGTGCTATTTTTATTTTTTTATTTATTTTATTTATTTTGTCAAGCATGTATAAGATAACATATAAGTATAAACATGATTATGAATACATGAAATGGATACGAATAAATAGGGACATTAGGACAGGGACAGTAAGCATGTTGGTGCACTTATGCACGCCCCTTACAGACCTCTTAGGAATGGGGT
This sequence comes from Pantherophis guttatus, assembly GCF_059756535.1. NCBI lineage: Eukaryota > Metazoa > Chordata > Lepidosauria > Squamata > Colubridae > Pantherophis > Pantherophis guttatus. Next base: position 20,493,220 of record NC_142066.1, read on the forward strand.
GAGGTCAGCAGTAGACAGTCTAAAGTTAAAGTTGTGGGGGTTTGGGGAAGAAACCACAGAGTCAGGCAGTGTGTTCCAGGCATTGACCACTCTGTTGCTAAAGTCGTATTTTCTGCAATCTAGTTTGGAGCAGTTTACCTTAAGTTTGTATCTATTGTATGCTTGTGTGTTCTTGTGGTTGAAGCTGAAGTAGTCATTGAGAGGTAGGACATTGTAGCAGATAATTTTTTGTATTATGATTAGGTCAAACCAAAGGCAGCGTAGTTCTAAGTTGTCTAAGCCCAAAATTTTAAGTCTGGTGGCATAAGGTATTCTGTTGCAAGCAGAGGAGTGGAGGACTCTTCTCATGAAATATCTCTGGATTCTTTCAATTGTATTAATGTCCAATATGCAGTGCGGGTTCCAGACAGATGAGCTGTATTCGAGAATTGGTCTAGCAAATGTTTTGTATGCTCTAGTTTGAAGTACAATATTACCAGAGAAGAAGCTACGCAAGATTAGGTTAACAACTCTTAATGCCTTTTTGGCAATGTTGTTACAGTGGGCTTTGACACTTAGATCATTAGATTAGATTGCTATCACTCTCATATTGGATAGGAAATACTTTGAGAACTGTGGGATGGTATTGGCAGATATCTAATATTTTTTGCAAAGGAACTAGGTAAATGTCTTATTCACCTTTTCTGCACACAAACACATCCCTAACTGTATTGACATCCAAGTGCTTGTTGGATAGAAAATTTACAATAAAATCAGGACCACATAAACCCAGTTTATTTCAAGCATCACAATCATAAGAACCAAATTAAGCCCTGTCTTACTGGGGAAAATGTATTTCTTATGGAATAAATCTTTCTCCTTTCTTGAATTCATTCTGCTTTTATGCTTCCATTCACATAGCTTGCCTATTCTTCTGCTCCAGAGAGGAAGAGAACAAATCAAGCTATTTTCTTCCATTGGTTTTTTCCAAATGCTAATTATCAATATGATGGGATTCTTCAGCTCTTACTCTATTTCAAATGGACATGGATTGGCGTATTTTATATTGGCATTGGCAGTCAGGCAGAATTGTTACTCCGGAAGGTATTACCTTTCTTTTCACAGCATGGCATCTGCTTTGACTTCATTGAAGAGTTACCCGGAGGACAGACTGTGATTTTGGAAACAAACCGTGCCAAAATAAGCCTGGCCTTGAAGAGCACAGCTAATGCAGTGATCTTTCATGGAGAATTTCATAGTGTTGGGTTTTTATGGATTTTACTCAACGTTGTAGAATATGATGATATGGCGGGGAAAAAAGGAAAGGTCTGGATCATGACAGCAGATGTGGACTTCACCTCAACCCTGTTTCAAAGAAACTGGAGCATGGATTTCCTTCATGGTGCTCTATCCTTGGCAATCCAATCTAAGGAAGTGACCGGATTCCAGAGATTTGTTCAGATGAGGAATCCTATTTTGCATAAAGGAGATGGCTTCTTGAAAGAGATCTGGCAACAACTGTTTGATTGTCTGATTCCAAACTCTTCCACTGAGTCAGTGGACCAGAATATCTGCACTGGAGTGGAAAGGTTGGAGGATCTTCCTATGACTGTTTTTGAAACAAGGATGACTGCCCACAGTTACTGTGTTTACAATGCTGTCTATGCTGTTGCACATGCGTTGCATGCCCTGTATTTATCCATAGACCATCAAAGATCAGGAATGACATGGAAAATTCTGAAACACCAGCTGTGGAAGGTAAATCTCCTTATCAGACTAGTGCAAGATATGGCACCATATCTGTTGATAGAACAGTAATATTATGAGTTTTTTGTATTTAATTGGTTATCTCACCATATCTGTTTAAAGAGCAATGTGTGTGATTGTTTGTGTGTGATTAACTAATAATTGTAAGATGTTTGGGCCCAGAGATCTTCATATTTCCATGAAGAAGAATCATTTTTTTCTTCAGGTTGCATGCATATATGAATATCTGTGGCTCAAGCAAATCAGCAGAGAAAAAAGTTGGAATGAGCTGCCCTGTACTGTAGATTCTTTCCATTTTTAGTTAGCACTTTCCAGTTTAGTTAGCAGTTGTAGAACTGGCCTAGGTTCCAGTTCTGGTCCAGTGCAATGCTCTTCCCCCAATATTTTATTCCAAATTGGATGTGAATTATTTCCTTTCATTTGATCTTTAAAAATTTTTCTCCATGTTGGACTTCTCTGTTATCTTTCCAAAAATGGGCGACATTTGTTGTTTTTGGTTTTGCACTATTGTTCTGCAAAAATCAATTTGCAGACAAAGAAATCTAGTCTCGATTTAATTCTCAGATCCATTTTTATATAGTTTTTCAAAAGAAATATTCTTATAAAATCCCACCAGATAGATTTATGACATAATGTTTCTGCCATATATATCAAGATCATGGCTCATTTCTAAACAGAAAGACATGTTTCTGCAATTCAATTGAGCTTTGTAATAAAATATTTTATAGAATTATTCTCTATTGTTAGTGCTAAGTGATGCTGTCATTCAAATGGAGGGAGGAGGAGTAGCATAGGGACAAGCTGTATTTTATAACCTTTATCCTGGGCCTAAGCGCCCTGAAGCATTCTCACCTTTTGTGGAATGTAATAAGGAGGGAGGGGCATGTGGATTATTTCAGTTTGTTGGAAGTGGAAGAAGACACTGGGAACGGCTCCTTATCTGTTTCTCAGGATGGCTGTTACAATAATATCTTCAAACCTGTGGATTGGCTGAATCCACATCGGACTAGAGGGAGGGGTTCTAAAGTCTTACTGTATAGTTTGGGAGGGAATTTAGTTTGTTTTGCCTTTGTCCTGCTATCACTTCTTCTCAATAAAAGGTTCCTTTTGAATCATCATGTTTCAAGAGTGTACACTTTCTTGGGAAAGGAGGAGAGGCAAGGCCTTACCTGCTGGTGGCTATTTGTTTATGAACAGAGTGGCTTAACCAAGATATCCATTCATAAAGCCTAGCCTCTTCAGGCTTCTGCTTGAAGTTGTTTTCATATAGCAGAAAGACTGGGACTGCTTTCTGCCTTTATTAACATGGTTTTTCACCTCTTTTCCTTTAGGGGAAATATTCTATTCTGCCTCATTTAATATCCTGTGGAATATTTTATTCTGGAGAAGGGGCCCTTCCCACAATATCATGCTTTCATCTTGTTTCTAACTTTTCCCTCCTTGCTCTTTAGCTTCACCATTTTCTGAGAGGAGTTTCATTCAATAACAGTGCCGGAGACAAGATTTCCTTCGATGAAAATGGTGAATTCAGAGGAGGATTTGATATCATAAACTGGGTCACATTCCCAAACCAATCCTTCCATAGAGTTAAAGTGGGAACCATAGATCCAGATGGACTCTCACATCAGATGCTGACCATTTCAGAGGACAATCTTATCTGGCCCACCTGGTTTAATCAGGTAGAATCCACACCATGTCCTCCTTGATTTATTACTTTGCTCATTATTCCCAGGAAGTTGACATAAACCCAGCACAATTTAATTATTTTCCGCTGAGCATTTTTGTCTTAAGAAAAAAAAAACTGATCAAGAACTGAGTAATCTGACACATGATAATATGTACTTATTTAATATATTGTCAAGTGACTATTGTGATAAAATATATATTCTATTTCACTTTGTTTTGGTTCAATCATAGGAAGAGTTGATGAATCTAAGTGTCAGGGTTCCAATGGATGCCCTAATTAAATCATGAGCCTCAAGCCAATAACTGGATTTCAAAAGAAATCCAGTTATTTATTATGAGCTCGGCACATACCCAAATGAAGTCAACTCTGACCCCACATAATTTACAGCCCTAATCATGACCCTGTTTCCCCTCTCCCCCCAGGGTGTGTCATCAATCACATTCACCAACAGAGCGATTTTGCGGGTTGTACAGGTTACTCCCCTCTGGCCACTGTGTGTAACCCTGGGAGACAGCCTTGAGAGAGATGTCTGGAATGTACTCCTGTCTTTGGCTGCTGTGTTGCTTCATCAGTTTCCCATCTCCCTTGCTTATGGCAACTCGAGAGCAGGCCAGGGATGCTTTGCGAATTGACACTGAGTCATTGTAGGAAAAGATTCTCTATCCATGTGATAATTGGGAATACAATGGATAGGTTAGGTGGCAAATTATGTAGTGGGACCCAAACTGTATATTTTATGGGGTTACCTTATGGCTTCAAAGTTATGTTCCTTTTTATTAAGTGAGCAGAGCTTACAGTACACATTAAAATGGACAATGATTTGATTACTGGATATGTGTGCCATTGGGAGCCAGTGACTCACTTCAAATGCTCCTGGAACTCATATATTTCTGTGTGACATTGCTAATGAAGTTCAACCAGGAACTTTTATTATGATGTCACAATATATGTTTAACTCATTCTGAAGTCACTCTGTCTATAGGCACATTTGTTAATCCATTCATAATCTCAAAGAAGATTATAGCATGTAGCAGTGCTTTGTTGCTTTTTGTTTGTCTCTTGAATAGTTTTACGAAACTTACATTAAGAAGTAAGCTATTATCTCAAAAAAGATGTTGGTAAATCATACTTGTGAAATCCTTTTCTATTTCTACAAATCAATAGTATTAATCAGGTTAATTATATTGTTTTACTGACTCTGGCCAGTTTGACATTTTTGGTAACTTAATTTTGATTTGCTGCAGAATCCGAGGCAGCTATAAGACCCAAAAGTTATGCTTCCAATAATAAAATGTGTGTCATTAAGTTTATATTGTAGGTGAGCTTACAGGAGCATTACCTGTAACAGCTGAAACATGCAATTGATGTGTGGAGTAAGAAGGAGTCCATCTTCCTCTTGGCCTTATTGCAAAACTTCCATGAGCACCTCCATGTCAACATGTTGCAATTTATGAATATTATTTTGAAATATATTAATATATTTTATCTCCTTCATGGGCAGATATTACCTCTCTCCCTGTGTAATGATAATTGCCCTTTAGGTTACAGAAAGACCGCAAAAGAAGGAGAACCATTTTGTTGCTATGATTGCATTCCATGTCCGCAGGGAAAGATCACAAATCAGACAGGTAAGAGATGTTATGGAAGACTCTGGATGTTGTCTATCATTTCAATACATTACTCAATTTCCTAAATGTGTACAACTTTTCATAACACAGTATTGCATTTCTACTGGAAACAGTGGACTATATGAGCCAAAGTTTTTGTTTATCAATTATTTCTTTCTCTATTGTGGTTTATTATCAGGTGAAAGTTGATGAAAATAGTGATGAAGGGAATACTGAATAACTTTCTTATTGAGGCATCTTTGAAGTCTTTTGAAACTTTTGCTGAATTCAATTTTTCCCTACAACGACCTTTCTCCTTCTCTACCCATTCTCTCCCAGCTCCCTGCACTGACCTTTCTCCTTTTCTGCCCATCTACTCAGGGTTGGACTTCAAAAATTTTAGCAAAGGGTTCTCTGCCCAGTTGCTGGGTGGGCATACCCATGGTGGGTGTGGCCTAGTCAGCCTCCTGCACCATGGCGAGGGGGGAGGTTTGCCCTCCCCGGACTTTGGAGGCTTTCCTTAAGCCTCTGGGAGGGCAAAAACTGACTCCCTGGGCGCCAGAGGCCCTCTGGAGACCAGTTGCTGGCCTTCCTGAACTTCGAGTAGGCCCGTTTTGCACCGTCCCTGAGCCTCTGCACGACCTACACTTACCTGCATCCAAAACAGGCCGCAGGGGGACTCCTGGGAGGGCAGGGTGGGGTGGGCCAGAAGTGGGATTTGGGGGTTCTCCAAACTGCACAGAATCTTAGCTAAAGGTTCTCCTGAACCTCTGCGAACCCCAGCAGCCCATCCCTGCATCTACTGAAGCAGAGATTCCTGGCTCTATTTGCTGTCTTCCTTTCCCAGCTTCTCTGATGAATGTAGTTCCCTGAACCTTTTGTAAAACTGCACTGTCTTCATCAGCCTGCATGATCAAAAGACCTTTAAAAGACACTTTAAAAGACACAAATCCAGAAAAAGAGGCAATGCCTTTAATATTTTAATGATTTATATTTGTACATCAACTCCAATTCCCTGCTTTAACACTTGGTTTAACATACATTTCCAAAATATATTCTCATTCTCAGACTAATGGTCTCCTAACCATTCTACTATTATTTGCTCTTCCAGATACGGACCAATGCTTCCAGTGCCCAGAAGATCAGTATCCAAACAATAAGCAGAATTTCTGTCTTCTCAAATACAGAACATACCTCTCTTATGAAGAAACATTAGGAAGCAGCTTGATGACAGTGGCCATCATTTTTTCTTTTATTACAGTTTCTGTATTAGGAGTGTTCCTGAAGTACCACAACACTCCTATCATTAAGGCCAACAACTGCAGCCTCTCCTACACCCTCCTCATCTCCCTCCTCCTCTCCTTCCTTTGTCCTCTGCTTTTCATTGGCAGGCCCATGGCGGTGACCTGTCTCCTTCGACAGACTGCTTTCGGGATCATCTTCTCAGTGGCTGTTTCTTGTATATTGGCCAAAACCATCACTGTGGTTCTTGCCTTCATGGCCACCAAGCCAGGATCAAAGATGAGGACGTGGGTTGGGAAAGGACTGGCCCTTTCCATTGTTCTCTCCTGCTCCCTCATTCAAGCTCTCCTTTGTACTGTGTGGCTGGCCACCTCACCCCCTTTCGTAGATGTTGATATGCACTCCTTTGTTTCTGAAATTGTTGTGGAATGCAATGAAGGGTCAGTTGCTATGTTTTATAGTGTCTTATCTTTTATGGGCTTCCTGGCTATGGTCAGTTTTATTGCAGCTTTCCTAGCTAGGAAATTACCAGACAGTTTCCAGGAAACCAAGTCTATTACCTTTAGTATGCTGGTTTTTTGCAGTGTCTGGTTATCCTTTATCCCTGCCTATGTGAGCACCAAAGGGAAATTCACAGTGGCTGTGGAGATCTTCTCCCTCTTGGCCTCCAGTGCTGGGCTCTTAACCTGTGTCTTTTTCCCCAAATGCTACATCATTATTGTGAGGCCTGATCTGAATAAAAGGGATAATCTAATAAAGAGAAATTCCTGAGCAATTGACTTTTGTCAATTTGCAAATAGGATTAGCATTGTGGGGTGAGGTGAAAGAACTTTAATTTTTAAAGTGAGTGGTGGTTAGCTACAGCTTTCCATAGCACTTTATTCAGTAGATTCAGATTCAACTGTAAACATGTGCAAGAGTCAAGCAAACTCAAATTATTTCAGACCCACAGGATTTAAAGTGAGATTTGGCAGAGATGTCACATTTTGCTCTTGCTAATTTTATTTTATTCTTAAATCTTTACCACTGTGGTAAGGCAATTTTTAGACATTAAGGATAATACATGGATGCAGTGCAAGTATAAACTCCAGTGGTATGTTGATGATATTTAAAAATAATCCATCTTTTTGTTGAATATTGCACATTTTATAAATTATTTTAGAAAAGAAAAAAAGTACAGAAAGAAAGAAGAAAAAGAAATACAGAAAGAAGAAGCTTCCAATTTCTGATTTCCTTTGCTTCCAGTAATGACAAAATTATATCTTACTCTATAATTACCAAAGAAAGCACACTCTTTTCTATTACCCAGTTTTTTCCTAATCAGTGAAACCACAAATCTTAAGGGCATTTTTGCAGTTTATGCAAAAACACAAATAGATGTTTTTCTCTACTCTTCTAAATTAAAATTATTTTAGCCAACAAGTTCCTTCATCTTTACTAACCATTCGTCTATTGTGGGTATAATCAAAGTGTCAGGTTCCAGAAGGTTCTGGAGCACAGTTCTGGTTTGTAGAGTTTTATCTCTGCTCCAACACAAACTGACCAACAAGGAATGCTTCAGCAAAACAATGAATTCTAGTCAGGGCTAACCACTCAGTGCTCCCCATCACCTTTTAAATTCTTCCCGCCTCCCCACCCTATCACGTACACAATCCCATCACCATGTGACCCTGGAACCGTTCGTTTAGCAGGTGGCTGCTGCCCAGTTGGCCGCGGCCACCTCTCAGCTGTTTGCCACCATTGCCTCCCTCACTACCTCTCAGCTGTTGATGCTGCCACGGCTCCATTGTTTTATTAGGAGGCCAAGTGGGTGGAAGAAAGTTAGTCCCGGATGGTGGGCGGTGTTTGGATCATCCTGTCGCAATCTCCCCCACCAGAATGGCAGCCCCAGGCTGCCAGGCGCGCCAGAGTTGAGACAAAGATTTTCAGTTTTGAGTATATAATAGTCTTGCTGCAATTTTCATATATAAAAATAAAGTTCCATGGCTTTTTTTTTTCCTAGTTATCTATGTATTTATCCTAAAAGAAATGTCTCTGGTTTCAATTGTATATTAGTCTTCCAAATATTCTGAATTATTTATTTCTATTCAAAATACTTTTGGCTTGTTTACATGTCTATCATACATAATAAAGTTTCCATTCATGTTTTTCACATTTCCAGCAGCAAAAATTAAAAGACTTTATGCAACCTAGATAAATTTCTCTGGTGGTAATTTCCAACAATACATCATTTTATAAACATTATCTGTAAGACTAAAAGTGAAAATTTTAATTCTTTCAACCATATATTTCTCCATTGATCCATTTGTATATTATATTATACAGGTAATTGTCAATGTATAACCATAATTAAGAGTAGAATTTCAATCATTGAACAAAGCATGGTAAGGGTTAGTGTCATTAAGCCAGACATCCAAATGGCTCCTTTTTCAATGATTGCAATTCTGGCATTCCTGATTGCTTTCATTAAACAATCTCCCTGATTATTAAGTGGACAGAGAAACCAAACTACCAGCCAAAGAATTTCAGCTCTGCATTGAGATGAAATTCTACCAACAATAGCAATAGCACTTAGACTTATATACCACTTCATAGTGTTTACAGCCCTCTCTAAGCAGTTTACAGAGTCAGCAATATTGTCCCCAACAATCTGGCTGCTCATTTTACCCACCTCGGAAGGATGGAAGGCTGAGTCAACCTTGAGGAAAGCTGAGTCAACCTTGAGCCTGATGAGATTTGATCTGCCAAACTGCTGGCAGCCGTTGATCAGCAAAAGTAGAGTACTGCACTCAAAACACTGTGCCACCATGGCTCATAACAGCAGGCAGCTGTTTCACAGCAAAAGGGCTGCCTGCCAGAGTGTTTATTTCCCCAAATCTTCAGGAATGAATCATCGAGGGAGGCCACTGTTCCTCAGACGGCTGGCTGTGAGTCCCTCCTTGTGAAGTGGGGTCATGGGGTTCAGATGGGTTTGCTGATCATGTACCTGGCTCCCTGCCACGTGGCAGCAGCCCTGCCTGAGCTCCTCGACGTTATCGCCACGGTGGCGGTAGATACCCCCAGACTTATGGTCATGGGGGATTTCAACCTGCCATCTGTGGGTGAGACGTTGGAGGTGGCTTGGGAGTTCATGGCTTCCATGACAGCTATGGACCTGACCCAGTTAATTCATGGCCCCACCCACCCAGGGGGAAACACGCTGGACCTGATTTTTGTCTCTGGACAGTGGTTGAGTGATCTTGAGATAGGAGACATAGTCACCGAGCCCTTGTCATGGTCGAATCACTCTCTCCTTCGCCTTGACCTTTGAACCTCTATACCCCATCACAGGGAGGCGGAGCCGGTAAAATGGTTCCGCCCCAGGCGCCTGATGGAACCTGATAGGTTCCAGATGGAGCTTGGGCCATTTCCTGAGGCTCTGGCACACGCCTCGACTAGGAACCTAGTGGCCGCCTGGGATAGGGCAGCCACTGGAGCTCTGGATCGGGTTGTGCCTTTGTGGCCTCTGACCCGGCGCCGATCTCACCTAGCTCCTTGGTTCACTGTGGAGCTGAGGGAGATGAAGTGCTGGAAAAGACGCCTAGAGAGTAGTTGGAGGGCCAGTCTTTCTGAATCCAACCAGACACTGGTAAGATCTCATATTAAGAATTACCTAGTGGCAATAAAAGCAGCAAAATGTACATATTTTGCTGCTCTTATTGTGTCATCAGATAATCGCCTGGCCACTCTGTTTAGGGTGACCCACTTCCTGCTCCAGCAGGAAGCGTGGGAGGACCCCTTGGAGGGTAGAACCAAGGATTTTGTTCAATAACTACATGACAAAATCACTCAGATTCGGGAAGATCTGGACTCCGACTGGGTAGTTCCAGGGGGGATGACTGAGGCAGGTCTTGAGAATGTTACCTGGGATGAGTTTGATCCTGTGACCCCTGATGACGTGGACAGGATTCTGGGTGGACTGAACGCGACCACATGTTTATTGGACCTGTGCCCCTCCTGGTTAGTGCTGGCTTCCCGGGAGGTGAAGCGAGGCTGGCACCAGGGGATTATAAATGCTTTGTTGGGTGATGGTGACTTCCCCACCACCTTGAAAGAGGCGGTGGTGAGGCCTCTCCTCAAGAAGCCTTCCCTGGACCCGGCAGTGTTGGCTAATTATCGTCCGGTCTCCAACCTTCGTTTTGTTGCGAAAGTTGTTGAGAGTGTGGTTATGCGACAGCTCCCCCAGTACCTGGATGAAACAACGTATCTGGATCCGTTCCAGTCGGGCTTCAGGCCTGGGTACAGCATGGAAACAGCATTGGTTGCATTGGTTGATGATCTCTGGAGGGCTCGGGACAGGGGTTGCTCCTCTGTCCTGGTCCTATTAGACCTCTCAGCGGCTTTTGATACCATCGACCATGGTATCATGCTGCACCAGTTGGAAGAGTTAGGGGTGGGGGGCACTGTATTATGGTGGTTCTCCTCCTTTCTCTCCGACCATTGCAGTCTGTGTTGGCAGGGGGGCAGAGGTCAACCCCAAGGCCCCTCATATGTGGGGTGCCACAATGGTCGGTCCTCTCGCCCCTTTTGTTCAACATTTATGTAAAGCTGCTGGGAGAGATCATCCGTGGTTTCGGGGTGGAGTACCATCAGTACGCTGACGACACCCAGCTGTACATCTCCACCCCGGATTACCCCAACGATGCCCTTGAAGTGATGTCCCGGTGCCTGGAGGCCGTATGGATCTGGATGGGGAGGAACAGGCTCAGGCTCAACCCATCCAAGACCGAGTGGCTGTGGTTTCCGATGTCCTGATATAGTCAGTTGGCGCCATCACTGACTATTGGGGGCGAATCATTGGCCCCCACGGAGAGGGCTCGCAACTTGGGCGTCCTCCTGGATTCACGGCTGTCTTTAGAAGAGCACTTGACGGCCGTGACTGGGAGGATTTTTCATCAGGTTCGCCTGATCCGCCAGTTGCGTCCCTTTCTGGATCAGGACTCGTTACGCACGGTCACTCATGCCCTCGTCACCTCCCGCCTGGACTATTGCAACGCTCTCTACATAGGGCTCCCCTTGAGGAGCACCCGGAGGCTCCAACTGGCGCAGAGTGCAGCCGTGCGGGTGGTAATGGGAGCGACATGGCGCTCCCATGAAACACCTCTCCTGCGCGAGCTGCACTGGCTCCTGGTGGTCTTCCGGGTGCACTTCAAGGTTTTGGTTACCACCTTTAAAGCGCTCCATGGCTTAGGACCTGGTTATCTACGGGACTGCCTACTACCACCAATAGCCTCCCACTGGCCAGTACGCTCTCATAGAGAGGGACTCCTCCGGGTGCCGTCAGCCAAACAGTGTCGACTGGCGGCCCCTAGGGGGAGAGCCTTCTCTGTGGGGGCACCTACTATCTGGAATGAGCTCCCCCCGGAGATACGGAGGATCCCGGATCTGCGCACCTTCTGCCGCGCTGTGAAGACCTTTTTATTCCATCAGGCGGGCTTGGCCTAATCTCTTCCCTTTTTAAATATCTAAATTTTAATCTGTTTTTAAATTATTGGGGTGTTTTAATCTGTCTGGGCCAAAAATGATTTAATTTGATTTTATCTGGTTTTTAAATTTTGTGTATCTATGTATTTTATTGTTGGCTGTTCACCGCCCTGAGTCCTTCGGGAGTAGGGCGGTATACAAATCAAATAAACTAAACTAAACTAAACTAAACTAACCATCTAAAACAAAAAGGATGCCTAAACTATCACTTCTTGTATGACTTGGCCATTCAATAATTTAAAACAGAAAAACGTTTGCCATTCAATGGTACCAAATGACTTAAAATCCTAAATTAAAGAAAACAAATCATAGATTTATTAAAAACAAATAAAATTAAGCATAGATCTAAAAAGAGTGGTAGTAATAGTTGCATCATTCAGAATTTTCAAATTTGCCTCCCATTTTGAAATACAGAAGCAAATCCATTTCAGTTAAATAAAATTTTAAATTGGTCACAGACTTCAAAATTGGAAAATTCTCCTAGAAATACATATACATTTTTTTTAATTAAAACTTTCTTTTCATGAGCTGATGTTTATTGTTCAGTTCAGGTCTCATCACAATGATAAAACATTTGGGAAGAAAGATGCATACCAGTAAGCCAGCACTGGAGGAGGTCATGGAGAAGATCTCCACAGCTAACATATATTTTCCCCTTGTGCTTAGATAAGTTGGAATAAAGCACAGCCAAACACTGCAGAAGACCAACATGCTGAAGGTAATGAATTTGGCTTCGTTGAAACTATCAGGTAACTTCCTAGCTAGAAAAGCAGCAGAGAAGCTAACCAGAGCAAGAAAACCCATAAAGCCCAAAACACAGCAGAACATGACTGAGTCTTCATTGCACTCCAAGATGACTTCTTCAGACATTGACTGCATATCAAAATCTGGATATGGTGGGGATATTATTAGCCATACAGCACAAATACATATTTGAACAAAGGAGCAGGAAATAATAATGTAGCTGACCATTCTTCCACCCACCCATTTCTTCAATCTGGAACCAGGTTTGGTGGCTATGAATGCTAGAACCACAACAAAGGTTTTGGCCAATACACAAGAAATTGCTACAGAAAAGATGAGGCCAAAAGCTGGTTGTCGAAGGAGACACAAAATCTTATCTGGTCTCCCGACAAATAGAAAGACACAAAGGAAAGAGAGGAGGAGGGAAACTAGAAGTATATAAGTGAGATTTCGGTTGTTGGCTTTGACGATGGGAGTGTCTTTGTGTTTCATGAATACTGTGATGATCAAAGTTGTCATTAAAGAAAAACAAAGGGAAAGAACAGTCAGACTGATCCCCAAAGGTTCTTCGTAGGACAAAAAAGTGATCCGTTTTGGAATGCACATATTTTTGTCAGGATTTGGATATTGATCTACAGGACATGGGGAGCAGTCATCCATATCTAAAAAAGAACACAGTGGAATTCATACAGTTGATTATAGACAGTGTTGTATCCCAATGTCTTAGTCCCATTATAGTTGGAAATTTCCTACCTTTCTCCTTTGATATTTTCCCTTCTGGGCACAGCCAGCAACCATAGCAGCAAAACGACTCCCCTTCTTTCTTGGCCTTGCAGTGTCCTGTCTCACAAGGATCATTACACAAAGATAAAGGTAATGCCTATCATTGAATGAAAAAGAATGTTTTAAGATACAGAGGTGAAATAAATGCTTGGAGTGATACTGTTAAAATAGAATTAACATAATAAAAATGAATTGATAAGCAAAAGTGATGTCATGACATCATTTTAGTTGTATTTGTTGTGAAATTATAATTAATTAAATATCTACAATTATTGGCATTTTCCCAAACCATCTGTCAGTGTTCCAAGTTGAATTCTAATGGAGTTCCTCATTGGAATTCAGAACTCCAAGACGAAGTCCATCAAAGTAGGAATTTATTAGAGAAATCATGTTGGCACATCTGGAAAAAATCCAAATCTAAAATCCCACATTTTCCCCCACCTACACTAAAGCTCACACCCTGCCGTGTTACATTCACATCATATACCCAATCAATCTCCTGCCTCAGCTGCTACCAAACTTCAGTCACTACCCTCCAGCAACCCGTCCTTGATCTCATGTGAAATAATGTTGTTGTGATTAGGTTCCTGTTCCCACAGCTCGCCATCCTCCCTTCTCTCCAAAGGCATTATCTATGCTGGTCAGTTAAAGTTAGTTTTCTCAACTTCTGAATTATGATCTGATGAAATGTAATACAGTGTATTAAAGCTTTTACATCAAAACCATGAAAACCATAGTCTATAATTCATAGAGTGCAGAGGGCACAAAGTAAAGGATACAATATTCTGTACCAAGTATTAGAAAAGTAAACATTATAGATGTTATAGATATTTTTTCCTTCTGCAGGGCATTTGTTCTTAGGTTAGTTCAGAGATGATGCTCTGGAACAATCATCAATATATATTTTATGCTACATGAATGAAGACAGACCAATTTAGATTTAAACAGCTAACCTGATTAAAGCCTACTGGCCACGTGATGGAATCTACAGAAATATTGAAGAACTTCTCTGGTGGAGCTGTGGGAACTATCCCTCCAACTTTGACTCTAACAAAGGATTTGTTTGGGAATGTGATCCAGTTGATGATATCATATCCACCAATGAATTCTCCATTTTTATCAAAGGAGATCTTTTCACCAACACTGTTGTTGAATCTGACACTTCTCAGAAAAGAATGAACCTGAAATACAGAGACAGTCAAAGAAAAACAGGAGGCAGAAATATATGTTCAAAACATAACAATGATTCCAAAAGGGAGTAGATATGACACTACTGAAAAACAATTAAACTGTATTAACAGGATTGCACAGTAAAATATTAACAAAAAATTATCTATGATCTGAGTTATTGCTCAGGTAAAATCCTTCAGTATAAAGCAAGAGAATAATAAGACAAAATGTAATGTCTTTACATTTACTATATGTATGTTACTTTTCAAAAGAGGCAGTAATGATCGTAAGATATATGAGGTTATGGTGACCTAAACAGGATCACTTGAATTGGAGGAGTTATGTGTGTTCAATAATGACTCACATACAAAACTGGGCTACAATGTCTGACATTTCCACTCCTGGTTAACTGCCAATAAAATAAGATCATCAGGTTCTCTCTCTTGCCTGGCTATTGTGTTACAAATGGGGAAATATCCATATCTTTATAGATCAGAGGAATGGCCCTGAAGAACCTTATAAGATTTGCCCAACCAATGGTCACAAGCCATGGTCATTCTTATCTTCAAAAAGAGAGACCCCAACCTAGTTGAAAATTACAGACCAATCTCCTTATGTTGCGTCACCTGTAAAGTCATGGATCAATCATCCACCAATCTATTATCCTCCACCTAGAGACAAGCAACCTACTCTCCAACAAATAATTTGGTTTCAGAAAAACATTTCTCCTGTAATCTACAACTACTACACTGCAAAACATATGGACTACACATCTCGATCAGGGCAAAGCAATAGATGCAATTTACATAGACTTCTGTAAAGCCTTTGATTCACTGGTACATGATAAACTACTTTTAAAATTAAAATCTTATGGCATGTCTAGACTCCTACATAAATGGATAGCTACCTTCCTGTTAAACAGGCAACAAGTGGTCAAAAAAGGAAGTGCTCTATCAAATCCTGTACCTGTTAACAGTGGTGTTCCCCAAGACAGCGTTTTAGGACCAATACTCTTTATACTTTACATAAATGACCTTTGCGATCATATTAAAAGCAACTGTGTTCTCTTCGCTGATGATGTAAAACTATTCAACACCACTGACAATGCTACTACCCTTCAAAAAGATCTTGACTATGTGTCAGTTTGGTCCTGCGGCATGCGCAAGATGGCAGTCCTCTGGAAGATCGGCTGGTGAGGATATTGAGAGGATTGAATGTTTGGGAGTGGTGGGGGCTGAATTTCCATCTTTCACCCCCACATCCAGTTTGCTGAGAGCTTGGCGGTTTGGATGAGCCGTCCCTGGCTGGAACTGGCTCTCGGATGGCCCGGGGACAGCGATTTGAGCGATTTGAAGTGAAGAAGGATTGCATCAGTTGGGCGCCGCTGGGAGGGTGGCGGCAGCTCTCTGGGATGGGGCCCGGGCCGTGGAGATTTTGCGGTGTGATGGGTGCAACTGGATGTTAGAGGCTGCTCCGATGGCAATGGGCTCTGACCTGAAGGCTGTGGGGATGTACTGCTCAGCTTTTGTTTAGCTGGGACTTTGAAATCCCCCACTGTGACTTGAGGCCCTGGAAGATCTGGGCAAAGACTGTCCCAAGAGGATCAGCGGTGGCTGCAAGGGTGAGTGTGCCAAGGAAGATCTGAGGGGCTGGGAGTGGGTTAGAGGGGATTGACAATCCTCCATCTTTGTCTCCCCCTTGGAATCCCTCTCCACCCCAGGATATGGCCTCTCCTGACTGCTGCCCTGACTCTGTTTTAGGCCGGACCAGTCTGCTAGCTTCAGTGTTTTGGAACCTTACCATCACCATTCCTATTTATTGCCACCTGACCCCCCCCTTTTTTTTTTCTGTCATCATTCTATTACTGCCTCCCCTCCATCGCCTTCCATCGATCTCGGCACAGGGGAAAGGAATTGCGGGCCAAGGGCAAGGGACTGAGAGTCTTGGACTAGTGCTGCTATTTCATTCTGGGGGAATGGTCTACAAACTCTGCTAGGTGCTTTTGCCACCTAGCTGTCATGAGAGGGCTGCTGCGGTCATTTTCTCCCTGGTTAAAAATCGTCACAGCTGTTTTTCTGACTTTTTCATCGCTGTGAGAGAGCAGAT
Source organism: Pantherophis guttatus (assembly GCF_059756535.1). Lineage (NCBI taxonomy): Eukaryota > Metazoa > Chordata > Lepidosauria > Squamata > Colubridae > Pantherophis > Pantherophis guttatus. The sequence continues at coordinate 20,509,828 of NC_142066.1, forward strand.
GGATTTCCAGTACCCTTACGCCCTATGGCGCTGCATTTGCCTCCCTGCTCTACCATCGCCGGCGCCTATATTCACCTTTCATCTACCTCTTACATTTTCAACTGGCTTACACTTTGGCGGACCTCCTCTCGCTGCGAGATGCCCCCCTCTCATGGACTTTGCCTTCTAGTCTATCGAAGGCCTACCTCAAGGACGGGTTTTAGAACCCCAAGAGGTGGCATGTTTCAAAGCGGGGCCTGAGGGGCTTTTTAACTAGGGTTTTAAATCAAATTTTAAGGTGACCCAGGAGGTGGGGGGTAGTGGGTTTGGGGGAAAACCCACTGAGGGTGGGGCCTGGTCCAGCAGGGGGTTGCAGCATGGGGGGGTGCGGGGCTCTGGGACAAGGAGGGGGCTATAGTCCATACCAACGAGGGCTATTCCATTAGTACTGTGGGTGGGAGGGGCAGACATAGTGGGAGCAAGGGGCCATATCCTGTTGTGGGGGCACATGCTCGCTGTCTCTGAGTGGTGGTGCGCTCTGGCCCCCAATGCTCCTCTCGTCCCCCGGGTTGCACAGAGCCTCAAGGCCCTGGCCTCTGGTTGATGTTGTGCAATGCCAGGTCTGTGGTAAATAAAGCCCCGCTCATTTGTGATCTTGTTTTGGAGGGGGGAGCGGACCTGGTGGGTATTACAGAAACCTGTTTGGACCAGGAGGGGGGGTCCCCCTGGTTGAAATGTGCCCACCAGGTTTCCATCCATTCCATCGACTGAGGCCTTAGGGTAGGGGCGGAGGGGTGGTGGTTGTTATAAAGGAAGATCTTGATCTGAAGAAGGCCACTCTACCTCAGATAGACGGATGTGAGTCCCTCCTTGTGAAGTGGGGTCATAGGGTGCAGGTGGGCTTGCTGGTCACGTACCTGCTCCCTGCCACGTGGTGGCAGCCCTGCCTGAGCTGCTCAATGTAATAGTCGGGGTGGTGGTTGATACCCCCAGGCTTAGGGTCATGGGGGATTTCAACCTGCCATCCATCGGTGAAACGTCTTTTTTTAAACAAATTTGATTTATATGCCGCCCTTCTCTGGAGACTCAGGGCGGCTTACAATGTGTTAAGCAATAGCCTTCATACTTTTGTATATTTATACAAAGTCAGCTTATTGCCCCCACAAACTGGGTCCTCAATTTACCTACCTTAGAAAGGATAGAAGGCTGAGTCAACCTTGAGCCTGGTGAGATTCGAACTTACAGTAATTGCAGACAGCTGGTGTTAATCACAATGCTATCAGTCTGCTGAGCCACCAGCAGGTGGAGTCTGAGGCAGCTCGGGAGTTCATGGCTTCCATGACGGCTATGGACCTGACCCAGTTAGTTCATGGCCCCACTTACATGGGGGGGGGGCACACGCTGGACTTGGTTTTTGTCTCTAGTCAGTGGCTGAATGGCCTGGATATAGGGGATGTAGTGATTGAGCCCTTGTCATGGTCAGATCATTCTCTCCTTCGACTCGATCTTCAGACTGCTACAACCTGCTGCAGGGAGGCGGAACCAACCAGATGGTTCCGCCCCAGGTGCCTGATAGTTTCCAGATGGAGCTTGGGCCATTTCCTGAGGTTCTGGCTCACGATCCGACTGAAGACCTGGTGGCTGCCTGGGATAGGGCGGCTGCTGGAGCTTTGGACCGTGTCATGCCTTTGCGGCCTCTGACCCGGCGCCAATCTCACTTGGCTCCCTGGTTTTCCGAGGAGCTGAGGGAGATGAAGCGCTGGAAAAGACACCTGGAGAGCGGTTGGAGGGCTAGCCTTTCCAAATCGAACCAAACACTGGTGAGGTCTCATATTAAGACCTACCTAGTGGCAATAAAAGCGGCAAAATTTAATTGTTTTTCCACTCTTATCGCGTCTGCAGATAACCGCCCAGCTGCCCTGGTTAGAGTGACCCGCTCCCTGCTCCATCCGGGAGCGCGGGAAGACCCCTTGCAGGGTAGAGATGAGGATTTTGTGCAGTATCTGCATGATAAAGTCGCTCAAATTCGGGAAGGACTGGACTCCGACTGGGTAGATTTGGGTGGTGGTGGGGAGATGAGGGCGAATGGTCTTGAGAGTGTTATCTGGGAGGAGTTTGATCCTGTGGCTCCCGAGGACATGGACAGGATTCTGGGTAGGCTTAGCACGGCCACATGTTTATTGGACCCATGTCCCTCCTGGTTGGTGCTGGCTTCACGGGAGGTTACATGTGGCTGGCTCCAGAGGATTATCAATGCTTCTTTGAGTGAGGGTTATTTTCCTGCTGCCTTGAAAGAGGCGGTGGTGAGGCCCCTCCTCAAGAAGCCCTCCCTGGACCCAGCCTTTTAGCAAATTATCGTCCAGTCTACAACCTTCGCTTTGTGGCAAAGGTTGTTGAGAGTGTGGTGGCGCGACAACTTCCCCAGTACCTGGATGATGTGATCTATCTAGATCCGCTCCAGTCGGGTTTCAGGCCTGGGTACAGCATGGAAACGGCATTGGTTGCATTGGTTGATGATCTCTGGAGGGCTCGGGACAGGGGTTGTTCCTCTGTCCTGGTCCTTTTAGATCTCTCAGCGGCTTTTGATACCATCAACCATGGTATCATGCTGCACCAGTTAGAGGGGTTGGGAGTGGGCGGCACCATGCTGTGGTGGTTCTCCTCCTTTCTCTCTGACTGGTCACAGTTTGTGTTGGCACACCTTATGTGTGGAATGCACAAGGGTCGGTCCTCTCGCCCCTCCTGTTCAACATTTATGTGAAGCCATTGGGTGAGATCATCCATGGTTTCGGGGTGCAGTTCCATCAGTACGCTGATGACACTCAGCTGTACATTTCCACCCTGAACCAACCCAATGATGCCCTTGCTGTGATGTCCCGGTGCCTGGAAGCTGTGCAGACCTGGATGGGGAGAAACAAGCTCAGGCTCAACCCTGCCAAGACCGAGTGGCTGTGGCTTCCAGCATCCTGATATAGTCAGCTGGTGCCATCGCTGACTATTGGGGGTGAGTCGTTGGCCCCCACAGAGAGGGCTCGCAACTTGGGTGTCCTCCTGGATGCACGGCTGTCCTTGGAAGAACATGTGGCGGCCATGGCCAGGGGGGCATTTTATCAGGTTCGCCTGATCCGCCAGTTGTGGCCATTTCTGGATCGGGACACCTTACGCACGGTCACTCATGCCCTCGTCACCTCCCGTCTGGACTACTGCAATGGTCTCTACATGGGGCTCCCCTTGAAGAGCACCCAGAGGCTCCAATTGCTCCAGAATGCAGCCGCGCGAGTGATTGTGGGAGCAACATGGCGCTCCCATGTAACACCTCTCCTGCACGAGCTGCACTGGCTTCCGGTGGTCTTCCGGGTGTGATTCAAGGTGCTGGTTACCACCTTTAGAGCTCTCCATGGCTTAGGACCCGGGTATCTTCGAGACTGCTTTCTGCCACCAAGAGCCTCCCGCCGGCCAGTACGCTCCCACAGAGAGGGGCTTCTTGGGGTGCCGTCGGTCAAACAGTATCGGCTCGCGGCCCCCAGGGGGAGAGCCTTCTCTGTGGGGGCACCTGCCCTATGGAACGAATTGCCCCTGGAGATAAGGAGGATTCCAGATCTACACACCTTCCGCCGCGCCCTCAAGACTTTTCTATTCTAACAAGCCGGGCTGGCCTAACTCTTTTAATTGAGTGATTTAGTTCTTAATTTGATTTTAAATTAGGGGTGTTTTAATTGTCGTGGGCCAATACTATTTAATTTGTTTTAAACTATTTTTAAATTTTGTATTCTATCTATTTTTATCTTCGGCTGTTCACCACCCTGAGTCCTTCGGGAGAAGGGCGGTATATAAATTTGAACAATAAATAAACAAATAAACAAATAAACTTCAAATTTCAACCAACAAATACTCTGTCTTGCACAATGCCAAAAAAAAAAAAAAATCAGAACATAAAATACAAGTTAGATGGACATGATCTTGTAGATGAACCTCATTATGTCAAGGACCTTGGAGAACTAATTTCTAAAGATCTAAGTACCAGAGACCACTGTAACAAAAAGACATTAAGAGTTGTTGACCTAATCTTGCATAGCTTCTTCTCTGGTAATATTGTACTACTAACTAGAGCATACAAAACATTTGTTAGACCAATTTTTGAATACAGCTCATCTGTCTGAAACCCACACTGCATATCGGACATTAATACAATTGAGAGGGTCCAGAGATATTTCACAAGAAGAATCCTCCATTCTTCTACCTACAATAGAATACCTTATGCCACCAGACTTAAAATTTTGGGCTTAGACAACTTAGAACTACACCGCCTTCAGTCTGACCTAAGTGTAGTACATAAAATTATCTGTTACAATGTCCTACCTGTCAATGACTACTTCAGCTTCAACCACAACAACACACGAGCAAACAATAGGTACAAACTCAAGGTAAACCACTCCAAACTTGATTGCAGAAAATATGACTTCAGCAATAGAGTGGTCAATGCCTGGAATGCATTTCCTGACTGTGGTTTCCTCCCCAAACCAGGGGTGAAATCCATCAGGTTCTGGAGAACTGGTAGCAGAAATTTTGAGCAGTTTGGCGAACCAGTAGCGGAAATTTTGAGTAGTTTGGAGAACCAGCAAATACCACTTCTGGCTGGCCCCAGAGTGGGGTGGGAATGGAGATTTTGCAATATCCTTCCCCCAGGAGTTGGGAGGGAATGGGGATTTTGCAGGATCCTTCCCCTGCCACACCCACCAAGCCACGCCCACAGAACCAGTAGTAAAAAAAAAATGGATTTCACCACTGCCCCACAAGCCCACAAAACTTTAACCTTAGACTGTCTATTGTTGACCTCATCCTATTCCTAAAATGTCTGTAAGGGGTGTGCATAAGTGCACGAACGTGCCTACCGTCCCTGTCCTAATGTCCCTTTTCATGTATTCAAAATCATGTTTATACTCTTATCTATTATCTTATATATGCTTAACAAAATAAATAAATAAATAAATAAATAATAAAATAAAATAAAATAATAAAATAAAATAATAAAATAAAATAAAATAAAATAAAATAAAAATAAAATAAAAAATAAAATAAAATAAAATAAAATAATAATAAAATAAAATAAAATAAAATAAAATAAAATAAAATAAAATAAAATAGTCAGTAGTAGGGCAACAGACTGATAAGCTGAAGTTGAGTCTGGGTCAAGATAAGTAATTTGAGAAAAAAATTCAGGAAAACCTCTGGAGATTCTCAGTCATCCAGGTCATGGTTGTCCTAAAGATGTTTTTTTTCCAAGAGGAAACTGGACTTTCTGGTTTTTATTTGAGAACACAAAGAACTTCTTGGATGAGAAGACAAATGTCTTCAAAAAAAACACCCAGAAAGTCCAGTTGCCTCTTGAAAAAAAAAACACCTTTGGGATTTCAGGAAAACATAGTTCACACAACATGAATGTAAGGGAGGGATAAGCAGACTGTTAATGAAACTGTTACAATAACAATAGTGCCGGCCGACATGAAATGGGTTTCTTAGTTTGGACTACATGTTGGGATTGACAGTATTTTAGAGGTCTTTATGAACAAGGCAGTACAGGAACACAAAAGTACAGGTTCTTCCCATTTCTTCACTGATGATTCAAACTTGCAATAGCAGTGGTACTTCTGTTGTCTTTGGAATACTGGTTTTTACAGGGTCCCTGCAATTGGATGGTCACAATCTGGGCATGTGGAAAATGCCCTTGATTTATGACTATTGCAGCTTCCCAATCTCATGATTTCTAGCCTTTCCCTAAGGCTTCCCACAAGGAAAGTAAATGGAGAACTTGGAAGAAAGTTGGAAGTTGTAATCACGTGGGGTCCTTGCTTATCAATAATAACTGGGGGGGGGTGTCTGCCGGAATTGTTGTCGCTAAGCTGGATGGTCAAGTGACACCACACTTTATAATTGCATCACTTAGCAATGGATATTCAGCCCATCACTAAGTAAGGACTACCTGTAAAATGGACAGTAGAAAACAAAATCTAAAATTCCTTTAGAAAATACTTTTAGAACACAATATTCTAACTAAAGAAATAACATCTAAATTAAAGACATTCAGCAGTGGAAATAGATGATTGCTGAAATGTGTTCAAAAAGAAATTGAACCAACATATTATAAAGCAAAGGCTGGATTTGATGCCTTAGATTGCATTTTGAATACTATGATTCTTTCACCTCATGTGACTAGATATGTCTTGCAACAGGTAGGCTCAAAATACATATTCTACTTTGGTCCAATTTTCTTAAAGCCCTGAGATTTAAAAACACTTTTATTCCCTCACCTGTTTCTTTTGGAACTGAGTCCCTGGAAACATTAACCACTATTTTCTTTCTTCTCTATTCATTTATTATAAACTATACACTGTTGTTGGGAATACCTTTGTGTAAAAAAGCAGGTGAGCCAAAAATGGTATGTGAAAAGGTGAAAATCCAGCAACTGATGGAAAGGGAACTTCTGTCAAAAATGTCAAAATGTCAAAAGCCATAGACCAGGGGTCTGCAACCTTAAACACTCAAAGAGCCATTTGGACCCATTTCCCACAGAAAAGAAAACACCGGGAGCCACAAAACCCTTCCCATGCCTGACTATTTCTTGAGCGGCCACAAAACTAGCATATGTAGTTGAATTAAACATTTTGTTTCCTTCTGAAATTTTTCTTTTCTTGGATTTATCCATGGTTGGCCTACCGGGGGTTGAAAAGCTCAATAAATCGCATGTTGGTGGATTTCGCACCTTGGAGGTTATGACGCATATTTTGAATGACAGGGAGCTGCAGCAGAAGGGTGAAAGAGCCACATGCGGCTCCATGCCCTACACGATATTATTTGTTAGAGCATATGGAGAGATGTTGCAACTACAGATATAGTATTTACTCCACTAGCAGGCTTACCTGCCACCACATATGATTGTCGAAATATTTCCTTCCTTCTTTCACTGTTGTTTTTCCCCTGCATTTGGATAGAAAGAGAGATTGCAAAGCATGTGCCACAGCATAGACTGCATTGTAAATATTGTAACTCTGTGCACTCATCCGTGTTTCAAAAACAGATGTGGGAAGGGTCTCCAACCTCTCCTGTCCAGTACATTTCTTCTCAGATGTCTCAGTTTTTGAAATTGAGAAGAAACATTCGAATGCCTGTTCCCAAAAATCTTTCCGAAAGTGATCATGTTGGTTGTTGTTTGGATTTAGGTTTTGAAAAAAATCCTGGAAGTTTTGGACCTCTTTTGTGTGAACTGCAAAGGATAAAACACCATGTAGGAAATGAATGTCCATAAATTTCTCAATGGAGTTTGAAATAAAATCTGTCTGAGCAGATGTAATCAAGATTTTTGTCTTTTTTGGTATATCCACCACTTCTGATAACTGGAGGAGACTTCTCAGAAATGACATGGAGCGAATTTCACCATACACGATTATCACATTGGCTGTGCTGTTCATGAGAACATGGTATATATGTAGCATATTGTCTATGATATCAGTAAAATCACTGTAAAAAGCTAAGATTGGGAACTCTGCTATGAATTCAATGCAGATGCCATGTTCAGAAAATGTAGGGAGCACTTCTTGTACAAGTCTCTCTCCTTTGTCATCATTTACCACAAGAATTCCAATCCAGATCCATCTAAAATACAAAAATAGCTTCAGGAGACCCTTATCTTCGTGCGATTCATCTGGAAACATTTGTTGGAAGAAAACTGATTGAGTCTCTTTATCCATGACTGGAGCAGAGCCATAGGTCAACTACAGAAAGATAAACATATGCAATTTCAAAGGTCTATGTGAGCCTCTGGAAATGTGTAAATTTCTTTGGGTAACTTTATTCTTATATACTGAAACATTATGCAGCTAGTTGTGCTTATTTAGGAATATCAACCAAGATGTCACTCTTAAGGTACCAGTAAATATCTTTTCCTGGAAGTAATACCCCCACTGTCTATTCAGATTTTCTCATTACTCATGCAGCTCTGCTATCAAGCAGAAAAATATATCCAGGAATCTGAAAATTTACTCCCTTCTAAAGAGAGAAGACTACAGACTTCTGGGGTGGTATGGCAGAATAATTATACTAATATAAATAATATTACAATACTATAAATATTATATAAGTAATGTATCTTCAGCATCTCTTACCTGAGGAGCTTTATAGATGGACAATAAAGTTGCCATGTGAAGAGAGATGTCAGGTGCTCCAATAATTGCAGCCAAATTTTGGGGGATGCCACACTTGTAGTTAGGGATGAATTTGCCCTGAGTGAAAGGCAGCAACATTGAGGCAAAGTAAGTCCATCCGGGACTAAAATTGCTGTTAAAAATGTGGAAGCCCAGCGTGATGTTGGGTAGGATCTGACGATTTTCATTAATCTGTTTTATAGTAAATGCTAAAGCCAGGATATGCTGGTAATTCTGAAAAACTATTCTGTAAAACATTTTTTAAAAAATCCATTAAGAAAACTCTGCTTCACATTATGACACTTCTGATCTTTCAGTACAATATTTTATGGAATATGTTTTAGTGCAATGTACAGGTAGTCCTTGACTTACAACCGTTCATTTAGTGACCATTCAAAGTTACAACAGCACTGGAAAAAGTGACTTATGATCGTTTTTTACACTTACGACCCTTGTAGCACTCCCAAGGCCACGTGATCAAAATTCAGACACTTAGCAAATGACTCACATTTATGATGGTTGCAGTGTTCCAAGATCATGTGATCAGCTTTTGTGACCTTCAGATCAGCAGAAGCCAGATTCACTTAACAACCGTGTCATTAACTTATTGACTGCAGGGAGTCACTCAAGAAAGATCGTATATTGGGGAAAAACTCACTTAACAAATGTCTCACTGAGCAACAGAAATTTTGGGCTCAATTTTGGTCACAAGTTGAGGATTACCTGTATTTAGTATTCAATTCAGATTCCTAAAAATGCAGACCAAAATATTTGCATGTTTATACAAGTCCAGAACCTGGAATGAGAAAGGCTCAGTATCAAATTCCAGCTGTTAAGGATGGTTTATATCACGAAGAAAAATGCTGAATTTTGATACTAGAAATATCAAATGATAAAAACATATGTGCTCCCACCTAGATTTTAGTGGTAGATCTTCATGAATTAATCCTTACCTACCTCAATATCTACATGTAATGCTTGTTACATATGATTTGTTGAAATAGAAATTTGGCCTTTTTTCAAATTTATGTGGAAGCTTATGAATCAATTTAGGCAGCCTATTTAAGATTACTGGAAAATGTTTTTTTGCAATGACCAGAACTTGAAAATAGATTGATCGTGTACTTGCATAAGTCTATCTTGAAGTCCCTGAGAAGGATGTTGGCTGAAATCAATGGGGTCAGAAAATGTCAAGCATACAGAAATAACGCCAGCAATGTTAACATCTCCAGGCTGATGATAGGTGTGATGAATAGGAAGAGGTTCAACAAGATCACATTGAAGGCTAGGATGCTTGCAGACCACTTGAGGCAATATGGTTAACAGAGATTCCATGATTGCTAACAACTTCCATAAATGTCCTCTTTCTGTGTATAAATGGCAGCAACAAGATCCTGTTTCTAGGAGATCATACTGGACTGACTTTTTCATCTGTTTTTCAGACAAAAGTAGAAATTGCAGCATAGTGTCAAATCAACTCATAGAGGAATTTTGAGCGTGTATTTCATGGTGAATATTAACAATATCCTTCAGGGTCAATTCCTCATTTTTCCATAGTGTCCCATGAGATTTGGAAGAGACAAACTGCCTAATTCTATAATAATGGTGAGACAGTCACCTGTGTAAAGATCAGGCCAGGGCCTCTGGAGGGAGGGAAGCCTAAGCCAAAAGACAAAGAATGAAAAACAAGATATGAGTTTATATAAATATATAAATGGCTGTAGGCATTTACTGTATATAGGTCAGGGGTCCTCAAACTTTTTCAACAGGGGGACAATTCATGGTCCCTCAGACTGGGGGGGGTGGAGCATAGTTTGATTTTTCTAATGACTGACTGGGTGGGTGTGGCTAGGGGGGGTCATTTGACTGGGTGGGTGTGGCCAATTTAGCAGTCCATTTTGTCAATTTAGCAGTTCATTAAACAATATACAGCAGCCCCCTTTTCAAATCTTCTTTTTAATACTGCATGAAGTTTTTGTTCTAGGTGTTTTTTTTTTTACCAGGGGGGAGAGGTTGGCAATGCCTGGGGAAGGAAAAGCATGCTTTCCACAGGTCTCATGGCTATATTTAAAGGGCCAGCTAATGTCATTGGTGTTGGGAGATTCATTGGTGAGGTGATAGTGACTGGAGGTGCGATGTTCACTGGACCAGTAACTGGAGTTGGTAAATTAACAGGAGAAGTCATGGACAAAGGGCCGGCTATGATAACCGGGTGGCCTAAGCTCATTGGCTGGAGATGTTAACCATGCTGAAAAATTTGGCTGGGCATATTCATATTCATTGCAGCAGCCACAATGCAGGGAGCTGCTCCTTCTGTACTCACCCCCCAATTGTCAGCAGATGCCCCGTTTCTCCTGGGAAGCAGTCACATCCCAAGTGCATTCTTTCAAAGCCGGGGGGGATGGCGTGCCCCTTTGTGGGCCCCCTGCTTGATTTGCCCCCTATGCTGACACCCCCTGCTCTTCCTCACCAACATCCAGGGTTTGTGCCAGGGTGGCCAGACCCATCATGCCAGTGGGGCCAAAGATGGTGATTTTCTTGCAGGCTGTGGCAACCAGGCCTCCAGTTGCACAGCTTCCCTTCGTGCTTTCACTGTTGCCTCCTCACTGCTCCAAGCCAGGGCCAAAACAAGCCCTTCCACCTGGAGCTCCACCCGGGCAACTGGACCTTGACAACTGGACTGTTTCTCTCTGCCCCCTTTCCTGTCTTGTCTGCTGGATTGATGCAGGGGGACGTCAACCCTAGCTTTGCTGTCCATTGCAGCTAGGAATCTCAAATAAGGCCAAGAATGAATGTTTGTGTTGTAGCTGCCCTGTGTTAGATATCAAGTACAGTTCAAATGAGCCAATCAGGAATTAGTCCTGAGAGCGGGAAATTAGAAGGCACGTCAGTGGTTGCAGCCGGGGACAGCCCCTTCCTATATAAAGGGTTGCCCGGGGTTTGAATTGCCATTGCTGTTTCTGGAGTTAAATAAAAGAGTTACAGTTACATTGTTTCGAGTCTTCCTTCAATCGCCCACGATTTAACATTGGCGACGAAGGTGGGATCTGAAGGAACAGGACTGCACATCAATCTCCAAGCAATCATCAGCCACCCATCCGATCCACTGAAACACCGGTCAGATCATCGGCTATCATGATGTCTGCAATCACACCGCCCGCTCCATTCAACCCAACCGGGGAAGATTGGGAAGCTTACATGGAGCGATTCTATATGTTCATGGAGGCGAACGATCTGCTGAGCTTATCAGAGCAGAGGAAGAGGGCCCTTTTCCTCACCCATTGCGGCCCGGCAGTGTTTAAAATGGCAAAAACGCTTGCCGCCCCAGCCGATCTGAAGACCATGACCTGGACAACGTTGCAAGAAATACTCAAGGCACACTACGCACCACAAGCATCATCCCTGGTAAGAAGGCATGAGTTTTATCGGAGGGACCAAAGAGAGGGAGAGACAATCAGTGCGTTCGTGGCGACCTTGCGGGAAATAGCTGCCGCATGCGATTTCCTGAATCTAGAAGAGGCCATGAGGGACCGTCTAGTACTGGGACTGAGGGACCTCACATTACAGAGTAGGTTGCTGGCCCGGCCTCAAATTACATTCAAGGAGGCCTTGGAAGAAGCATCCGCAACTGAAGCTTCCCAGAAATCAGCGGCGGCTATGAAGCAAATGAAAAGCGGGCCGCCCGTAAAGGAGGAGGCGGCCGTGCACTATGAAAGAGTGGAATCGGGTTCGGAGGAAGAGGACGAGGAGGATGAAGTCCATCACCTCCGAGCCAATCGCAAGGAGAGATAACAGGGGAAGAGAGAGGCCTGGTGCTCGGGATGCGAAGGGAACCACCCGAGAGCCGAATGCAGATTCCGGGACGCTATCTGCCAAAGATGCGAAAAGAAAGGGCACATAGCGAGGGTCTGCAGGGCATCCCAGCCAGCCTCAAGGAGGACCAGACCCCCCCGATCACCAACAAACAACAGAAAATTCCAGACAAGTGGGAAGAGACAACCGTTTGGGCGAGGACAAAGAAACGATGACCATCAGGCGGATCGAGGCGAGACCCATCAAACCATCGTGATCGGCCATGCCAGCGCGGGAAGGGCAAATAAGATGGTGGCAACAGTCTTGATCGAGGGGAGACCCTGCAGAATGGAGGTGGACTCGGGATCCAGCCTATCGATGGTATCCTGGACAACAATCAAGAAGCTCCTGCCACACATCACAGCCCGCGACCTCAAACGACAGCGCCTCACCCTCATCGACTACCAAGGGAACCGAATTCCTGTGGTAGGCATTGGCAAGTTCAACGTAGCCTACAAGACATTCAAAGCCACGCTACCCCTCACGATTGTGGACAGAGACCGGCCCAGCCTGCTGGGCATGGAGTGGTTCGAGCCATTGGGGCTAGCCATCACCGACGTCGATCACATCAGAAACGACACCTGGGAGGAGGACCTGATGAGGGAGTTCGCAGAGGTCTTTAACAATGAGCTAGGCAAGTACAAAGGGTCCCCAATCTCATTCAATTTAGACCCCCAGGTAGCCCCAATCCGAATCAAACCCCGGAGAGTCCCTTTTGCACTACGGCCAAAAATAGACGAACAATTAGATAAACTGGTCGCGCAGGGAGTGTTAGAGCCAATAGACCACGCGAGATGGGAAACCCCCATCGTGACACCGATTAAACCGGACGGGTCAGTACGCTTGTGCGGAGACTATAAAAGTACATTAAATAAGGCGCTCCAACAAAGCGCATACCCTGTACCAGTAGTCCAACATCTCTTGCATTCCTTGGGGAGGGGAAGAATCTTCGCAAAATTGGATTTAGCACAAGCATACCAGCAGCTGCCCGTAGATGAAGCCACCGTGGAAGCACAAACCATCGTTACACACAGGGGCGCATTCAAATGTAAGAGACTGCAATTTGGGGTGAACGTAGCACCCGGGCTTTTCCAAAGCCTGATGGAATGACTCCTACAGGGAATCGAGGGAGTCGTCCCATATTTCGATGATGTATTAATATCAGCAAGGGACACGACTCAATTGAAGCAGCGGCTGAGGGAGGTGCTGACAAGGTTCCAGAAAGTGGGACTCAAAGTTAAAAGGGACAAGTGCCAACTAGCAGAGACTCAGGTCGAGTTCCTGGGATACTTGATAGATGAGTCGGGAATTAGACCCACCCCCGGGAAGCTGAGAGCGATCAAGGAAGCACCCCCCCAAAAAAATAAAACCGAACTGCAGGCATTTTTGGGGTTGCTTAACTTTTATAATATCTTCCTACCGCAGAAAGCTACCACTGCTGAACCACTCCACCGGCTACTGGACAGGAAGGCAGAATGGAAATGGGGGGAGCGAGAGAGGAAAGCGTTCGAAGACATAAAGAACCTTTTAACGTCAGACAGAGTTTTAGTGCAATACAGTGGGACATTACCCATAAGACTAACTTGCGATGCATCCCCCTTCGGCATCGGAGCTGTATTGAGCCACAAGATGCCTAACGGAACAGAGGCCCCCATTGCATTTTTCTCCCGGACTTTGTCAAAACCCGAACGGAACTATAGCCAATTGGACAAAGAGGCGTTAGCCGCAGTAGCCAGAATAAAAAGGTTCCATGAGTATCTCTACGGTCGGAGTTTTGAACTAATAACCGACCACAACCAATTGTTAGGCATCATAGCAGGGGACAAACCAACACCCCCCGTTTTGTCACCCAGAATGCTAAGATGGGTGGAGTTTCTGGCGGCCTACAAGTACACACTGCTCCACCACCCGGGAAAATCAATCGACCATGCAGACGCCCTCAGCAGGTGCCCACTTCCAGAAACGGGGGAGGATCCAGCGCCAGCGATGACCACCCTGCTAATCGAGACGATGGAGGAAGCCCGAATTTCTGCAGCTGACATCGCGAGGGCCACCTCAAAGGACAAAATACTGGCGCGAATTTTAAATTGGATCTGGAAGGGGTGGCCGGAGGAAAAAGACATAAGCACAGAGTTCCTGCCATACAAACGGAGGCAAAATGAACTGTCAGGACTAAGGGGGTGCATGTTGTGGGGGGATAGAGTCATTGTTCCAAACACACTAAGACAACAGACACTCAGATTACTCCACGACGGGCACCCGGGGATCGTGAGGATGAAAGCCCTGGCCAGAAGCTACGTGTGGTGGCCCGGGATGGACAAGGAAATCGAGACGTGGGTGTCCTCCTGCGCAAACTGCCAAGAGTCGAGGGCAGCACCAAACTCAGCCCCCGTCCACGACTGGGAAAACCCGGGAACACCATGGGCCAGATTGCACATCGACTTCGCAGGGCCGTGCAAAGGGAATACGTTCCTAGTCATCGTGGACGCATATTCAAAGTGGCTCGAAGTAGTGCTCATGTCGACGACCACAGCAGACGCAGTGATTAAAGTATTGAGATGCCTATTCGCCACACATGGGATTCCCGACCTCATAGTCTCCGACAACGGGCCGCCGTTCACATCAAACACCTTCGAGATGTTCCTCGCTGACCAAGGAATAAGGCACGCCTTATCGGCCCCCAAAAAACCTTCGATGAACGGTTTGGCGGAACGGATGGTGAGATCTACAAGGGAGACGCTTATGAGATTAGGCCCAGGGGACATTCAGGCCAAATTAGATAAACTATTAGCCATCCAGCACATTACACCAAGCGCCACGACCCACCGAAGCCCAGCAGAATTATTAATGGGCCGTAAGCTGAGATCCCCTCTGGACAGACTGCACCCGCAGTACAGCACAGAGAAGCCAACCAACTCCACGAGCAGAATCCGAGAGTTCCAGCCAGGGGACAGAGTCTACGCAAAAAACCTGAGCGGAAACCCACTCTGGGTACCAGCAACAATAACCCAGGTGACGGGGCCCCTGTCCTACCGGGTCCAGACAACAGACGGCCAGCACTGGAAAAGGCACATCGACCAGCTCAGGGGAAGATTAACGAGAGTCGAGAGGGAAACCCAGCACAACAACCAGGGGGAAGGAAAAGACACGCAAGTGGTACCAGAGTGGGCCAATACACAAACGCCAGTTCTGGACACGCCTAACACCAGCCCGGAAGAAGATAACAGCGAGCACGTACCTGAGTCCACGGAGGAGGCGACAGGCGCCGAAAGGAGCCGGCGGAGACAGCCAAGTAAAGTGGGAGAAGGAGGCGAATCCACGCCGGAGACCGAGTTCGAGAGAGTTCCGGAGCCCACACAGAGGAAGCAGTGGACCTCAACCTCTCAACCCGAAGGCACCGGAACGACTGAACTGCGCAGGTCCGGTCGAACCTCCAAGTGACCCGCCTACTTACGCGACTACGTAGCATAGAGACCCCGGATGGGCGGACACTGAACTAGGGGGGAGGAGTGTTAGATATCAAGTACAGTTCAAATGAGCCAATCAGGAATTAGTCCTGAGAGCGGGAAATTAGAAGGCACGTCAGTGGTTGCAGCCGGTTGCCATTGCTGTTTCTGGAGTTAAATAAAAGAGTTACAGTTACATTGTTTCGAGTCTTCCTTCAATCGCCCACGATTTAACACCCTGGGCATGAGATCAGCCCCCTGCAAAGTCCTCATCTGCCAAGGAGGCTGGCCCTGGTTCACTGCTCGCTGAAATGCCTGGACTCCCAGTGATGGAGGGAGGGCTGGAGTTACTAAACAGACAGCCACATTAAGTGCCTGAAGGACTCCATCCTATTACTGGGAGTCCAGGTGCCTCAGTGTTTGATGAGCAAGACCTTGGCTAGGCTCCTTGAGAGAAGAGGAATTTTCAGGGTGCCGATCTAGTCTCCAGGCTGGCTACAACACAATGTTCATTCTCAGCCTTATTTGAGATTCCTAACTGCAATGGACAGCAAAGCTAGGGTTGATCCCGATTACTTCTCTCCACCGCAGTGCTTCCTGGATGAGGCTTATAGCTGCAAGCCCAAAGCAGTGGGAGGTGAGGGCTGCCTTGGTGCCACAAGGCTCAGGCTCTTAGCAATCCACGGAGTACATGCTCAAATCGGCACTGAGACCAAAAGGCGGCTGAGGGTCACTGTGTCCAACCCCCCCCCCTTCCCAAGGTGGTCCTTCAGCCAAGCACAGTAGGTCTGGGGTGGATTTCTCTCCCCCACCATTAGCCTTACCTTCCAGATCCAGTCCACGTGACTCACAAAGGCCTGCACTTGGCTGAGGAGTGTGGGCAGGGCAATGGGCAGGGCGATGTGGGAGGGGCAGCCTCATGGTCATGAACAGCCCAGATTAATTGCTTCAACAGGCCATATCCAGCCCATGGGCCGTAGCTTGAGGACCCCTGCTATAGATGGATACTATAGATTCCATTCCATTCTAATTATTTTGATGCATTTTGAATCAGTGATGACTTCTGGTGCCTACCTGGATGAGTCCCTACAGTTTTCTTGGCAAACATATTGGGAAAGTCTGTTTTACTTCTTAGGATGAGAGAGAATAGTTGGACCAGCTCCCTGAGGTAGTTTGTACCTTAGGCATGATTTATATTCATGGTCTTAATAGGCAGAGCCATGGTCAAAGAATCAGTAAGATACATAGCACACTGGCAACAAAATTGGGACTCTGAGTCAGTATCTTTGTCAAGCTTCCAAGTAATATGTTCCCTGAAACAAAACCTAAGGCATTCATCTATCTTTAAAGTTTGTTTATTAGAAAAAGAAATAATTGATGGAAAGGGAAAAGAGAAATGCATTGTATACAATTTAGAATTAAAAATGAATTGAAGTAAGATTTCTAGATATAATGAATTTTAGAAAATGCAACAGTTGAGATTGTAATACTTGGAATGTATTTAATTGTAAAAATGAAATTAATTAGAATATTGGAAATTAAGCTGAAAATTAATTTTGTTTAAATTAAAGCAATGGATAATTACTTTGATTTATAAATGAACTGAAATAAGATTTAGAAATACAAATAAGTTTAATGCATGAGATTGTAATATTTGGAATAATTTAATTAAATTTATATATTTGAAAAAGTAATTGAAAATTGGATTTAAAATTTAAGAAAACGTACTGTGCAAAGTAATTTGGTTTATTGTTTAATAAAAATGATTGTAATGTTATATACTTAAGTGACTTTTAGTAAGATATTGGTTTGTAATATTTGGAAAAGTTGACAAAGAAAAATATGTGATTAGAATAAGGGAATTTAGGGAAATATGGGGAATTACATTATGTTGTGAGATTTTAAACTTAAGGGTTTTAACTTGGAGAAAAAAAAGGGAAAATTGAATTTGATTAAGATTAGATATTAGGGTGAAGAGTAACATTGGTTAATAAAAATTAGAAAGAAAGATTATTATGGCAAAAAGTGAAATATATAAATTGTGTTGGAAATGACCAAAAATTGTATAAATATATGACTCGGCCAATACTCTGTTCAGAAAAAATGCATTGTATGTCTGTTTGTATGTTTGTGTAAAAAATAAAAAAATGTTTATTAAAAAAAAGTCTGTTTATTAGGAGCATATCAAATTGGCAAGGACTTGGTGTAATTCCGACTCTGGTTAGATTCTGGAATTATACCCAGCAAAAAGGAAAAGTTTGAAACTTCCCTCCAGAGTCATAATCTCCAATCAATTCTTAGTCCATCATTCCAGTGACTCCAAACTCCACCTTCCTCCAGCTGCAGGCATCTTCTCTGTTCTCACGGGAAAGCATGCCACCTAGACATAACATTCGCCCTTTATCTCTATAACCCCTCTTTCAACAGCTAGAGAGTGGCGAGCATGAAATACCATTAAATTCCTTTGCAGAATGCCTAAAGTAGCTAAGAAAAGAATAGACAATAGCTAGAATAAAATATGGCTACACATATGCTGTCTTCAGGGCCGACAATCTTAGAATTTCGAATGTACAGCTTTTAAGGCACAGTGGTCTTCGTATCTGCAAAACATTTGATGTTTTTGGCAAAACAAAACATTTAACACTTTGACTTTAAACATTCTAAATGTGTCCGGAACATACAGTAGACGTAGTCCTCAACTTATAACAGTTCGTTTGGTGAAGGTTCAAATTTACAATGGCATTGAAAAAAGTGAACGATGATGATTTTTTACACTTATGACCATTGCAGCATTGCCATGATCATATGGTCAAAATTGGGACACTTAATAACTGATTGTTATGTATGATTGTTGCAGTGTCCCAGAGTGTCATGTGATCACCTTTTATGACTTTCTGACAAGCACAGCCAATAAGGAAGCAAGATTCACTTAACAACCCTGTTACTAACTGTAACAACTACAGTACTTCACTTAATAACTGTGGCAAGAAAAGTCATGAAATGGGGCAAAACTCACTTAAAAGAATTGGGACTTATTTAGCAACAAAAACTTTGGACTTAATTGTGGCCATAAGTCAAAGACTACCTGTAGTTCTTCCCAAGGGTAGGTTCTACTTACCTTTGCTACCAGTTCACAATGGGAGTGCGCGTGTGTGCTTCTGCACATGTGCAGACGGTATTTAATGACATCTGGGTGGGTGGGCAGTGTCAGTTTTGGAAGACAATTTTCTTTTTGCTTTTAAACTGCCACATATTTTAGCTGGGGAAGTTGGGAGGGGGTTGTTGTTGGAGCAGTAAAAAGTAAGTCATAACAACATTCCGTACTCAAGGACTTTTGCCGGCGTCTGATGCAGACTATATGAAGACTGTATCTGGTGGAGTGTGAAGAGTTGATTGGACAATGTGATGAACTTGTGGGTGTGGGGCAGGGCTGTGAACTCTTAGCTGGGTGGGAGAAACCTGGAAGCTTTCAGATTCAGGTTTTCCCAGATGTGCCAACATGACATCTCTAATAAATTGGAACTTTGAGGAACCTCAGGCCTCAGAGTGTTATTTTGTTGGGGATGTTTCTTGGAACCCTGACATTAACCTGAATCTCTAAATATCCCTGAAAGGGGGATGAATGGGGTGCTGAGCCCCAGAACCAACCTGAAGCTTGGGTGGTGCAAAGACTCAGTGAAGATGGAAGGGAGAGAGAAGATTGCAGAGAGAGCCATGGGAGCACATACTGGAAGGTTTGTCGAGACCCAGTATTCTCCTTCTGAAGCGTGGGATGAGCCCTTGAAGCTGCAGAGGTGATGCAAAGCCTAGGAGCTCGGTCCAGGGAGATGGATTCTGGGAAAAGTTGCCAGAATGATCCAACTCCAGAGATGGGACCGAAAGAACGATCGCCTGGATGTCATCCTGTATCCAGCCCTCGTCAACCTGCCTTCATAATACCCCCTGCGGAATTTATCCCCCCAGGCTGGAGATTCTATCCTGGCCAGGAGTGGGTCCAGTGCCAGTGGATGCCAGTGCCTGCTGCTCCCTCTCTTATGGGATCACCATGGGCCCAATTTGCCCCAACGTTCCCAGCACCGCCGTGGGGTCTGATCCAGCAGCCAGCTGTGCCGCCACCACAGGTTCCAGTTCAGCCGCAGGCATTCACCCTGCCTCCAACCGCCATGGTGATTCCGCCAGCAAGGGCCCTGCCACCATGGTTGAAAGTGATGTTTGACGGTAAGCCTGCCAAACTGGCCTATTTCCTCAGCCTAGTATGGGCTCATATAGATCAGTATGGAAAGCAGTACGAAACAGATCACAACTTAGTATCTGCAATCTCAGAAGAGATGAATGAGGGAGATGCTGCTGACTGGATAGCCCAACTGCATAATGAGGGGGTTGATGAATTAAATGATGCAGAAGGTTTTGTTGAGCTGCTCCAGGCCAGATTCGAAGACCAAGATTGAGTCAACAAGAGTAAAGCTGAGATAAAGGTGATGAGTCAAGGAAATTGACCCATAAAGGACTTTGTATGGGACTTTAGACGGGTCGCGGGGAACCTTAGACATTGGCCGAACAGAATACTTCTGCATTATTTTAAAGAAGCCATTGATCAAGAAGTCAGAACCGTCTGTGGAATCCGGGGGGTGCCAGAGTGACTGCAAGACTGGTATACCATGTCAATAGCTCTTGATAGAGAAGTTCACAACCACTCAGCTGAGAGGGCCCCCAGGGAGGACTTTTGCTAGACATCCTCTGACAGACCCCACTGGAACCTGCTCAATCTACAGGGATAATCAAGTGCTACCATTGTGGGTCATCGAGCTGCGGAGTGTCTGGCACCTGCGCCGGTTCCACACCCACACCCCACCACATCAGCCCGAGGCAGAAGGGACCCACAAAAGCCCCCGGATGCCAACAGAATTGTCCTCCAGGCAGTCTAGGCTTCTCCTCCCCCTGGAGAGAATGAAGAGACCTCATCCAAAGACTTGCCGCCTGGGCTGGCCAGCAGTAGCAACGGAAATGACAACCCAATAGTAAGTGGGACCATCCACCCCTTTGTGGTCAAAGTAAAGCTGACAGTGCCAGAGACAGGGGTGCATGGAGAGGTAGCAGCAATAATAGACACTGGCTGCACCCGTTGTTTAATTAGCTCCCCCATTGTTGAGCAGCTAGGCATAAAGACACACCTCTTAAGCTGCCCCATATGCTTTCAGCAAGTAGATGGGACCTTAATAGGTGGCACCCCTGCTACACGGGTCACTGAGCTTGTCAGACTGGAACTAGGGATCCACACAGAACTCATTCAATTCATAGTGGCCCCAAAAATGGCAGAGTCATTCATCCTGGGACTGGCCTGGCTAGACAAATGGGCCCCTACAATCAAATGGGAGTACGGCTACCAGAAAGTCATGATAGAGGTGGGCCCTTTGCCACCCATCCCTCCTGAAGCCGAACCCACTGAGATGAGCCCTCAGGGGCCCCACCAACGAGAGGCGGCCATGATGGCCATCGAAGTCCTACCTGGGACTCCGCAGGTCCCCAAGAAATACAGGAACCTTGCTGAAGCATTCAGTGAGGAGGAATGCAACATCCCTCCGCCTCATCGCCACACTGACTGTGCAATTGAGATTGAGCCTGGGGCCAAACTCCATAAAACCAAAGATGTACTCAATGACCCCTAAAGAAATGGCTGAGCTGAGGAAGTACATCGATACTAACCTAGCCCAAGGGTTCATCCAACCTGCAAAATCCAGAGTAGCCGCCCCAGTGCTGTTTAAGGAAAAGAAAGATGGGGGATGAGGCTCTGCGTGGATTTTTGTGAAATAAACACAGTGCCCGTGGAAAACACCTACTCCCTTCCCCTCATGAAAGACCTACTGAACTACCTTTCAAAAGGCAAAGTGTTTACTAAACTTGACTTGAGAAAAGCCTACTACAGGGTGCGCATAAAGAAAGGGGATGAGTGGAAGACTGCTTTCAACTGCCCATTAGGTAGCTTCCAATTCAAAGTCATGCCTTTTGGTCTCCAAGGAGACCCTGCTGTATTCATGCAATTGATTAACGAAGTGCTGCATGAGCATTTATACAATGGGGTTCTAGTCTACTTGGACAACATCCTCATATTCAGTGAGTCATTAGAAGAACATGTGAAACTAGTCCGACAAGTACTAAAGAAACTGTTAGCCACAAAACTTTATGCGAAGCTGTCCAAATGTGAATTTCACAAAACTTCTCTGGACTACCTGGGCTACCGAGTGTCGAATGAAGGCATAGAGATGGATTCTGGGAAAGTGCGAGCTGTACTTGACTGGCAGGCCTCTCACACCAGGAAACAGCTGCAAAGTTTCCTGGTTTTTGCTAACTTCTACCAGCAATTCATCCCAGCATTCGTGAAAGTGGCCCTGCCACTTACCAAACTGCTAAAGATATGCCCCTCCCCTGTAAAGCCACAGCTGACACAGCCGTTAGCCTGGACGCTAAGCTGTCAAAAAGTGTTTGAAAAATTGAAATGGCTGTTTGCAGAGGAGCCCATCCTTCAGCACCTGGATCCAGATAGGCAGCTCATTGTCCAGGCTGATGCCAGCGATGTTGCAGTGGCAGCAATGCTCCTCCAGGAAGACCCCCAAGGACAGCTGCTTCCTTGCGCGTATGTGTCCAAAAAGCTCACAGACACTGATCAGAGATGGGCAGTATGGGAGAAGGAAGCCTTTGCTGTTTGGGCTCTTCTATCATGGTGGCACTTCCTAGAGGGAGCCAAGATCCCCTTTGAGGTATGGTCAGACCATAAAAACCTCAAAGCCTTAAAGATCCCATGATGGCTCTCCCCCAAACAGGTCCGCTGGACACAGTACTTCAAGCGGTTTGATTTCCAGCTGAAATACATCCCAGGGGGGAAGAACCTGCTTGCAGATGTCCTCTCAAGGAAACCCCAATATGACAGCCAGAGGGAGGACGTCATCCATGCCATTATCCCAGACATGCAGAGTGTGGCGTAAGTCACTATCCAGAGTCGGGCCAGCAGGCGGACTGATCCCATCGATGGGAAGCTAACTGCCGACTTGAAGGCAGCACTACCTACTGATCCATGGCTAGCTGACAATCGAGACACTTTGATGACCCGTGATCGACTAGCTTGGAAAGGTTCAAAAATTTATGTCCCCAACAGCACAAGACTCCTGGTGCTCCAGTGTAGCCATGATTCTCAATTGGCTGGTCACTTTGGATTTCTAAAGACCCTTCATCTGATTAGACGGCAGTTTTGGTAGCCAAAGATGAAAGCTGCTGTGGAGGACTATGTAAAAAGTTGTGCCACATGTTTCAGCAATAAAACACGACCGGGGAAGCCTCCTGGTTTGCTTCAACAGGTAGCTGAACCCAGCCGCCCATGGGAAGAAATAGCTATGGACTTTATAGTAGAGCTCCCGGAAAGTGGTGGAAATATTGTAATATGGACTGTGATAGACCTGTTCTCCAAACAAGCCCATTTTATTCCTTGTTCTGGACTTCCTCGGCTAAGAGATTAGCCAAGATGTTTGTCAAACCGATCTACCGGCTGCATGGAGTTCCATGATGGGTGATCTCCAATCGAGGAGTTCAGTTTACCGCTAAGTTCTGGAGGGAGTTCCTGAGGTCCATTGGGTCATCTCAGGGGCTTAGTTCGGCTTTCCATCCAAGTATGAACGGAGCTGCGGAATGTGCTAATGCCATGGTGAAACAGTACATCAGATGTTATGTAAATTACCAGCAAGATAATTGGGCTGACTTGCTTCCTTTTGCAGAGGTGGCAGTGCATAGTAGTATGGGACTGACGCCTTTTCAGATTACAAGCGGCATGGAATTCATCCCTATGCCAGAACTGCCGAGAGAACAGCCTTCTTCCATGACTCTGAATGAATGGATGGAGTCATTAAAGAAAGACTGGGAGAATACCAAGGCTGGGAGGGGGTTGTTGTTGGAGCGGTAGAAAGTAAGTCATAACTACATTCCATACTCAAGGACTTTTGCCGGCGTCTGATGCAGACTATATGAAGACTGTATCTGGTGGAGTGTGAAGAGTTGATTGGACAATGTGATGAACTTGTGGGTGTGGGGCAGGGCTGTGAACTCTTAGCTGGGTGGGGGAAACCTGGAAGCTTTCAGATTCAGGTTTTCCCAGATGTGCCAACACGACATCTCTAATAAATTGGAACTTTGAGGAACCTCAGGCCTCAGAGCTTTATTTTATTGGGGGTGTTCCTTGGAACCCTCACAGTCAGAGCCTCCCGCCACCATTACTACCAGTTTGCAAGAACCGGTCTGAACTGGAGGCAACCCACCACTGGTTCTTCCCCTTTTGAATCAAATATCTAATGTTCCATCAGAAGCTGTTTGATATAAAGAAAGATATAAAGAATGGAATTTCAGAGAAGATGATGACCGGAAATAAATGCTAAGATATTTAAAATCCTACATTCACTCAGTTTGGTAATT
Source organism: Pantherophis guttatus (assembly GCF_059756535.1). Lineage (NCBI taxonomy): Eukaryota > Metazoa > Chordata > Lepidosauria > Squamata > Colubridae > Pantherophis > Pantherophis guttatus. The sequence goes on from NC_142066.1 coordinate 20,533,757, forward strand.
ATGAATCTTCCAGAAATGGGGATGTTTAGCATGCTGTTTGGTTTTTATGTGGTTCCATACTAGAGTTTCAGCTCAGTAGTCAGGTGCCAATTCATTTAGCAACAAAAATGTTTGGCTTAATTGTGATTGTAAGTTGAAGACTACCTATAGTTCTTCTCCTTATGAAATAAATATCTTATGATTCTATCAGAGGCAGTTTGGGCTCACAAGGAAAGATCTGAAGAATGGAGTTTCAAAGAGGATGATGACTGGAAATAAATATCAAGATGTTTAAAATCCTAGATTCGCTCAGTTTGGTAGCTATGGATCTTCCAGAAATGGGGATGTTTAGCATACAGTTTGGTTGCATTATCGTGTTTCAGATTGGTAGTAGGGTGCCAATTCACGAAGGCTGAATTTTAAAACAGACAAAAGACAGTCTGGTAAAACTATAGCAAAATGGGAATTGGTTTATTTGCCCCAGAACAAAGGACAAAAATCAGGTTTGGTAAGGCCTTGAACCATACTATTAATTTAAAAAATTAAATAATCTTTGTCTAACTGATTTAGAAGATGGAAGGGAGTCAACAAGTCCTCTACCAATTGAGCATCGGACCTCTTTGTAGTCTCTGCATACAAGATCCTAACTACTGTATTTTTTGGAGTATAAGACGCACGTTTTTACCCCCCAAAAGGGGATGAAAATTTAGGTGCATCTTATACACTGAATGTAGCCCTGCCCACCCACTGGCCCCCATCCTTTGGCCTGTGCCTTGCAGCAGTTACCTCCTTGCAAGCAAACAGCAAGAAAAAACAGCTCCTTTCAGCTTCAGCATAGGCTAATTAGCACAAGTTGATTAGATCGGCCTTCCGACTCTCAGCTGATTTACTCTCAGCTGTTTTGTGAAGGGCTCTGCTGCTTGCTGCAAAGAGTGCTGGAGCAGATTTTTTTTCCCCTTGTGCTAATCAAGCTATGCTGAAAAATGAAACTGAAAGTAAAGCAGGCTGTTTGCTGTAACGTGGCAAAATGAGGCAGAGGGATATTTCTTTTTCTTTTTCCTCACCAAAAAAGATAGGTGCAAACAATGGGAAATTTAGAGCAAAAGAGGAGACTTCAAGATTTTAAAACACAAAAGAAAAAAGGCAAAATAAAAATAGGAAGGGAGAAAAAAAAAGAAATGAAAGAGAAAGATATTATACATATTTAGAATTGAAATATGAATAGTAGTAAGAAATGAATGGGAAATCATGATTGTAAAAATGAAATGAATAATAATTTGAATATTTTTCTATATGGGCAAAACTTTAGATTATTGGGAGAGTTTAAGATGTGAAAATGAGTAACATAAAGGGAAAGTTCTATTTAACTAGGGAATTGTAATAATTGAGATATTATTAATTGTATATTGTATTGAAAGCAGAAATGGTTAAGTTGTGGTTTGGAAGAATATATGGGGGAAATTATTTGGTTTATTATTATTATATTGATTATTATATTGATTATATTATTATTGATTATTATATTAATCAATAATTAATTGATTTGTAAGAAATTGGATTGCATGGAAATAATTGGAATATTTATGTTCATATTGATTAATATACTGTACAAAAAAGATAGTTATATAACTAATTGATTTATATAAAAATGTTGAATTTGTATTAAACAATTGTAATATTACATAATTAACCAATGTGAGGAAGGATATAAAAATAGAAGACAATGGGAAGGGATATAATATAGAATAGAAGGGAAAAATTGAATTTGATTAAGATTAGAGATGAGAATGAAGGGTAATATTGTTTTTTTTTTAAAAAAAATAGATGAGGAATAAATATGGCAAAAAGGAAATATAGAAATTGTAAATTTAATTGAAATGACTAAACACTGTTTAAATTTGTGAACCAGCCAAATACTCTGTCCAAAGAAAATACATTGTATGTTTGTATGTGTGTTTGTCAAAAAAAACAAAAAAAAAAAACTTAAAAAAAAAACAACCAAAAAAGGTAGGTCCGTTTTATACTCCGGTGCGTCTTATACTCCAAAAAATATGGTAATTACTTTAGGATCCAATGGTCAATGAAGGAAGCAATCAAATACCAATTTCAGATTATCAAAGCAGTACAGAGACCTCCTCCAGGAGGGTTAGTAAATTTGCAGGCAGGTGGTGCAGTGATGTAGTGACTCACAGTAGAAAGACCTGGCCTTTACCAGGTTTGTTCCATCATTAAGATGCTTTCCAATCAGCAAACCAATAAAAAAGACATTTACCATAATTACAGTAGCCGTTGACTAATGACCACAATTGAAACCAAAATTTATGTCGCTATGTGAAACATTTGTTAAGTGAATTTTGCCCCGTTTAATGGTCTTTCTTGTGGCATTTGTTAACTGAATCATTGCAATTGTTGAGTTAGGAGCACAGTTGTTAAGTGAATCTGGCTTCCCTGTTGACTTTGCTTGCCAGAGGTTTGCAAAAGCTGATCACATGACCCCAGGACACAGCAACTGTGATAAATATGAGCCAGTTGCCAAGCATCTGAATTTTGATCATGTGACCATGGGTCATAAGTGTGAAAAACAATTATATGACTTTTTTTCAGTGCCATTGTTATTTCGAACCGTCACTAAATGAACTATTGTAAGTCAAGGACTACCTATACACATAATCAGCTGATAGGATAGTTGTTAGCTGGATTGAAGCTGGATTGGTTTTGTAGACTTTTTTGGCACTTAGAATAGAATTGATCAAATTCCTTTGAGATTTGCAATGAGTTTTTAATATTAGTAAACAAAGAGACCAAAACAGTAGTCCACCGATCAAGGTTTTGGTTCAGCATTTGCAGGAGGATCAAGTCCTTTCAAAGAATATCTTAATAGAAAAGCTCATCTCAGATCACATCCCCAAATCATGCTCTAGGCTCTTCTAACTCCTTAGCCACTACAGACTAGTTCTGTCCTAACCAGAACTGCTGGATGGAATGGCAATAAAAGTGAAAAAATATTAAACTTTTGCCACCCATATCAAGACATTGGTATTCCTTAAGGTGGTTTTTAACCCATGTCCATTGAGACTCACTTTGCATCTTCCTTCAATGGCAGATTACATCTCATCCTCCTAAAAAAAAAACAAAAAAAAAAAAACAGGCCTACCCTGGCACTTCTCGTATAAATTGGCCATTCAATAATTTAAGACATAGAGGCCATGAATTTTTTAGGTGGCTCACATTCCAAATGATAATTAAAGAAAATAAACCGTAGATTTATTAAAAATAAATACAATAAAGCATAGATCTAAAAAGAGTGGTAGTAATAGTTGCATCATTCAGATTTTTGAATTTTGCCTCCCATTTTGAAGTATGGAAGCAAGTCCATTTCAGCTAAATAAAATTGTAAACTGATCACAGACTTCAAAATTGGAAAATTCTCCTAGAAATACATATACATTTTTTTAATTAAAACTTTCTTTTCATGAGCTGATGTTTATTGTTCAGTTCAGGTCTCATCACAATGATAAAACACTTGGGAAGAAAGATGCACACCAATAATCCAGCACTGGAGGAGATCATGGAAAAGATCTCCACAGCCAACATGTATTTTCCCCTAGTGCTTAGATAGGTTGGGATAAAGCACAGCCAAACACTGCAGAAGACCAACATGCTGAAGGTGATGAATTTGGCTTCATTGAAGCTGTCAGGTAACTTCCTAGCTAGAAAAGCAGCAGAGAAGCTAACCAGAGCAAGAAAACCCATAAAGCCCAAAACACAGCAGAACATAACAGAGTCTTCATTGCACTCCATGATGACTTCTTCAGACATTAACTTCATATCAAAATCTGGATATGGTGGGGATGTTATCAGCCACACAGCACAAACACATATTTGAACAAAGGAGCAGAAAATAATAATGTAGTTGACCATTCTTCCACCCACCCATTTCCTCAATTTGGAACCAGGTTTGGTGGCCATGAATGCTAGAACTACAACAAAGGTTTTGGCCAATACACAAGAAATTGCTACAGAAAAGATGAGACCAAAAGTTGGTTGTCGAAGGAGACACAAAATCTTATCTGGTCTGCCAACAAATAGAAAGACACAAAGGAAAGAGAGGAGGAGGGAAACTAGGAGTATATAAGTGAGATTTTGGTTGTTGGCTTTGACGATGGGAGTGTCTTTGTGTTTCATGAATACTGTGATGATGAAAGTAGTCATTAAAGAAAAACAAAGGGAAAGAACAGTCAGACTGATCCCCAAAGTTTCTTCATAGGACAAAAAGGTGATCCGCTTTGGAATACACATATTTTTGTCAGGATTTGGATATTGATCTACAGGACATGGGGAGCAGTCATCCATATCTAAAAAAGAACACAGTGGAATTTATAGGGTTGATTATAGACAGTGTTTTATCTCAATGTCTTACTCCCATTATAGTTGGAAATTTCCTACCTTTCTCCTTTGATATTTTCCCTTCTGGGCACAGATAGCAATCATAGCAGCAAAATAACTTTCCTTCTTTCTTGGCCTTGCAGTGTCCTGTCTCACAAGGATCATTACACAAAGATAAAGGTAATGCCTATCATTGAATGAAGAAGAATGTTTTAAGATACAGAAGTGAAATAAATGCTTGGAGTGATACTGTTAAATAGAATTAACATAATAAAAATGAATTGATTACCACAAGTGATGTCATGACATCATTTTAGTTGTATTTGTTGTGAAATTATAATTAATTAAATATCTACAATTATTGGCATTTCCCCAAACCATCTGTCAGCATTCCAAATTGAATTCCAATGGAGTTCCTCATTGGAATTCAGAATTCCAAGACGAAGTCCATCGAAATAAGAATTTATTAGAAAAATCATGTTGGCACATCTTGAAAAAATCCAAATCTAAAATCCCGCATTTCCCCCCACCCACACTAAAGCTCACACCCTGCCCTGTTACATTCACATCATATGACCCAATCAATCTCCTGCCTCAGCTGCTGCCAAACTTCAATCACTACCCTACAGCAACCCATGCTTGATCTCATGTGAAATAATGTTGTGATTACTCCCTTCTCTACGTTCCTGTTCCCACAGCTCACCCATCCCTCACTGTGGCAACCCTGTTAATTCTGTCTAAAGATGGATCCAGGGCTGACACCATCCTCCCTTCCCTCCAAAGGCATTTTCTATGCTGGTCAGTTAAAGTTAGTTTTCTCAACTTCTGAATTATGATCTGATGAAATGTAATACACTGTATTAAAGCTTTTACATCAAAACTATGAAAACTATAGTCTAAAACTAAAACTAAAATTATTAGTCTATAATTCACAGGCTGCAGAGAGCACAAAGTAAAGGATACAATATTCTATACCAAGTATTAGAAAAGTAAACATTCTTATAGATATTTTTTCCTTCTGCAGGACATTTGTTCTTAGGTTAGTTCAGAGATGATGCTCTGGAACAATCATCAATATATATTTTATGCTACATGAATGAAGACAGACTAATTTAGATTTAAACAGCTAACCTGATTAAAGCCTACTGGCCACGTGATGGAATCTACAGAAATATTGAAGAACTTCTCTGGTGGAGCTGTGGGATCTATCACTCCAACTTTGACTCTAACAAAGGATTTGTTTGGGAATGTGATCCAGTTGATGATATCATATCCACCAATGAGTTCACCATTTTTATCAAAGGAGATCTTTTCACCAACACTGTTGTTGAATCTGACACTTCTCAGAAAAGAATGAACCTGAAATATAGAGACAGTCAAAGAGACACAAAGAAAGACAGAAGGAGGCAATAATATATGTTCAAAACATAACAATGGATTCCAAAAGGGAGAACATATAAAATATGACACCACTGAAAAACAATTAAAATGTATTAACATAGGATTGCACAATAAAATACTAAGAAAAGATTATCTATGATTAGAGTTATTGCAGTTAAAATCCATAAGTACAAAAGCAAGAGAATAGTAAGACAAAATGTAATGTCTTCACATTTACTATATATATGTTACTTTTCAAAAGAGGCAGTAATGATCCTAAGATACATGAGGTTATGGTGGCCTAGACAAGTGGCAGCTTCTTAAATGTTAGAATGCTGCTATCACCCCAATCCTTCTTTTCATTAAACTAGGCATATCCAATTCCTGCAACTTTTTTAAAACATATGTTTTAGACTCCAGTCCCCTAATCTTATTCTGCACTTTTTCTAGAGTCTCAACAGCATTTTTTATATTGTGGTGATTAAAACTGGATGCAATTATTATTATCAGTTCTTCAAAGTCCACTCATGGTTTCTTTGGAAATATCTTCAACAGGAAATGCTCTAAACTGTGGGTGGGATTGAACTTTCAACAATCAAAGAACTGGCTAAATGCATACATCCCCCCCCCGGCCGCCAATAAAAACCCATCTAGAAGGAATAACTGCTTCAGTACATCACATTAAGGCAAAATATCACTTTCTACTCTTTACTTAGAGACTGACCTAATAGCAGAGTTCTTCATGGTTCTGGTTGTGGCAAGTGGTTATCATTTTATACAATAACTTTTGCCATTTTAATATGAACACATAAATACTTCAGCTGGTTAAGCCATTAGTGCATTTCACCTTTAGACCAAATGTCAAAAGTCCTAGAGGATATTATGTGTTAGAGCTTATGGAGAGATGTTGCAACTACAGATTTGGTGGTTACTCCAATAGCAGGCTTACCTGCCACCACATATGATTGTGGAAATATTTCATTCCTTCTTTCACTGTTGTTTTTCCCCTGGATTTGGATAGAGAGAGAGATTGCAAAGCATGTGCCACAACATGGACTGCATTGTAAATATTGTAACTCTGTCCACTCATGCGTGTTTCAAACACAGATGTGGGAAGGGTCTCAAGCCTCTCCTGTCCAGTACATTTCTTCTCAGATGTCTCAGTTTTTGAATTTGAGAAGAAACATTCGAATGCCTGTTCCCAAAAATCTTTCCGAAAATGATCATGTTGGTTGTTGTTTGGATTTAGGTTTTGAAAAAAATCCTGGAAGTTTTGGACCTCCTTTGTGTGAACTGCAAAGGATAAAACACCATGTAGGATATGGATGTCCAAAGATTTATCAAAGGAAATTGAAGTATAATCTGTCTGAGTGGATGTAATCAAAATTTTTGTCTTTCTTGGTATATCCTCCATTTCTGAAAACTGGAGGAAACTTCTTAGAATTGACATGGAGCGACTTTCACCATACAAGATTACCACATTGGCTGTGCTGTTCATGAGAACTTGGTATATATATCGTTCTTTGTCTATTATATCAGTAAAATCACTGTAAAAAGTTAAGATTGGGAACTCTGCTATGAATTCAATGCAGATGCCATGTTCAGAAAATATAGGGAGCACCTCTTGTACAAATCTTTCTCCTTTGTCATCATTTACCACAAGAATTCCAATCCAGATCCATCTAAAATACAACAATAGTTTCAGGAGACCCTTATCTTCATGCGATTCATTTGGAAACATTTGTTGAAGGAAAATTGATTGAGTCTCTTTATCCATGACTGGAGCAGAGCCATAGGTCAACTACAGAAAGATAAACGTATGCAATTTCAAAGGTCTATGTGAGCCTCTGGAAATGTGTACATTTATTTGGGTAACTTTATTCTTATATACTGAAACATTATGCAGCTAGTTGTGTTTAGTTAGGAATATCAACCACAATGTCACTCTTAAGCTATCAGTAAATATCTTTTCCTGGAAGTAATACCCCCACTGTCTATTCAGATTTTCTCATTACTCATGCAACTCTGCTGATCCTATCAAGCCAAAAAAATATATCTAGGAATCTGAATTTTGTTCTCCTTTTGAGAGAGAGAAAACTGGGGATCTATGACAGAATGATAATGTATATCTTCAGTACATCTTACCTGAGGAACTTTGTAGATGCACAATACAGTTGCCATGTGAAAAGCAATGTCAGGTGCCCCAATAACTGCAGCCAAATTTTGAGGGAGGCCACACTTGTAGTTAGGGATGAATTTTCCCTGAGTGAAAGGTAGCAACATTGAGGCAAAGTAAGTCCATCTGGGACTAAAATTGCTGTTAAAAATGTGGAAGCCCAGAGTGATGTTGGGTAGGATCTCAGGATTTTCATTGATCTCTTTGAGAGAAAACGCTAAGGCCAGGATATGCTGATAATTCTGAAAAACTATTCTATAAAACATTAAAAATAAATACATTAAGAAAACTCTGCTTCACATTATGACACTTGTGATCTTTCAGTACAACATTTTGTGGAATATGCTTTTAGTGCAATCTACTTAATTTACAACAGTTCATTTAGTGACCTTTCAAAGTTACAACAGCACTGAAAAAGTGACTTATGAACATTTTTCAGACCTATGACCTTTGCTGCATCCTTGTGATCAAAATTCAGACACTTAGCAACTAACTCACATTTATGATAGTTGCAGTGTTACAAGAGCATGTTATCACCTTTTGTGACCTACTGACAAATAAAGTCAATGCAGAAGCCAGATTCACTTAACAACCGTTTCACTAAGTTAATGACTGCAGGGATTCACTTAAGAACATTGGCAAGAAAGATTGTAAAATGGGGCAAAACTCACTTTTGTCAGCCAGTTACGAATCCATCTGGTGATGATGCTATCTATCCCACTTTTTCCTAGTTTACCAAGAAGTAGGTTGTGGTCTACTTTGTCAAATGCTTTGCTGAAGTATAAGTAGATACGCACGATACCTGACCTCCAGACTTTTCGTCGGGCCCTGAAAACTCATCTATTTCATCTAGCCAGGCTGGCTTGATCCCATCCTTTTGGTTTTAATTTGAAATTGGTTTTAACTGGGTTGTTTTAAATTGAGGGCCGAAATTATTTAATGTCTTTTAAACTGTTTTTTAAATTTTATATGTTATGTTTTATCTCGGCTGTTCACCGCCCTGAGTCCTGTTGGAAAAGGGCGGTATAAAAATCAAATAAAATAAATAAAAAATAAAATAAATAAGTATAGTATGTCCACAGTATTTCGCTGGTCTACTAATTTAGTCACTATGTTGAAGAATGAAATAAGATTGGTTTGGCATGATCTGTTTTTAACAAACCCGTGCTGACTGCTAGTTATTATTTTACTTGTTTCTACTGTGTTTCCCAGAAAATAAGACCCTGTCTTATATTTTTTGCACCTGAAATAAGTGCTTGGCGTTATTTTCAGGGAGGTCTTATTATTTTGGGGTGTGTGGAGCAAGACGGGGCTCCTCTTGCCATCTTACCTGGTTTCCAGCTCTATCTCCCTAACACTAACCAGATGAAATAGTGGGGACTAGCTGTGCATGTGCGTAAATATTTTGGGAAGGACTTATTTTCGGGGAAACATGGTAGATGTTGGCAGATTATCTTTTCCAGTATCTTCCTGGGTATTGATGTTAGGCTGATTGGTCTGTTTTTTTCCCTTTTTTGAAGATGAGAACCACATCAGCTCTTTTCCAGTCCTCTGGTAGTTCCCCAGTGCTCCAGGATTATTGAAAGATGTGGTGCAGTGGTTTTAAGATGACATCTGTCAACTCCTTTAGAACTCTGGGATGCAATCCGTCAGGTCCTGGTGATTTGTATTCATCAAAATTAGACAGGTGTTCCCCCCCCTCTCTCTCCTTATTTTAACTTTTATTTCTAGTCTATCTTTTACAGTTATGTTTTTGGTAGGTTGGGCTATAGTTTCTTTTTGCATGAAGACCAATGCAAAGAATGAGTTAAGCAGCTCTGCTTTCTCACTGTTGCCTGTTGCTTCCTACTTCCCATTTCCAATCTCACTGGTTCGGTGACTAGTGTAGCTGGGACTCCCCCTATTAACATCCCATCGACTTGTTCGAAGCCATCCTCTCTCTTTAGTGGACCAACTGTTTCCTTGATTTTTTTTTTCTTGTTATTTATAAGTTACGTTGGAAGAAACTTGTTTTATTGTCTTTGACTTTTGCTGCGAGTCTTTGTTCATTCTGAGCCTTTGCTTTTCTGACTTCGTCTTTACAGATTCTGGCTATCTGCTGATATTCTGCCTTAGTTGTGTGTCCCTCTTTCCATTTTTTGTACTTGTCCATTTTGTCTTTCAATTTGTCAAAGAGATCTTTGTGCAGCCATGCTAGTTTCTTCTTGGATTTCTTGTTTTTCTTTCTCAATAGTATTGTGCTGGTTTGGGCTTTTATGATCATATTTTTCAGACTTTCCCAAGATTCTTGGGTTGTTTTGGGAAACTCTGAAAAATATTTACATTTAATGCTTGTTACATATGATTTGTTGGAATAGAAATTTGGGGTTTTTTTTCAACTTTATTTGGAAGCTGAAGTTTAGATATAAATACACCTAGGTAGCCTATTTAAGATTACTGAAAAATATTTTGAACATTGACCAGAACTTGAAAATAAATTGATAATGTACATACATAAGTCCATCTTGAAGTCCCTGAGAAGGATGTTGACTGAAATCAATGGGGTCAGAAAATATCAAGCATACAGAAATAATGCCAGCAATGTTAACATCTCCAAGCTGATGATAGGTGTGATGAATAGGAAGAGGCTCATCAAGATGACATTGAAGGCTACGATGCTTGCACACCACTTGAGGCAATACTGTTAACAGCAACTCGATGATTGCAAACAGCTTCCATAATTGTCCTCTTTCTGTGTGTAAATGGCAGCAACAAGATCCTTCTAGGAGATCATACTGGACTAACTTTTTCATCTGTTTTTCAGACAAAAGTAGAAATTGCAGCATAGTGTCAAATCAACTCATAGGGATTTTTGAGCATGTATTTCATGGTGAATATTAACAATATCCTTCAGGGTCAGTTCCTCATTTTTCCATAGTGTCCCATGAGATTTGGAACAGACAAATCGCCTAATTCCATAATGATGGTTAGACAGTCGCCTGTGTAAAGATCATGTGAGGGCCTCTGGAGGGGGGGAGGAATAAGCCAGGAGACAAAGAATGAAAAACAAGATATGAGTATATATAAATATGTAAATGAGTGTAGGCATTTATATACATCAGGGATCCTCAAACTTTTTAAACAGGGGGCCAGTTCACAGGTCCCTCAGAGGGCTGGACTATAGTTTGATTTGACTAATGACCGACTGGGTGGGTGTGGCTAGGTGGTCATGTGACTGGGTGGGTGTGGCCAATTTAGCAGTCCATTTTGTCAATTTAGTAATCCATTAAACAATACACAGCAGCCCCCTTTTCAAATCTTCTTTTGAAGATTTTTGCCCTAGGTTTTTTTTTTAATTGGGGGGAGAGGTCGGCAATGCCTGGGGAAGGAAAGGCATGCTTTCCACAGGTCTCATGGCTAGATTTAAAGGGCCAGCTAATGTCATTGGTGTGGGGAGATTCATTGGTGAGGTGATAGTGGCTGGATGTGCGATGTTTACTGGAGCAGTAACTGGAGTTGGCAGGTGTGGTGAGTGTTAACGGGCAAGTCATGGACAAAGGGCTTGCTATGATAACAGGGGGGCCTAAGTTCATTGGGCTGAAGATGTTATCTGTGCTCAAAACATTGTCTGGGCTTCTCATATTCATTGCAGCAGCCACAATGCAAGGAGCTGATCCTGCAGTACTGCCCCCCCCCAAAAAAAATTGTCAGCCATTGCACCATTTCTCTGGGGAAGCAGCCGCGTCCTGAGCACATCCTTTCAAAGCCAGGGGGACAGTGTATCCCTTCGCAGGTCTCCTGTTTGTTCTGCCCCCCAGGCTGATGCCCCCTGCCTGCCTCACTTGCTTCCAGGACTTGCACCAGGGTGGCCAGACCCATCATGCCAGTGGTGCCAAAGAGGGTGATTTTCTTGAAGGCTGTGGCAGCCAGGCCTCCAGTCACGTGGCTTCCCTTCATGTCATCGCTGTTACCTCCTCGCTGCTCCAGCCCAGGGCCCAAACAAGCCCCTCCGCCTGGGGCTCCACCCGGGCAACTAGACCTTGGCAACTGGACTGTTTCTCTCTGCCCCCTTTTCCTGTTTCGTCTGCTGGATCGACACAGGGAGATGTCAACCCTAGCTTTGCTTTCCATTGCAGCTAGGAATCTCAAATAAGGCCAAGAATGAATGTTTGTGTTGTAGCTGCCCTGGGCTCTAGATCAGCCCCCTGGTTTTAAATCCTCATCTGTCAAGGAGGCTGGCCCTCATTTGCTGCTCATTGAAATGCCTGGTCTCCCAGTGATGGAGGAAGGTCTGGAGCTACAGGCAGCCACATTAAGTGCCTGAAGGACCCCATCCTATTACTGGGAGTCCAGGTGCCTCAGCGATCAATGAGTAAGACCTCGGCTGGGTTTCTTGAGAGATTAGGAGTTCACAGGGTGGTGATCTAGTGTCCAGGCTGGCTACAACACAACATTCATTCTCAGCCTTATTTGAGATTCCAAGCTGCAATGGACAGACCGTTGACCCTGGCTGCTTCTCTCCACTGCAGTGCTTCCTGGACGCAGCTTAGAACTGTGAACCCGAAGTGGTAGGAGGCAAGGGCTGCCTTGGTGCCACCAGCCTCAGCTCTTATCAGTCCATGCTCAAATCGGTGTTGAGACTAGGGCCCCAGGAGGGTGCGGATGAAGACTGTGAAGACCATGAAGATAAAGTGCCTGATCCAGGCACACACCGCCCCAGCATGCTCTCCGCTGAAGGCTGCCTGCTCATCCACCCGCTGGCTGGACTATCCCAAAAGCGGTGCATCCCCTGGTTGTGGGCTAGATGCGGGGCCTGAGGAAGAGGGGAGGGGATGTGGGCAGCAGGCGCCCAGAGGCCCTGCAGAAGCCGAGAGGAAGGCATGAAAGGCAGCTGACCCTCACCATTTCCAACCCCATGAGACAGCCCTTCAGCCGAGCACAGCAAGTCCAGGGTGGATTTCCCTCCTCCACCATTGACCTTACCTTCTATTGTGTTTCCCCAAAAATAAGACCCGGTCTTATTTATTTATTTTTTTTGCCACAAAAAAAAGCACCAGATCTTATTTTTTGGGGGGGTCTTCCACTGACAATTTCCTTAATTGCTAGTGTTAATTTATTCATTTCTGCACATTCTAATATGTTTTTAATCACATTTTCATCTGTAGGGATCTTTTCACTTTTCCATTGTTGTGCAAATACAATTCTGGCTGCAGTTAATACATGTAGGATCAAATATGTATTCCCCTTATTATAATTGTTGGGTAGAGTACCCAACAAAAATATTTCTGGTTTTAAATCAATATTTTGCTTTATCATTCTTTTCCAACCATGTATGTATTTTTGTCCAATATTTTTTTGCTTTTGGGCATGTCCACCACATATGATAGTATGAACCAGGTATTTGTGGCATTTCCAACATTTGACATATCCTTAAACATCTTTCCCAACCTTGAGGGCAAGAAGTGCCATCTATAAAACATTTTATATAAGTTTTCTTTATATGCAGTTGACATCGTTAATTTGTAATTCCTATCCCATAATTTCTGCCAGTTATCTAACTCTATTGTATATCCAAAGTTTTTTGCCCATACTATCATTGTCTCCTTTACTTGTTCATCTTCCATTTTAATACTTAATAGATAACTATATGTTTTCCTTATTAGTTTTTCATCTGTCCCTGTTAGTATCTGATCTAGTTTTGTTAATTCTTTATAAAAACCATACATTTTAGGATCTTTCTCATATCTAGATTGCACTTGTGGACACCATGCTATATCAATCCCTTGACCATTCCATTCCTGTTTAGTTTTGAGCTCCCCGTTTTCATTCAAAATATCTTTGTATCTAGTAATATTTCCCAGATTAATAAAGTTTGGCTGGATCAGTGCCTCCATTGTGGAGAGACAGACTAGTATTTTCAAATAATGTTGTTGCTTGATTTTCTCCCATACTAATAATAATGCATTTCTAATGTAATGTCTTTCAAAATAACCATGTATTTTGTTTTGCCCATACGATAAAAAGGCATGCCAACCCAGTTGAAGATCATGTCCCTCCAAAGTCAATAATCTTTTATGCCTCAAACCAATCCATTCTTTCACCCAAGTAAGTATTGAGGCCTGATAATACAACTTATTGGAGTTGTTTGAAATAAATATAGTAGTCTCGGCAGAATATTCATTTTTATAGTAGCTATTCTTCCTATCAGTGACAGTTGCAGGTTTTTCCACTTCTCCAAGTCTATTTTAATTTGTTGCATCAGTTTATAGTAATTATCTTCTTTAATAGTTACACATCTTGCCATTAACTGAATTCCTAAATATTTTACTTTCTTAACTATCTGAATATCTATTCTCTTCATTAACTCTTTTTTCTGTGTATCTGTAAGGTTTTTGACCAAAATCTTAGTTTTTTCTTTGTTTATTTTCAGTCCTGCAACTTCACCATCTTTTTCTATTTTTTAATTAATTTGGATCCTGTTTCTTGTGGATCTTCCAAAATAAAAACCAAATCATTTGCAAACGCCTGTAGCTTACATTTTTCTTTTTTTATTTCCATACTTTTTATTTCTCTGCCTTGTCTAATATTTCCATTTAACACTTCCAAAGTCAATATAAATAGTAGAGGAGATAGTGGACATCCTTGTCTTGTGCCTTTTTTTATATTAAAATTCTTGGTCATATCTCCATTTAAAATCACCTTTGCTGTTTGCTTGTGATATATTGCCTTAATCATATTGATAAATCTCTCCCCAAAATCCATAGTTTTTAATTGTAATAACATAAATTGCCAGTTTACTTTATCAAATGCTTTCTGCATGTCTAGGAAAATCAATGCCATTTGTTTTCCAGGGTGTGCTTTATAATACTCCAGTGTATTTAAGGTCATTTTCATATTATTTTTAATCTATCTCTTAGGCAGAAATCCATTCTGAGCTGAATGTATAAATTCATTCAAACCCCTTTTTAATCTCTCTGCTATTATTGAGGCGTATATTATATAATTCAGCATTCAGTAAGGATATAGAGGTGGAGCTCTTGCCTCACAATCAGGAGGTTGTGAGTTCGATCCTAGGTAGAGGCAGATGTAGGGTCTCCTGCTTCAGCAGGGGGTTGGACTAGATGACCTGCAAGGACCCTTCTAACTCTGTTAATCTGTTAAATCTGCATTAAATCTGAGTCTTCTTTTGGTATAAGAGTAATATATGCTTCCAGGACTTCTGGTTGGTGTCACAGCGGACCAGATGGGGAAATAGCGGGGCTCTTAGGAGCCCTGCGAAAACCGCAACTGCTAAACTGCCGCCGGCAGGTCTGTGGACCTCCCCTGTCCCGTAGGGACAGGGGGAAAGAGAGGGACCCCTCAGACAGCTGAGAGGAATGGGCAGGTTCCTTGGGGCCAGAGGATTGCCCTCTGTGTCGGCGGCAGCTCAGCAGCAGCCATGGCGGCTGCCCCAAAGCTGTGACAGCCAGAAAAAGCAATGTGCAGGAGGAAGAAACAGAGAACAGAGCTAGGTACTCAAATGCTGGGTGAGTGAGATTCAACCCAGGCAGGAGTAGCTTTTAAGTGCAGATTTATAACAAGTGAGCCTTAGCCCCAATTAGCGGCTGTAAACTATCTGGGCAAAAGACTTTCACAAAATAAACAAAAAGAGGAAAATCCAATAGTTAATGGATTATAGTAACTATTGACTGCTTTGGAAGGATTATTTTCTTGGAAAAATAAAAAAAAACTGGCACTTTTTCTTTTCTTTTTTTTTTATTGTAAAAGTTTTACAATTACATTTTCACCCCATTTTCACCCCCCTAACCCACCCCAAACTCCCCAGCCCACCCTCCCTAACCCCCCCTAACCCTCCCCTCCCCCCCGGACTTCCATAGAGTATACCCCATCATTGTCCCCTTTATATATAAAAAAAAACCTTGAGCTTTAAACCCCCCCATCCCCCATATCATTTTTCATCTTCACATAGTTCAAATATTTCTATCTTAATGTAATATAATACTATCAATAAAAAGCTATTTGATACTTCCTAGTTTGATATTTGTTCTGCACATAATCTATCCATTTTTTCCATTCACATTCATAAGTCTCTTGTGAGCGGTCTTTTAAATATGCTGAAATCTTCGCCATCTCAGCGAAACCGGCCATCTTCAAAATCCATTCTTGAACGGTAGGCAAAGCTTCATTTTTCCAATATTTACCTATCAACAATCTCGCTGCTGTAATCATATACAAAATCAACTTTGTTTCATCCACTGTAAAACCCTTAGCTATACCCAATAGAAACAATTGTGGAGAAAATTGAATTTTTTTCTTCAAAACATTCTGCATGACCCACCAAATTTTTATCCAAAAAGCCTTAACTTTCTTACAGGTCCACCAAATATGATAATATGTAGCGTCTGTACAATCACACCTCCAACATTTTGGCTGAACATTAGGGTACATACACGACAGTTTCTTAGGGTCTAGATGCCATCTATAAAACATTTTGTAAAAATTTTCCCTCAAATTCTGCGACTGTGTAAATTTAACATTCTGGACCCAAATTTTTTCCCATGTTTCCAACATCACTGGTTCTTCAAAATTTTGTGCCCACTTAATCATACAGTCTTTAACTAATTCAGTTTCTGAGTCCCTTTCTAGCAAAACATTATAAAGCCTTTTGATATGCATTGGACCTTTCTCTCTTATATGTCTAACCAATTCTTCCTCATGCAACATAATACCAGTTTTTTGGTCCTCTTTCCATCTCAATTGTAATTGATTATATTGTAACCAAGTTAAATTAATCCCTTCGTCCAACAGTGTCTGCAAAGTCTTCAGCTGCCATCTGCCCACATCTGTAAAAAGAACCTCTTTGTATAAAAACCCCCCGAGTGACATTATATTTGTATTCCACAAGGTATGACCAAGATCCAGCCATAGCGGTATTTTATAATCCCATTTGAGTCGGTGCTTCTTCCAAACTCTCATCAAAGAGTCTCTAAGTATATGACTTTTAAATACTTTATCAACTTTGTCATCATAAAATAAGTAAGCGTGCCATCCAAATTCAAGATCAAAACTTTCTGCATTCAATATTCCAGCCTTTTTACTTCCAAACCAATCACTTGTTAAGGTTAAAGCTGCTGCATCATAATATAACTGTAGGTTTGGAAGTTTAAGACCTCCTCTTTCTGGAACATCTTGCATAATTTTCAATTTCACTCTCGGCTTCTTTTCGTTCCAGACAAACTTATTCACTCCAGATTGCCAAACTTTCAATTGTTTATCACTTTTAAGCACCGGAATCATTTGAAACAAAAAAAGAAATCTTGGCAAAATATTCATCTTAACTGCTGCTATTCTTCCAAGTAGAGACAGCTGCAGTTTTTTCCAAGTCTCCATATCTTTCTGCACCTCTCGCCACAACACCTCATAGTTATTTTGAAACAATTTCATGTTTGATTCTGCAACCTGAACTCCTAGATATTTTACCTTAGGTACAGTCTCAAAACCTGCCCTCCTTTCAAGCTCATGTTTGCGATCTTGTGTCATGTTTTTAACTATCATTTTAGTCTTTTTTGGATTCAATCTGAAACCTGAAACTTTACCATAATCTTGTATAATGTCCTTCATCAAGATTATTGATTCCATTGGTTGTGATAGGGTAACAACCAGATCATCTGCAAATGCCTTTATTCTGTAATCCTCTTGCCTAATCTTTATACCTTTCAAGATATTAGAGTCCCGTATTGTATTTAACAAGACTTCTAGTGTTAAAATAAATAAAAGTGGGGACAACGGGCATCCCTGTCTTGTTCCTTTTTCAATTTTAAACTCTGTTGTCAAACTTCCATTAATAATAATCTGTGCCTTTTGCTCTTGATAAATTGCCGAAATCGCCTGTATAAATTGATCCCCAAAGTCCATCTTTTTCAAAGTCTTTAATAGAAAGTTCCAATCCACTCTATCAAAGGCCTTCTCTGCATCCAAAAAAACCAGCACTGCAGGGATCTGTTTATTCTTCTCAAGATATTCCAATAAATTTATTACTTGCCTTACATTGTCCTTCATATATCTGCCCTCGATAAATCCCGCTTGATCATCATGAATCACCTCTTGAATTACTGGCATCAATCTGTTGGCTAATACTTTTGCATAAATTTTATAGTCATTATTTAAAAGAGATATTGGTCTATAATTTTCCGGTTTTTTAGGACCTACTTGTTCTTTTGGTATCAAAGTAATATATGCTGATTTCCATGATGGGGGTATTTTACCCCCTTGTTGTATATTGCAAAATAAGTCTCTAAGTTGTTCCACCATTTCTGCTTGTAAAGTTTTATAATACACTGCAGTCAATCCATCTGTTCCAGGAGCTTTAGCTGTTTTCAATTGTTTAATTGCTGCAATTATTTCCTCAACTGTTATAGGGTAGTTCATTCTTTCTTTTTGTTGATTAGTAATTTTTGAGACTCTTTTCTCTTCTAGATATTTTTCTATAAGTCCATTCTGTATATCATCTTTAGCATATAATTTAGTGTAGTAGTCTACAAAGACTTCTTTAATCAATTTTTGTTGAGAAATTTCTTTCCCTCCAATATCAATACTCTCAATAGTCCGTACACTCTGCTTCTTCCTTAAGGTGTAAGCCAACCATCTTCCCGGTTTATTAGCATTACAAAACGTATTATGCTTCGCATATTGTAAGTTTGTTGCAGCTTGCTCCGCCAAGAGCATTTGAAATTGATCTTTCAAAAGTTTTATAGCACCAGATATTCTTTCATCTGTTGGGTTTTTAATGAGTAGCTGTTCCTTATTCTTTATTTCTACTTTCAATTCGAGTCTTTTCTTTTGTCGATTCTGTTTGTGTTTAGAGTTCATATAAATGAGTGCCCCTCTCATATACGCTTTACTCGCATCCCATACAATTTCAATTGGGGTGCCCTTATTCAAGTTCATCTCAAAAAATTCTTTCATCTGTTTTTTAAGTTCTGTTATATTTTTTTCATATCTAAACAAATTTTCATTTAATCTCCATGACCTTCTCTCAGTTTTTCCCATCTCAATTTCTATCCATACAGAACTATGATCAGTTAAAGTTCTTGGAAATATCTTTGTTCTTTTTGTTTTAACAAGTAAATCATCTGATAGCAAGATAAAGTCAATCCTGGAAAAAGATCTATGTCTATCAGAGAAAAAAGTATAGTCCAATTCTTTTGGGTTATAAATTCTCCAGATATCTTTTAATTCCAGATCTTCTTTCATATTTTTTTTTTGCACTTTTTCTTTTCTTAATGAGATTGGATTGCTTTTGAAGAGAGAGAAAGGGAGGAAGAGGTAAACAGGAACTTTTTAAAACAAGGAGAAAAGACAAGCGGTGATAGACAAAATGGACACCAGCCGAAGTGAAAGTGACAAATTGTGTATTGCCAGCGATTGAAAGGAGAAACTTTGTGTCTTGTTACCCTAACTGGATTACTTTTGGAAAATTTAAGGAGGCTTGATTTTGGAGATATTTAACTTGTCTAATGGAGAACTTATTGGTTGGAGAGAAGTGGAATGGAAAAATTGAAATTGAAGTAACGAGCGTAGTAACAAAGGGAAAAGGCATGGCAACAGAAGAAGATGATACCATATATGGAATAATTGCAAAAAAAAGAACTAAAACTTTAAAGAGCTTATAACTTTGATAATATTGAAATTGAAAAACATTTTTGGACAGTTGGGAGAAAGAGAAAAAAATGGAATACACTGGGTAGCAAGACAAGAAAAAATAATACAGTGATCAAAATGGATGTAATGCTTTCTGTCTATTAGAAATCTGAATGTTGTTAGGAGGTGTTTTTCTCCTCCTCCCTTTGCTCTTTCCTTCTTTCCTTCTTTCCCCTTTGCTTTTTCTTTTTTTCTTTTTATTACTATCCTTTTTATTCTTTTTCAGCTACATTTCTATTCTTTTCTCCTTTCTCTTTCTTTGTTTTTTTATTTCTTTTTTATTTCTTTTTTCTCTTCCTGCTTCCATTTTTATTGAATTTGACTACATAAGTATAAAATATTAATTTGGTTAGGTAATAAGAGAATGATTGAAAGGAAAATATGATTTTTCTGAATGCCTAAATGATTAATTGAAACTCTGAATTTTTAACAAGCATTATTTATAGACTTAATCATCAGAGGAAAGTGATTTTTAAGATGAGAGATTTCTATAGAAAAATCAGAAAAAATATGAAAGAAAAATATGATTTTTTAAATATTTAGATGTTTAATTGAACTCTGAATTTTTAATATTATTTACAGACTTAACAATTAGAAGAAAGTAATTTTCAAGGCGGGGAAAAGTGTGATTTCTATAGAAAAAATGGAATAATTTAGAAGAAAATATACAAGAAGTCAGTTGTTGAAATATGTGTCTAAATAAAAGTTGGAGAGTAAGAAGAGATTATATTGGAAATTAGCCAAATAATGGTGGGAGTTCTGGAGAAGATTATGCTGGAAATCAGCCAAACAATAGTGGGAGGTTTGGAGCCGATAATGCTGGAAATAAGCCAAATAACAGGGGGAGTTCTGGAGGAGACTATGCTGAAAATCAGCCAAATATAATATGCTGGAAATCAGCCAAATAATAAGTGGAGGTATGGAGGAGAATATGCTGGAAATCAGCCAGAATACAAATGCTGGAAATCAACCAAACAATTGATGGAGTTATGGAAGAGAATATGCTGGAAATCAGCCTAAATAGTATGCTGGACATCAACCAAACAACAATGGGCGATACGGAGGAGGATATGGATTTTGAGTTAAATCTGTGTAAAATTAAATGAGTAATAGATGATTAAGGAGAAAAAAATTAAAGGTAAATTGATAAAGTTCAAGATTTTAAAATTTGATGAAATGGGCCTAGAGATTGAGAATTATGGATAGAATTTTGTTCTATGAACTGAAATAAAAATAGAGCTGTGTGGAATTTGAAATTAAGATTTGTGGTGATGAAATTGTAAGGTAAATAATTAGATTAAGAGGCTAGAATATTTTTAAGATTTATATTTTGTAATGAAAGCAATTTGGAGAAGAACCAGATATAATTTGAATTAATACATGGATATAAATGAGTTAAGTTTAGCTGGAAATTAAATCTGTGGTGATATAATAGAATTGTTTAGTTTAAGATGCTAGAATTTATGTTAAAACTTTCTTTTTCTTCAATGTTTTGATTGTTACTTAAAATATATATATATGATGGGAAATGGTGATTGGAGCCTGTTAAAGAAATGTAAGCGGTGTACCTACCTATGACCGGATCGAGACTTCACTCTGGAAAGATATATTTTATGTTTATGTTTGAAAAAAATAAAAAAAATATTTACAAAAAAAAAAAGAGTAATAAAGTAAATGCTTCCATCCACGAATTTGGTACCTTCGCTTCTAACAGTACTTCATTATAGACTTCCAATATTGATAGGCCTAAAGTATCTTGTAGATCTTTATAAAGTTCTGTTGATAGCCCATCTGGTCCTGGTTTGTTATTACTCTTTTGCTTCTGTTAATTCCATCATTGTTATCCATTAATTTAATATGGCTTTCACTGCCTCAGGTATTTTAGGTAATTCAGCATTTTCCAGATATTGTTTTATTTTATCTTCTGGAATTTTCTCCTGATCATACAGCTTTTCATAGTAATCTTGAATTATTATTTTTTTATCATCATTTTGATAATGGAGAGCTCCTTTCTCACCTAC
The DNA here is from genome assembly GCF_059756535.1 of Pantherophis guttatus. Lineage (NCBI taxonomy): Eukaryota > Metazoa > Chordata > Lepidosauria > Squamata > Colubridae > Pantherophis > Pantherophis guttatus. Next base: position 20,555,378 of record NC_142066.1, read on the forward strand.
TAATCGATGTATCAGTTTCTTTTCTTTCTCCTTTTTCAATTTATATGCCAACCATCTTCCTGGCTTATTTGCATGTTCAAAAAAGTTCTGTTTAGCACTTTTATTTTTTTGTGCCAATTCTTCTTTATCTAGTAAGTTCAGTTTATGTTTTGTTAATTCCATTTGATTTTTGTAATTCTATTTCTAGTTTTTTATACTCTTCTTCTAACATGTTTTGGTTTTGTTTCTTCTTTTTCTTTCCCATATATTATGACTAGTCCTCTAATATATGCCTTAACAGTATCCCATACATTTTGCAGTGAAGTCTCTTCTTTCCTATTGTCTTTAAAAAAAGAAATCTAGTTCTTTTTCCATATTTTGAATAAATTCCTTATTCTTTAATATTGATTGGTTCAGCATCCATCTCAATTTTCTCTTTTGTCCTTTCCACTTAACTTTTATTGGGTTATGGTCTGCCCAAACACTTGTTTCTATTTCTATTTCTTGCACATTTGATTTTAACTCAGGTGACATCCATATCATATCTATTCTTGACCAAGACATGTCTATTTGAATAAAATGAATATTGGTTTTTCTTAGGGTATATCTATCTCCATACATCTTGAATGCCTAATTCCTCTTCCATTTTGAAAAAGGTCTTTAGAAATGTTTTCCTAGTTTTTTTGTTTACTTTACTACTTTTACAGTCCAATTCTCCATCTACAATTGCATTAAAATCTCCTACCACACATATATTTTCATGTTCCAATTCTATAATTTTCTTATGAAGCTTTCCATAAAAGTCTTCTTGTTTGTTGTTTGGTGCATATATTGCTGTATCTGTTTATAGTTCATTGTTACCTCCATCATCAAAATTCTCCCATCTTCATCTGCAAAAATTTGCCTAGCGTTTATTGTTTCTTTTATGTATAAAGCTACTCCTCTTTTCTTTTGCTATGCTAAAGAAGAATATAATTTCCCAATTTTTGGATACTCCAGTAATTTATTGCGTTGTTTTTTTAATATGGACCTCTTGAAGACAAATTAAATCTAGCTTTAATTTTCCTAATTTATTGAAAGTCCCTTTCCTTTTCATAGGAGAATTCAGTCCATTTATGTTGATTGACAATAGTTTTATTTCTTCTTCCATAGTTTTACTTGCAGATAGGTCTTGTTGTTCTAGTCACTCTTGTTTCTCTCTTTGTTTTTTTATTCTTCCGCCTTCTTGTTTTGTTCTTTCCCCTAGTTCTGTTTTGTCTTCTTCTTGCTGTATGTTTTCCCCTCCTGTAGCTTCCTCTTGTTTTCTATTTTCTATTTCCTCTCTTTTTTCTTCATATGGCCCAAAATGTTGATCATAGAATTGTTCCACTTTTTCTATAGAGTCCAGTTTATGTCTTTGTTCTATCCAAGTCACCAGTATTCCCTCCCGTATTGGTCACCTGAAGTTTACTCCATGCTTAATTAATTCTCTTGTTAAAAATTGGTATTGTTTCTTTGTATCTCTTACTTTTCTAGGGATCTGTTTTACGACTACTATTTCTTTCCCTTTATATTTCAGTGGGTCATCTCTTACTCTGTAATATCTCCACTCTTATTGCTTTCTTGGTAAATCTCACATATACCTCTCTGGGGAGTTTGTTTCTTGTCACATATCTAGTATATACTCTAAATATTTCATCTATCCCAGCAAACATTTCCTGTTTAGTCACCTATAAGGCCTCCGCCAACAGTTGTGCCATTATCTTTGCAAGGTTTTCCCCCTTTTCTTCCTCAATAGTCTGGAACCTCAAGAAATATTCAGCCATCTCCATCTTCAATGTAATTATTGTTCTCTCATGATTTTTACCTGTCTGTGTGAGTCTATAGTCCATCTCCTCCACTGTCGAGATTCAAGCCATCTCGACATAGCATGGGGAGGGGAGTTGCTGCAGATCCGTTGCTGACAGGGGAAAACCCTACCTAACGAAGAAATCCAAGAAGGGGCTGCTGCGACGATGTCTGGTGGTGGTGGTGGGGGTTGTTAGCTGTGCACTTTGGTGAAGGGTGGGGGGCGGGTGGCAGGTGGCACCTTACTTGGAGGCGGATGGTCACCCCAGGGCCGGGGCAGTGTAGGGAGCTGACATCGCCTGCCGTTCCAAAAAAGGGCGGCACCCGGAAGCAATGCCAATTGGCTAATAGGGCACCTGGTTTATTTTGAGTTTGTATAAATAGCGTTGGGAGGCAGCCACTCCCAACGCCGACTTTATGTTTGTCAATTAACGTTCGTGTGTGACTGCTCCAAGAAATGAAAAGTAAACCCGTTTACAACCTCGTTCTTTGCCTTGGAGTCGTTTTTCAATGGTTTGAATCACCTTGGAGAGCAGAATATGACAGAAAGTTGGTGTTTCCATTTCCCTTCTTATTTCTCTGGGATGAGATGGCAGAGGGTTTGGAGGCTGGAACCCCGGTGCTGGGAAATGGGGCCAAAGCCACGGCCGAGGAAGTGGTTCCAGATGCACCCAGTGGACCTGACCCACCTGTTGTGCGACCGAAAGATAGATCGTCTCAACAGGGGGTGGGGGTGCACGAAGCACTGGCAGAGCCAGCTGGCACTAATGGAAAGAAGATGTTGTCAGGGGAGTGGTGGCATAGCCCTGCCCTGGTGGGTGTCGGGGTAGCCACGTCTTCAAAACCCTGTTTGGGAGACGCTGCTTTCCAAGGTTGGCGGGAGTGACGTTGGCTTGACGACGATGACGGGGAATGGAGTTACTCTACAGGCCTGGGATCCTCAATGCTTGAGATCCTGAGGGAGAGATTCAGAGAAGCAAGCTTTCGGGATGCCCCCTCGTGGCAACTGTGGATGGCCAGAATGGAGGCTTCATTGGCTTGGCAAGGAGGGGGCGACCTAGAGGAACAGACAGCCGTTCCCATTTGGCTAGCCCGAAACTACGACTAGCTAAAGGCTGGCCCCAGCAAGCGGATCAATTAACAGCGATGCCAACCACCACGTCAGTGGGGGGTGCCCTGAGGGGGTTAGATCAGAGGGACCCAGATGGCAGGGTGTAGTTACTACAGGATACGATGGGCCCCGGCAGCATGAGGGCTCATGGAGGGAGGAAAGGAGAGATACAAGGGAGGCCTGTCCTCCACCTGGGGCCCCCAATATCTAGGTGCCCGGCCAGCAGCAGGTCTGGGGACCCCCTCCGTTACAAACCACATTCGATGGTAGTGCTGACCGTGTCTCCCTCTTTTTGAGTCAGGTACTCAGTTATTTGGATCTTTATGGATACCTATATCCCTCTCAATGGTCCATGGTGGTCGCTATTATAAACGTGTTAACAGGGGAGGCCGCAGATTGGGTTGCGAACCTCCATAGCGACCACGCGAGGGAACTAATTGATGTTGGTTTGCTTTTAGAAGCATTAAGGAGCCAGTTCGAGGATGACACTTGTACCCAGATGGTGGAGGGGGAGTTGGTGTCTTTAAAACAACGGGGCCGCCTCGTTATGGAATATATAAAGGAGTTTAGGGCTCTTGTGGGACGGCTTCGAGCCTGGCCGGACTGTTTGTTAGTGCATCATTTTCGGCTGGGGTTGGATAAAGAAATTACACAAGAATGTGTTTATAGAGAGTTGCCACCTCGCTTAATGGAGTGGTTCAAGGCAGCCATAGACCTGGATGTGGGGTTGGGGGTGTTTAGGCCTCATGGTGGTGGTGGTGACACTATTCAGCAACAACGCCTGGCGGAGAGGCCGCCCATTCCGAGGGCTTCAGGTTGGAACAGTTCTTTCCCCATGCAACCAGCTGAGTCGGCAGGCCATGGCACGTTTTGCTGTTTTCGTTGTGACCAACCCGGTCATTGAGCACTGGACTGCCCCCTACCTCCCGTCCAGACCAAGACAACTCCAACTGGGGTGGATTGTACACCCAGGGGCCGAGCTCATATAAGTCCAGATCAATCCTGGTTAGCCACTCAAAGTCCACGTGGTGGTCCACATCCCAAACCCCAAGAAGTAAAGAGCCCCATGGGAATGGAAGAAGACACCATAACCACCTTCGATGAAGAGGACAGCGATCCAAACGATCCCATGGTAAGTGCACCCATTCGCCCCTTTGTGATACCAGTTGTCATACGAAACCTGCGCACCTCCCAAGCTTTGATAGATTCAGGGTGCACTCGATGTTTAATGAGCAAAGCAATAGCTGATGACCTGGGATTGTGTAAAGCGCAGCTGAAAACCCCTATACATTTTGAACAGATGGATGGGTCGGTGTTGGGCGGGTCTCCATCCAAACACATTACCGAGCCTGTGGAATTACAAATAGGGGAGCATAAAGAGACTATAAGGTTTGTGATCATAGAATGAATGATCGAACCCCTTATTTTAGGACTAGCTTGGCTGGATAAGTGGAAGCCTCATATATGGTGGGAAGGGGGGTATCAGAAATTACATCTGGTTCTTGAATCAAAGACAGAGTCAGAAGAACATTCCGAGCCGGCCAGGGGCCAAGAGGAAGTGTCGGGGGGGGGGGGTTCCCAGAGGTGTACCAAGAATTGGGTGAGGTGTTTAACTAGGAGGGGGCTGAGGTATTACCCCCCCCCCATAGAACCACTGACTGCGCTATTGAATTACTCCCGGGGGTTAAACTACCAAAGCCTCGAATGTACGCTATGACACCACCTGAATTGGAAGAACTCCGGAAGTACATCGATCGGAATTTGGCGAGAGGGTTTATCGAGCCCAGCAGATCACGAATGGCTGCCGCTGTATTGTTCCGGAAAAAGAAAGATGTGGGGGCTACGTCTTTGTGTTGACTTCTGAGATCTGAATGCAGTGTGCATAGAATATCTATACCCTCTACTGTTAATCAAAGATCTCCTGGCGGTACTGTCTATGGGAAAGATCTTTACAAAATTGGACCTGCGTGAAGCATATTACTGCGTGCGTATAAAGCAAGGCGATGAGTGGAAAGCCACCATTAATTGCCCATTAGGCAGTTATAAATTCAAAGTAATGCCATTTGGATTACAGGGTGCGCCTGCCGTATTCATGCAGGTTATCAACGAGGTATTGCACGAACATCTTTATCGCAGAGTATCTTGATGATATTTTGATCTACACTAAAACAATGGAGGAACATGTGCAATTAGTATGCCAGGTGCTAAACAAATTGCTGGCTGCACGCCTCTTTGTAAAGTTGCCCAAATGCGACTTCCATTGCACCCAACTAGATTATTTGGGATATCGCATTTCGGGCACCGGGGTAGAAATGGATCCAAATAAAGTAAAAACAGTCCTGGAATGGCAAGCCCCTACCACACGGAAACAGTTGCAGAGTTTCCTTGGCTTTGCCAACTTTTATAGACAATTTATACCAGCCTTTGCCCAAGTGGCCTTACCGCTAATGGATCTATTGCATACTAAACATACTGGTGCAAAGGCCAAACTGAGCCAAAGATTGAACTGGACAATCAAGTGTCAGCAAGCTTTTGAACAGCTAAAAAGGCTCTTTGCTCGGGAACCGGTTTTGAAACACCCTAATTTGGCCCTCATGTTTATAGTACAGGCGGACACCAGCGACGTGGCTGTAGGGGCGGTGTTACTTCAAAAAGGGGAGGGAGAAGTGCTGTATCCGTGTGCCTACACGTCTCGCAAACTAACACCGACTGAAAGAGCAATCTGGGAGAAAGAGGCCTTCACCATTCACTGGGCATTACTTACATGGCGTCACCTCTTGGAGGGGAGTGGCACCAAATTCGAAGTATGGACGGACCATAAAAGCCTACAGGCTCTCCAAACGCCCAGAAAACTGTCCCCCAAACAGGTATGCTGGGCACAGTATTTCCAGCGATTCAACTTTGTCCTGAAATACGTACCCGGAGGGAAGAACTTCTTAGCGGACACCTTGTCAGGAATGCCTCAATTTCATAGTAGGAGAGAGGATATTGTCCAAGCAATGATACCTTAAACTCCAGCTGAACCCTCTTTACAGGCGACGGACAGCGTATGGCAACAAGATTTGTGTCGTGAAACGGCGGAAGACACGTGGGCCCAGACTCACAAGTCCATATTGACACACCACAATGGGTTAGCTTGGATGGGGGTTCGGATTTACGTACCAGCAGCATTGCACCGATCAGTATTACAGCACTGTCACGACTCAAAATTGGGTGGTCATTTCAGATTCCTCAAAACTTTACATCTAACAAGACAGCAATTCTGGTGGCCCCAAGTGCGCAAGGATATTAAACGATATGTTAGAGACTGTTCTATATGTGCAACGACTAAACCAAAGCCCGGTCGGCCCTTGGGTCTCTTACAGCCTGTAGTCAGTCCTACGGGGCCTTGGGAGGAAATCGCTATGGATTTTATCATAGAGCTCCCAGAGAGCGATGGGAATACCATAATTTGGACCATAGTCGATCTTTTCTCCAAGCAAGCGCACTTTGTTCTATGTAAAGAATTGCCTTCAGCCCAGAAACTTTCAAAGATGTTTATCCAGCACGTGTATCGTCTACATGGGGTTCCATGACGTACTATCTCGGATAAGGGAGTTCAGTTCACGGCACGGTTCTGGCGTAACTTTATAACCCTGATTGGCTCTTCTCAAGGACTAAGTACAGCCTACCATCCCAGTACTAATGGCGCAGTAGAACGAGCAAACGTAATGGTAGAGCGTTACTTATGGTGCTACGTGTCCTATCAACAAAACGATTGGTCAGACCTGTTACCATTTGCTGAGGTAGCATACAACAACACCATGCATCGGAGTACCGGAGCATCTCCATTTAAAATTGTCACCGGAAAAGAGTTCAATGCTATCCCCGAACTAAGTGGTCCAAGTTCGGGACCAACACCCCCAGCTCCAGCTGAATGGAGTACCAATATAAGTGAAGTGTGGCCGCAGATAAAAGCAGCCCTGGACAAGGCGGCGAATGAATACAAAGCGCAAGCAGACAAAAAACGAGCTAGCCATAAACCATTCCAATTAGGGGATCTCGTTTACCTATCCACTAAGTATATAAAGTTGAAAACCCCGTGTAAAAAACTTGGACCCCAATATCTAGGCCCATTCAGGATCCAAAGGGTAATCAATCCAGTTACGGTAGTTCTAAAATTACCACCATATTTGGGAAAAATTCATCCCACTTTTCATTGTAGTTTGTTGAAACTACACAGGGTCCAGGCCCCGTAAAGGATGACCACTACGAATTGGATGGTGTTCTTGATTCCTGGATCCATAATGGGAGGCTTCAGTATCTAGTGAAGTGGAAGGGTTATCCTTTAGCTGAGGCTTCTTGGGTGGCAGATACGGACCTAAAAGCTCCTAAACTCTTAAATTCCTATCATAAAAATAACCCCAACAAACCGGGTCCCACAATCTAATCTATCTCTTTCATGTTTTGCAGGTGAACTCCTGGTAGAGGGGGCCGCCTGTCGAGATTCAAACTGTCTCGACATAGCATGGGGAGGGGAGTTGCTGCAGATCCATTGCTGACAGGGGAAAACCCTACCTAACAAAGAAATCCAAGAAGCGGGCTGCTGCGACGATGTCTAGTGGTGGTGGTGGGTTGTTAGCTGTGCACTTTGGTGAAGGGTGGGTGGCAGGTGTTAATACCTTACTTGGAGACGGACGGTCACCCCGCGGCCAGGGCAGCATAGGGAGCTGACATCGCCCGCCGTCCCAAAAAAGGGCGGCACCTGGAAGCAATGCCGATTGGCTATCGCCTGCCGTCCCAAAAAAGGGCGGCACCTGGAAGCAATGCCAATTGGCTAATAGGGTGCCCAGTTTATTTTGAGTTTGTATAAATAGCGTTGGGAGGCAGCTGCTCCCAATGCCAACTTTATGTTTGTCAATTAACGTTCATGTGTGACTGCTCCAAGAAATGAAAAGTAAACCCATTTACAACCTCGTTCTTTGCTGCGAGTCATGTTTTCAATGGTTCGAATCACCTTGGAGAGCAGAATACGATTGATTTTTCTCTGTTTGTTCTGCTTTCTCTTCTTCTTTCTGGATCTGTTGCTCGTTTCTAGTTATTATTTGTTTAATATTCTCCATTTTATCATCCATCTTTTCTATTCTTTCCTTCATGTCTTCATCAAGTAATTGAATCATTGGTTTCATTTTGGCCTGCATCATATTTCTTTCTCTCTCCTGAAAAGTTCTATAGAAAGCTCTCTGGCTTGATCACTGCTTTTCTTGAGGGGTGGAAGACAATTCCACCTCCTACTCTTTGAGTCCCACTTTCACTCAGGCTAACTTTAAGGGGTCTCTTTGCTCAACAGAAGTTGGAAAAATCTCACCCAGATCAACCACACTGTTTCTCAGTCTTTTATGCTTTCTTCATTGGTCAGATGTCATAGCTTTGGTCACACATGCAATGGCCATCTTTTTCTTCCTGCCAGATTGAGAGTTAACTCTAGGTCAAACAAGGAGGTTGAAGTCTCCTTGTAATCCAAAGACTGTCCTCTCTATTTTCATCACCCCTCCTGAGTGACTTGGGTCCCTCAGAACCATCTGACAAGTCAAATTCTGTGTGATTCCATGAAGCCCCATGGAGGGGCGCTGAATATTAAGGTTATTAATATTAATATGGTTTTTAACCCATTTCCAGTCAGACTCATTTTGCAACTTCCTCCAATGCCACATCACACCTCAACAACCTAAAACAAAAAACCGGCCTAACCTGTCACTTCTCATATGAATTGGCCACTCAATAATTTAAGACAGAAAAATGTTTGCCACAGAGGCTCATATAACAAATGACAACTAAAGAAAATAAATCATAGATTTATTAAAAATAAATAAAATAAAGCATAGATCTAAAAAGAGTGGAAGTAATAGTTGATCATTCAGACTTTTGAATTTTGCCTCCCATTTTGAAGTATGAAAGCAAGCTCATTTCAGTTAAATAAAATTATAAACTGGTCACAGACTTCAAAATTGGAAAATTCTCCTACAATTACATATACATTTCTTTTTAAAAAATTAAAACTTTCTTTTCATGAGCTGATGTTTATTGTTCAGTTCAGGTCTCATCACAATGATAAAACACTTGGGAAAAAAGATACACACCAATAATCCAGCACTAGAGGAGATCATGGAGAAAATCTCCACAGCCAACATATATTTTCCCCCTGTGCTTAGATAGGTTGGGATAAAACACAGCCAAACACTACAGAAGACCAACATGCTGAAGGTAATGAATTTGGCTTCATTGAAACTATCAGGTAACTTCCTAGCTAGAAAAGCAGCAGAGAAGCTAACCAGAGCAAGAAAACCCATAAAGCCCAAAACACAGCAGAACATGACCGAGTCTTCATTACACTCCAGGATGAGTTCTTCAGACATCGACTGCATATCAAAATCTGGATATGGTGGGGATATTATTAGCCACACAGCACAGAGACATATTTGGACAAAGGAGCAGGAAAGTATAATGTAGCTGACCATTCTTCCACCCACCCATTTCTTCAATCTGGAACCAGGTTTGGTGGCCATGAATGCTAGAACCACAACAAAAGTTTTGGCCAATACACAAGAAATTGCTACAGAAAAAATGAGACCGAAGGCTGGTTGTCGAAGGAGACACAAAATCTTATCCGGTCTGCCAACAAATAGAAAGACACAAAGGAAAGAGAGGAGAAGGGAAACTAGAAGTATATAAGAGAGATTTCGGTTGTTGGCTTTGACGATGGGAGTGTCTTTGTGTTTCATGAATATTGTGACGATCAAAGTTGTCATTAAAGAAAAGCAAAGAGAAAGAACAGTCAGACCGATCCCCAAGGGTTCTTCATAGGACAAAAAAGTGATCTGTTTTAGAATGCACATATTTTTCTCAGGATTTGGATATTGATCTACAGGACATGGGGAGCAGTCATCTACGTCTGAAAAAAAACACAGTGGAATTGATACAGTTGATTATGGACAGTGTTGTACCCTAATGTCTTAATCCCATTATATTTGGAAACTTGATAAAGTTAAAAAGTTTTGGCAACAATTGGAGGAAATGATATTTGAAATGATGGGGAAAGCAATAATATTGAGACCAGAAACTATATTACTGTTGATAATTAAGGAAATAGAACCAACAAAATATGAGAAAGAATTGATTAGAATTATGATTATAATGGGTAGAATTATAATAGCCAGATATTGGAAATTAGATGTGAATTTTAGAATAGAAGAATGGTATTGTGAAATGTGGAAATTAGCTTTAAATGATAAAATGACATGTGATATTAAAATTAGAAATGGTCACTTCCGGTTTGCTGTTTGTCCCCGCCGGACGCTCCCTCGGGATCGTTGAACCCACTGCCTGTAAGAGCTGCCTTTTTCAGCGGAATGGCGGCTCGAAAAAACTCCGTTTCCATTAGGAAACGGAGATAGAGCCGGCTGGGGTGGGTAGAGTCCTCTGCCTAATCCCAAAAGTTTTTTATTTACTTTTGGGAGGGAGCGGAAGAGACTCCCCACATCCCCAGCCGATGCTCCGGGCTCTGGGAGATCTCTGCTACACGCAGAGCTAGGGGGCAAAAGCAAGCCTGCAAATCTGTTAAATTAATCAAAGAAGATGTGAGCTGGACCTCTGATCCTGAAGCGCAAGTATTCTTCTTATTTTAGAAAAGTTATTGAAGTTGTTTAAGAAGTGAAAGGAAAAAATATTTTTAAAATGGCGATTGCTGCTGTGACTGCTGCGGCTTGAAGAGAGGCTGAAGGGGAAAGTCCTTCCGTTTTCTATTACAAAGTAGCGGAGCAAATACTTCTGGCTGTAATTGAAGGCAAAACCTCACTCTCACTCTTGTTTTTTTTTCTTTTCTTTTCCTGGGGATCTGATATTGATCTTGGTTGGAAAAAAGCTTTTTTTTTTTTCTCTTTTCCAGTAAATCTTGTCTGTGTGGAAAAATGGCGCTGAGACTTATAAAGTTAGACAAACAGGCAGTGGGGGGGGGATTCCCCCATTAACAAATTACATCAACAAGTTCTAACTCTCCAGTCTCAGAAACCTGATTTTAATATAATAGAATTTCTTCTTGAGGAGATTGTAAGAAGGGATGAGATTGTGAATCAGCAACTTGAAAAATTTAAGCTGGAAATTAAAGAAATTGGTGAATTGGTGAAATCTAAGTTTGACTTTTTGGATCGAAAGATTTTAAAAACAGCTAATGGTTTAGCAGACTTTGTGATTCAGTTGGATGCAAATACCAAATTATTAGAGTCTAAAATGAAAGAAACTGAGGAGAATTTGGACGACAAGATCCAAAAAATTAAAAAGGATTTGGCAAACATTCAGGATAATAGTTCAGAAGATAAACCTAAAATGGAGGTTGACCAAAAGATTGGTAATGAAGAAAATGTACAACAGAGGATTGAAAGAGAAGTTTTAATGATTCAATATAATTTTACAGAATATGCAATTAGACTGAGAGGTCTGCAGGAAAATGACAGAGATGATTTAAGGAAGATATCTTCTGAAATTCTGGCTGGGATTTTAAAGGTTTAACCTGATGAAGTGTTTTGCAGGATTGACAGAATTTATAGAATAAACTCCTGGTTGGCAAAACAAAAGCAATTGCCTAGAGATGTGGTGATTTATTTTACTGATAAAGGAATAAGAAATGATATTGTGCAGAATTCTTTTAGTTCTACTTTGCAATTTCGTGGAAGAAAGATTTGGATTTTTAAGGAGCTCCCGCCCAAGATGTTAATGGAGAGGAAGAAATTTGGTTTTCTAGTGTCTGAGTTAAAAAAAAGAAATATCCTATTTAGGTGGGATGTGCCAGTTGGTTTAATATTCAGACACCAAGGAGTAAGATACCAACTGAACACTGTTGAAAAAGCGGAAGAATTTTATCAAAAAATCTTAAAAAGAATTTAACATCTTTAGGCATAATACAGGACAAACAAAAGGAGTTGGAAACAAAGGGAAAATATCAAATTATAGAGGCTGTGGTAGATAAATTGTCTTCGGACTCCCTGGATACCCCAGCTGGACTGTCTATAAATATGAGAGCAGTGTCATCTGATTCCAATGTGATGAATTATCAAGTTACAGACAAGTGCGTAAATCAACCAGTTGATATACAAGTGATGGAAAAGAAATACGAGATAATAAAACAAAACCAACAAGATCAACTAGCTGATACACAATTTGTAGGAAGGAAACCAGGATGGAAATTCAACCCGCAAAAGAAAAAGAAAAGAAACAGATCTCATAGAAATAGTAGTTTCTAAACTAAGCAACAGCGAAGTATTGTTTAATACTATCTTGAGGATAGTGGCAGACCTCTGCAATGCCGTGATTTTGGGATGTGAAAAGAGCCTTACATTGTTGGATTTGAATTATCTATTTTGGATTTCTTTTACCGATACCAATGATTAGAGAAGTAAACATTCTTATAGATATTTTTTCCTTCCCCAGGACATTTGTTCTTAGGTTAGTTCAGAGATGATGCTCTGGAACACTCACCAATATATATATTTATGCTACATGAATGAAGACAGATCATTTTAGATTTAAGCAACTAACCTGATTAAAGCCTATTGGCCATGTGATGGAATCTACAGAAATATTGAAGAACTTCTCTGGTAGAGCTGTGGGATCTATCACTCCAACATTGAGTCTAAAGAAGGATTTGTTTGGGAATGTGATCCAATTGACAATATCATATCCACCAATGAATTCTCCATTTTTATCAAAGGAGATCTTTTCACCAACACTGTTGTTGAATCTGACACTTCTCAGAAAAGAATGAACCTGAAATACAGAGACAGTCAAAGAAAAACAGAAGGCAGAAATATATGTGCAAAACATAACAATGATTCCAAAAGGGAGTAGATATGACACTACTGAAAAACAATTAAACTGTATTAACAGGATTGCACAGTAAAATACTAACAAAAAATTATCTATGATCTGAGTTATTGCTCAGGTAAAATCCTTCAGTATAAAGCAAGAGAATAATAAGACAAAATGTAATGTCTTTACATTTACTATATGTATGTTACTTTTCAAAACAGTCAGTAATGATCATAAGATATATGAGGTTATGGTGACCTAAACAGGATCTCTTGAATTGCTGGAGTTATATACAGGGCCGGATTTAGATGAAAAGAGGCCCTAGGCTATTCCACTTATGAGGCCCTTTCACCAGTGGTGGGATTCATTTTTTTTAACAACAGGATCTGTGGGCGTAGCTTAGTTGGGGGTGTGGCTTGGCAATCATGTGACTGGTTGGGCGTGGCTATGTGCATAGACTTTTTTCAGAGGGCTGAAGAAAGTCATTTCTGACTGGGCCTCGCACTTTTGACCGGTCCTCACACTTATGACCATCCTCACATTTATGCCCGTGCAGCTTTCTTAACAACCATGTCACTCATTTCACAACTGCTTCTCTTCACCATGGTGACAAGATAGGGCAAAAACGTAAAATGTGAGGACAGTCGTAAGTTCGAGGACTGGTCAAAAGTGCGAGGACCAGTCAGAAATAACTTTTTCAGCCCTCTGAGTAGTCCATATGCATAAAAGGATACAGCAATAGAGAGGGATGAAGGAAGGGAAGGGAAATTAGAGTAGGAGGGAGGGTAAGAGAGGGAGGAAGGGAGGAGGAGAAGGAGAAAGGAAGAGGAAGTAGGGAGGAGAAGAAGAGGGGGAGGAAGAGAAAGTAAGAAGGAAAGAAAAAAAAGAGGTGGTAGGTTTGAGGAGAAAGATTGCTGTACAATAAAAAAGATGAAAGGGAAGAAAGCCAACCCCAAACAAATATAAAGATATTAAGATAAAGAATGAATTGTTAAACTTTAAAGAATAAAAGAGAACAAATATGAATAAATAACAATAATTAGAAACACACATACAAACATACAATGTATTTTCTTTGAACAGAGTATTTGGCCGGTTCACAAATTTAAACAGTGTTTATTCATTTCAATTAAATTTACAATTTCTATATTTCCTTTTTGCCATATTTATTCCTCATCTATTTTTGTAAAAAAACAATATTACCCTTCATCCTCATCTCTAATCTTAATTAAATTCAATTTTTCCTTTCTATTCTATATTATACCCCTTCCCATTGTCATCTATTTTTATATCCATCCTCACATTGGTTAATTATGTAATATTAGTTGTTTAATGTAAATTCAACATTTTAATATAAATCAATTAGTTATATAACTACCTTTTTTGTATATTAATCAATATGAACATGAATATTCCAATTATTTCCATGCAATCCAATTTCTTACAAATCAATTAATTATATTTACCAATAATAATAAACCAAATAATTTCCCCCATATATTCATCCAAACCACAACTTAACCATTTCTGCTTTCAGAAATATACAATTAATAGTATCTCAATTATTACAATTCCCTGGTTAAATAGAGCTTTTTTTCTTTTGTGTTTTAAAATCCTGAACTCTCCTCTTTTTCCCTAAATTTCCCATTGTTTGCACCTACCTTTTTTGGTGAGGAAAAAGAAAAGAATTCTGCCTGCCTAATTTTCCAACCTTGCAGCAACAGCAAAGCAGTTTCAGTTTCATTTCTCAGCATAGTTAGGGGGAAAAATATCAGCACTCTTTGCAAGGAAGCAGAAGAGCCCTGAGCAAAACAGCTGAGACAAATCAGCTGAGAGCCGGGAGGCCAATTAGCCTATGCTGAAGCTCCGTGGACCAATAAAATTACAAAAAAAACACCGAATCCTTTGTTAAATTGCTGGCTCCCCCGCCCCTCGCCCACCACTATTTATTGGCAATAAATAGTGGTGCGGAGGGGCGGGGCAAGCCAGCAATTTAACAAAGGGTTCGGCTGCACCACTGGCTCTAGGGCGGCCCTTTGAAGCCCCGCGGCAAGAATTTGAAGTTTTTTTTTCCTCTAGCCATCGGAGGCAGCAATAGATGGGGAGTGGGCGGGGTAAGCGAACTGCCGGCGATCCAACAGAGCAGAGAGTGAGGGTGAGTGAAGGCGTGGAAGTGGCTTTCTCCATCCTGCTCTCTTGTGTCCAGAGCCAGTGGGGAACCACATGGCAGCCCACGTGGATCCCAGGCAGCGGAACTCAGGCTAGGGAAGGGGTGGGCAATTGTGGCTCTTTTACAACCTGTGGCCTTCAACTCCCAGAATTCCTGAGACAGCCAAGCTGTCTCAGGAATTCTGGAAATTGAAGTCCACAGGTTGTAAAAGAGCCACAATTGCCTACCCCTGGCTACGGTAGGCTGGCGCCGCACGGGTGGGAGGCGAGGGGCAGGTGAGCCAGCAATTTAACAAAGGGTTTGGCCGAACCCCCTAGAACCCCCAGAATCCCACCACTGTGTAGGCCCCTCTTGATCTTGAGGCCCTAGGCTGAAGCCTAGTTAGCCTATAGGAAAATCCGGCCCTGGTTATATATGTTCAATAATGACTCACATACAAAACTGGGCTACAATGTCTGACATTCCCACTCCTGGTTAACTGCCAATAAAATAAGATCATCAGGTTCTCTCTCTTGCCTGGCTATAGTGTTACAAATGGGGAAACATCCATATTTTTATAGGAATGGCCCCGAAGAACCTTATAAGAGTCACTAGTGGGGCAACAGACTTAAAAGAGGAAGTTGAGTCTGTGTCAAGAAAAGTAATTTGAGAAAATATTTCAGGAAAATGTTTATGGAGATTCTCAGTCATCCAGGTCATGGTTGTCCGAAAGGTGCTTTTTTCAAGAAGCAACTAGACTTTCCGGTTTTTCTTTGAAGACATGAAGAAGCTTCTTGGATGAGAAGAGAAATGTCTTCAAAGAAAAAACAGAAAGTCCAGTTATCTCTTGAAAAAAAATCACCTTTGGGATTTCAGGAAAACATAGTTCACGCAATGTGAATTTGAGGGAGGGAAAAGCAGACTGTTAATGCAACTGTTCCAATAACAATAGTGCTGACCTACATGGAATGGGTTTCTCAGTTTGGCTTACATGTTGAGATGGACAGTATTTTGGAGGTCTCTATAAACAGATATATTGCCAGCTGGAAGAGTAAAGAAACTCAGGGCAGTGGGAAAACACTGACCCCACTGGATCTCGCACACCCACCCTGGAGATCAGGCTCAGACAAAACCGGTTTGCCCTTGCCAAAGATGCTTGCCCATCAGCTGGTCAACCCGCCCTCTCCACACGCCTTCGCTGCACTTTGGTCAAGCCCAGCCTCTCACTTCAAGATGGTATCCCTGCTCATGCACACCTTCCCGGCACTGCAACAGCTGGTCAAGGGATCACGTGAGAAGGTGGAGGAGGATTTTTGTCTTCAGGGAAGCTGCCATTGTGGCGCATGCTCAGTCCTCAGCTGTGGGCCTGTCCCCCTTTCTTTTGTACCCTCCTCCTGGATCCCATTTCCACACCTCCAGCCCTTGTGTTAGCGATGTTGGTGTCAGCCACTGCTGGGTTGGACCAGTCTTTCAGGACAGAGAGCAGGTCACGTGACCAGGTCAGCAGGGAGCCTCAGGTCAAAGGGCCGCATGCAGCTCTGGAACTGCGGGTTGCTGACATGTGCCCTAGGGGATATTATTTGTTAGAGCTTATGAAGAGATGGTGCAACTACAAATATGGTGGTTACTCCACTAGCAGGCTTACCTGCCACCACATACAATTGTGGAAATATTTCCTTCCTTCTTTCACTATTGTTGTTTCCTTGGATTTGGATAAAGAGAGAGATTGCAAAGCATGTGCCACAGCATAGACTGCATTGTAAATATTGTAACTCTGTCCACTCATCCGTGTTTCAAACACAGATGTGGGAAGTGTCTCAAGCCTCTCCTGACCAGTACATTTCTTCTCAAATGTCTCAATTTTTGAGTTTGAGAAGAAACAATTGAATGTCTGTTCCCAAAAATCTTTCCGAAAATGATCATGTTGGTTGTTGTTTGGATTTAGGTTTTGAAAAAAATCCTGGAAGTTTTGGACCTCCTTTGTGTGAACTGCAAAGGATAAAACACCATGTAGGAAATGGATGTCCAAAGATTTATCAAAGGAAATTGAAGTATAATCTGTCTGAGTGGATGTAATCAAGATTTTTGTCTTTCTTGGTATATCCTCCACTTCTGAAAATTGGAGAAAACTTCTCAGAAATGATATGGAGCGAATTTCACCATACAGGATTATCACATTGGCTGTGCTGTTCATGAGAACTTGGTATATATGTAGTCCTTTGTCTATGAAATCAGCAAAATCACCGTAAAAAGATACATTTGGTAACTCTTCTATGAATTCAATGCAGATGCCATGTTCAGAAAATGTGGGGAGCACCTCTTGTACAAATCTCTCTCCTTTGTCATTCTTTACCACAAGAATTCCAATCCAGATCCATCTAAAATACAGCAATAACTGCAGGAGGCCCTTATGTTGGTGGGATTCATCTGGAAACATTTGCTGGAAGAAAATTGATTGAGTCTTTTTATCTATGACTGGAGCAGAGCCATAGGTCAACTACAGAAAGATAAACATATGCAATGTCAAAGGTCTATGTGAGCCTCTGGAAATGTGTACATTTATTTGCGTATCTTTATTCTTATATACTGAAACATTATGCAGCTAGTTGTGTTTATTTAGGAATATCAAGCAAGATGTCACTGTTAAGGTACCAGTAAATATCTTTTCCTGGAAGTAATACCTCCACTTTCTATTCAGAATTACTTATTACTCATGCAGGTCTGCTGATCAAGCAAAATAATATATCTAGGAATCTGAAAATTGTCTCCCTGCTATAGAGAGAAAACTACAGACTACAGTCTGAAAGCATGTAAAAAATGCAAGGGGATGTCAGTAATTTAAAGTACTTGAAAGAAGGAAAACTAAAAAACAAAACATTGTTGAAGTCAACATCAGACGAGAAATCTTCCAGGGAGTCACTTTCACCACTACTGTTCAACATCACATTAATTCCACTGACAATAATCCTATGAAACCCAAAACTGGGATACCAAATCTCAAGCCAACATGGCAAATTAAACCATCTACTATACATGAATGACTTAAAAATTATGTGAAAAGCCATATATTGTATCCTTTACTTTGGGCCCCTGTGAATTGTAGACTATGGTTTTCATGGTTTTGATATAAAAGCGGCAATACGGTGTATTACATTTCATCAGTTCATAATTAAGAAGTTGAGAAAACTAGATAATTGGTACATACTTGGTTGATACATAGAACCAGTCAATGGTATTTGTGATGTATTTTTGAATGTTCAGTTGACTGAGTTTCATGTTTAATGAATAACGTAAATAACAACAACAACAACAACAACAATAATAATAAACCTGATCATGCCTTTTTGACACCAAACAGGCAGTTGGGCTGCCATGGCTGGGCCTGGATGGCTATTAGGTGCAGTTCCTATGGGATTACCGTCTTCAGTTCAGTAGTGGCTTAGCCACTGTGAACCAACCCAGGCACCTACCATCACCAATGATGAGAAGAAATCAACAAAATTCCAAATCGGATCAGTCGTCGCCTGGGTCAATAAGGGCCATGTCAGATGCTATGGCTCCTGGACATCTGTCAAAGAATGGGCTACAGGGCTCAGTTGTTACTGCTAGGGAATCAGGGCATGCAACTGCAAAACGACTGGAACGAAAGAGCAAAACTTGAACAACTGAAGAAAATAGAGAAATAATCAAATGTTACTACCAGGCAGAACCAACAGCCAGAGGATTTGAAAAAAGAATGATGCAAGTGTGGAAGGAAAAACACCGAGAAAGTGACGTAACTGAACAAAGATAGATGGATCAAAGATGTTCCATCATCCGTAATAAAGTTTTCACAGATGTGGAAATGCAACATCTAGAAACATTGGTGAAAAAGAAAACAAGTAATGATGAACAAGCTGAAGAAACTGTTCCAACACCTGAACAAACTGACCAGCTAGTGAAAGAAACTAACATACAGGATGAAGATTTTCCAGTGCAACAATGTGAAAGTGTAGAGCTAAGTGATCTAGCAAAAATGCTGAAAGAAAAGATTGAAAACCACATCAAAGAAAACATAGAAAGAAAAAGACTGCCTGCCGTTCGTGAAGTGCATAGCAAATGAGTGAAAGATCGACTAACTGCTTTGAACAACATTTTAACTTCCATCCCATCCAGCACACTGTAGTATATGAAACACTAACGTATAGCATAGCCGCCATTATAATTGCAGAACTGGGTTATAAAATGCCAAAAAAAAAAAAAAAAAACCACTGGAACACCGAAGTGGAAAATTTGACTTGAAAATAAAATTTAAAAACTGTGAGGAGATACCAGCCATTTGAAGTACTTGAAAGAAGGAAAACTAAAGAACAAAAAGCTGAAAAATAGCTTACACAAAAAATACAACCTGGAGGAAAAAAAACAATAATGGAAATCATGGAAGAACTAAAACAATATGTAATAGCCACAGCAAAGAAAATCGAAAGATACGAAGAACAAATAAAACAATATCATGAAAATGTCCAGTTCAGAAAAAACCAACACCTCTTCTACCAGTTACTTGATAAAAATCAAGTCCAAACTAATGTTCATCCATGTAAAGAAAAAACTTTGAAGTTTTGGAAAGGACTGTGGGAAAACCCAGTGGAATAACAACAAAACTGCCTCATGGATCAAAGATATTCAAAATCAAACAACGTGAAACAAAATGAAAAATATTGTAATAACAATTGATATGGTTGATCAGAACTGATCAAAACGGAACTGATACAGTTCTTAAACAAGAACTGGCAGGCACCTGACCTGGACGAACTGCATGGATACTGGCTAAAACACCTGACCAGCATCCATCACCGCATGGTCACTCAATTTGATCAAATGCTTCAAAATGCAACAAGCGAAGAATGGTTAATAGCTGGCCGAACATATTTGATAATGAAAGATCCAGAAAAGGGCACATAACCAAGCAACTATCACCCAATTACTTGTCTGCCAACATTTTACAAGAATACTCGCAAATTCACTATTCAATCATCTGATGGAAAACAGCTTGTATCCAGTAGAACAAAAAGGAAATTATAAAAAATCAAGAGGAACAAAAGATCAGCTGCTTATTGACAAAATGGTACTAAAAATGCAAGATGAAGAAAATGGTGTGAATCAATTGCAAAAAGGCATTTGACTCACTACCCCACAGCTGGATTAACGCCTGTCTGGAAAACTTTTGAATCAGCAAACATATTTGTACATTTTTTAAAGCAAACATGCAAAAATGGAAAACAGTTCTAACAGCAAATGGGGAGAACATTGGTGAAGTCAACATCAGAAGAGGAATCACTTTCCCCAGTACTGTTCAACATCACATAAATTCCACTGACAATAATCCTACGAAACACAAAACTAGGATACAAAATCTCAAGCCAGCATGACAAGATAAGCTATTTACTGTACATGGATGACTGACAACTGTATGCAAAAAGCCCCACTGAATTTAAATCAATACTCAACACAGTTCAATTGTTCAGCAGCGACATCAGAATGAACTTTGGACTTGAAAAATGTGCTATATCATCTGTGCAGCGAGGAAAAATGGAAAAAATAAAAGGAATAGAACTGGGAAATGGAAGCATCATGAAAGTATTAGCAAAGGATGACAGTTACAAATACCTAGGCATATTGGAAGCAGATAAGATCTTGAATGGAAAAGTCAAAAAGTCAACGCAAAAGGAATATATCAGGAGGGTCCACAAAATATTAAAATCAAATCTGAATGCTGGAAACATAATTAAAGCCATAAAACATAACTAAAGCTGCCCTGAGTCTCTGGAGAAAGGCGGCATATAAATTGAACTAACTAACTAACTAACTAACTAACTAACTAACTAACTAAATAAATAAATAAATAAATAAATAAATAAATAAATAAATAAATAAATAAATAAATAAATAAATAAATATATGGGCAGTTCCATGATACGCTACTCAGCTGGAATCATCAACTGGACTGTGGCTTAACTGGAAAACTTGGACTGGAAAAAACATAAACTATTGAATAGGTACCATGCTGTACATCCACAAAGTGACATCGACAGGTTGTACCTGCCAAGAAGAATAGGGGACAGAGGGCTATTGCAAATCCATCAAACTGTAGAAGAAGAAAAACCAAGTTTGAATGACTATGTGAATCAAAGTACAGAAAAATTGCTGCAGGCTGTGAAAATGGAGAACATTATTAAAACAACAGAAACAAAGATAGAATATAAGGAAAAACAGCTAGATGACTGCGCTACTCAGAACAATATACAATTTAAGAAGACACTTGACTGATACCTAGGATGCTGGCAACAACCCGTATCAACCATCACAGCCAGTCAATGATATTTGTGATACATTTTTAAATGTTTAATGAATAAAAGTTTATAATAATAATAAGAATATAAATATTACATCTTCAGCACCACTTACCTGAGGAACTTTATAGATGCACAATAAAGTTGCCATGTGAAGAGCAATGTCAGGTGCTCCAATAACTGCTGCCAAATTTTGGGGGACGCCACACTTGTAGTTAGGGATGAATTTGCCCTGAGTTAAAGGCAGCAACAATGAGGCAAAGTAAGTCCAGCTTGGACTAAAATTGCTGTTAAAAATGTGGAAGCCCAGAGTGATGTTGGGTAGGATCTGGGGATTTTCATTAATCTGTTTTATAGTAAATGCTAAGGCCAGGATATGCTGGTAATTCTGAAAAACCATTCTGTAAAACATTTTTAAAAAACACATTAAGAAAGCTCTGTTTCACTTTGTGACACTTGTGAGCCTTTCAGTACAATATTTTGTGGAATACATTTTAGTGCAATGTATAGGTAGTCCTTGACTTACAACCATTCATTTAGTGACAATTCAAAGTTACAACAGCACTGAAAAAAAGTAACTTATGACTGTTTTTCACACTTACAACCCTTGGAACATCCACATGGCCAGTTAATCAAAATTCAGACACTTAGCAACTGATTCGCACTTATGACAGTTGCAGTGTTCCAAGATCATGTGATCAGCTTTTGTGAACTTCTGACCAGCAATGGGAAGCCAGATTCACTTAATTGTGTCACTAACTTAATGACTGCAGGGATTCACTTAAGAACATTGGTAAGAAAGGTCATAAAATGGGGCAAAACTCACTTAACAAATATCTCACTTAGCAACAGAAATTTTGGGCTCAATTTTAATCATGAGTTGAGGATTACCTGTATTTAGTATTCTGTTCGGATTCTCAAAACTGCAGACAAAAATATTAGCACCTTTATACACCTCCAGAACCTGGAATGATTTTTAAGAAAAAAAATTGTTTTGTGATTGGAAGCATTATTTCTGAATGAATGAGGAAGGCTCAGTATCAAACTCCAGCTATTAAGAATGGTTTCTATCAAGAAGGAAAATGCTGAATTGTGATACTAGAAATATCAAATGAAAAAAGTTATCATGGAACATATATGCTCCCATTTAGATTTTAGTGGTAGGTCTTCATTATTTAATCCTTATCTACTTCAATATTTAGATTAGATTAATAGAGTTGGAAGGGACCTTGTAGGTCATCTAGTCCAGCACCCCCGCCCACAGTCCAATGGCCATCCAATCTCTTCCTGAAGGCTTCCAGGGATAAAGCTCCCACAACTTCCAAAGGCGAGCTGTTCCATTGGTTGATTGTTCTCACCGTCAGAAAATTTCTCCTTATTTCTAGGTTGAATCTCTCCTTGGTCAGTTTCCATCCATTATTCCTTGTCTGGCCTTCAGCCCCTCAAATATTGGAACACTGCTATCATGTCTCCCCTGGTCCTTCTCTTCACTAGACCAGCCATGACCAGTTCCTGAAACCATTCATCGTATGTTTTAGCCTCCACCTCCCTAATCATCCTGGTTGTCTTCTTTGCACTTTTTCTAGAGTCTCAACATCTTTATTAAAGTGTAGTGACCAAAACTGGATGCAGTATTTTAGGTGTGGTCTTACTAAAGCTTTATAGAGTGGTATTATTACCTCACTTGATCTTGATTGTATCCCTTTGTTAATGCAGTTTAGGATTGCATTGGCTTTTTTGGCTGTCGCTGCACACTGCTGGCTCATATTTAGGTGGTTGTCCACTAAGATTTATTTATTTATTTATTTATTTATTTATTTATTTATTTATTTAATTAATTAAATTTATATGCCGCCCTTCTCCCATAGGACTTGGGGCGGCACACGGAATAAAAACATGTAACAATAAGAATTCCTAAAAACAGCCAATATAAAACCCCAAACAGAATAAAATCTCATAGCAGATCAGGGAAATTGCTGATTTTGCAAGATGCCAAGATCCCTTCCGCAGTTACTGCTATTAAGCCTGGTTTCAACCAGTCTGTATGTCTACTGCTGATTTTTCTTGCCTAAGTGTAAGACTTTATTTTTCTCTACACTGAATTTCATTTTGTTAGATAGGGCCCAGTGTTCAAGTCTGTCAAGATCTATCTGGATCTTGAGCCTCTCTTCTAGGTGTTAGCTATTCCTGCCAGCTTAGTATCATCTGCAAATTTGGTGAGTTCCCCTTCTATTCCCTCATCTAAGTCGTTTATGAAGATATTGAAGAGTACTGGGCCTAAGATGAAACCTTGTGGTACCCCACTACTTACTTCCCTCCATGTAGATGTAGACCCATTAAGGACTACTTGTTGAGTACAGCTTGTCAGCCAGTTACGAATCCATCTCGTGGTGATGCTATCTATTCCATTTTTCCAATTTACCAAGGAGTAGGTTGTGCTCTACTTTGTCAAATGCCTTGCTGAAGTCTAAGTATATTTTGTCCACATAATATTTTGTCTACCAGTATTTGGCTGGTCTACTAATTTAGTCACTATGTTGAAGAATGAAATAAGATTGGTTTGGCATGATCTGTTTTTAACAAACCCCTGCTGACAGCTAGTTATTACTTTACTTGTTTCTAGATGTTGGCAGATCTGTTTCTTATTATCTTTTCCAGAATCTTCCTGAGTATTGATGTTAGGCTGATTGGTCTGTAGTTTCCTGGGTCTGTTTTTTTTTTTTTCCCTTCCTTTTTTGAAGATGGGAACAATATCAGTTCTTTTCTAGTCCTCGGTAGTTCCCCGGTGCTCCAGGATTTTTGAAAGACATGGTACAGTGGTTCTAAAATGACATCTGGCAGCTCCTTCAGAACTCTGGGATATAATCCATCAGGTCCCAGTGATTTGTATTCATCAAGATCAGACAGGTGTTCTCTTACTATTTTTTTGCTTATTTTAATTTTTATTTCTAGTCTGTCTTTTACAGTTATGTTTTTGGTAGGTTGAGCTATAGTTTCTTTTTGTGTGAAGACTGATGCAAAGAATGAGTTAAGCAGCTCTGCTTTCTCTCTTTTGCCTGTTACTTCCTTGCCGTCTTCTCTCTTTAGTGGACCAACTGTTTCCTTGATTTTTTTTCTTGTTGTTTATATGTTGGAAGAAACTTTTTTTATTATCTTTGACTTTTGTTGCAAGTCTTTGTTTATTCTGAGCCTTTTCTTTCCTGATTTCATCTTTGCAGATTCTGATTATCTGCTGATATTCTGCCTTAGTTGTGTGTCCCTCTTTCCATTTTTTGAACTTGTCCTTTTTTTCTTCCAATTTCTCAGAGAGATCTTTGTGCAGCCATGCCGGTTTCTTCTTGGATTTCTTGTTTTTCTTTCTCATTGATATTGTGCTGGTTTGGACTTTTATAATCATATTTTTCAGAGTTTCCCAAGATTCTTGAGTTGTTTTGGGAAACTCTGAAAAATATTTACATTTAATGCTTGTTACATATGATTTGTTGAAAAAGAAATTTGGCCTTTTTTCAACTTTATGTGGAAGCTGAAGTTTAGATATAAATACACCTAGGCAGCCCATTTAAGATTACTGAAAAATATTTTGAGCAATGACCAGAACTTGAAAATAAATTGATAATGTACATACATAAGTCCATCTTGAAGTCCTTGAGAAGGATGTTGACTGAAATCAATGGGGTCAGAAAATATCAAGCATACAGAAATAATGCCAGCAATGTTAACATCTCCAAGCTGATGATAGGTGTGATGAATAGGAAGAGGCTCATCAAGATGACATTGAAGGCTACGATGCTTGCACACCACTTGAGGCAATACTGTTAACAGCAACTCGATCACTGCACACAGCTTCCATAAATGTCCTCTTTCTGTGTGTAAATGGCAGCAACAAGATCCTCCTAGGAGATCATCCTGGACTGTCTTTTTCAGTTGTTTTTCAGAGAAAAGTAGAAATTGCAACATACTGTGAAATCAGCTCACACAGTACTTTTGAATGTGAATTTCATGGTGAATATTAATAATATTCTTCAGGGTCAGTTCCTCACTTTTCCAGAGTGTACCATGAGATTTGGGAGAGACAGACTGTCTAATTCCATAATGATGGTGAGACAGTCACCTGTGTAAAGATCATGCAAGGGCCTCTGGAGGGAGGAGGACCTAAGCCAGAAGACAAAGAATGGAAAACAAGATACAAATTTATTTAAATATATAAATAGGTATAGTCCATGATGGCTAACCTTTTTGTCATCACGTGCCAAAAGCGGGGGGAGTGTGGGGGAGTCATGTGCACGTGCGTGCCCACACCCATAATTCTATGCTCCCCCGCACATGCACTCATGATGCTCCCGCACTCCCCCCACTTTTGGCACATAATGGCACTGTGGGCCCTGTAGGCCTGCTTTTTGCTTTCCCCAGGCTCCAGAGCCTTTTAGGAGCCTGTGGAGGGTGAAAACAGCCTTCCCCACCTCCCCCAGAGACCCTCTGGAGGCCGGAAACAGTGTGTTTCCTGACTTCCGGTGGGCCCAGAAGGCCTGAAAATCATCTGGCTGGAGCTGAGCTCACGTGCTCACCAATATGGCTCCGCGTGCCACTTGTGGCACCCATACCATAGGTTCGCCATCATGGGTATAGTCATTTATATAGTTGGATATTATAGTGTAGAAAGTCAGTACACACACAATCCCCCCTAGTAGAATGAGATATTTTGAAGGATATTAAAAAGGTAGAATATTATATTTCCCTAAATGAAAAATGGAGAAATGTTTTGGTTTTTTTTAGAGGCAGGAAGCACACTCACACTTAATACCCCCACCATCACCACTCTGAAGCAGCTATTTTGTCCCCATTAAGGAAGACTGGGCCAGCCTATCTACAAAACAAAAGATCTTCAGCTCCAGGATGATGGAATTATCCTTCAGGATATAATAGGATTAACCCACTACCATTTAGCAAAAGACACAGAGCTCTCTACATTACACAATCTCCTAAGGGGTATTTCCTTCATTGCATTACCCCCAGCAAATTTCAACCAAATCTGGGAGCTCAGACAACCTACAGAGCCAGCTATGACCCCTATATAACCCCTACAACACCCAATAGAATACATGTCCTTGCAGAGGAACAGGAAGCTCAAGTGCAAAGCCCAAGAGAAGGTATAAAAAAACCCCACTCTCAACTCCATGTGATCAGCTGCCCAGAATCACCCATGTGGTTCTGCTTCATCATTAAACCATTTTTTCAACCAGCCTCCATGTTTCCAGTGTCTTTCTCCCAGCTTGAAACTGAACCAGATGGATATTTCTTCCAACAATAGATTCAATTCTATTCCATTCTAATTATTTTCTTGCATTTGAATCAGTGATGACTTCTGGTGCCTACTTGGATGGGTCCCTACAGTTTTCTTGGCAAACTTCTAGAAAAATCTCTATTTATTTCTTAGAGATGAGAGAGAACGGTTGGACCGGTCTCCCTAAGGCGGATTGTACCTTAGGCATGACTTATACTCATGGTCTCAATAGGCAGGGCCATAGTCAAAGAATAAGTAAAATACTTTGCACATTGGCAACAGAATTGGGAGTTAGTATCTCAGAATTTAGAATGTACACCTTTTAAGGCACAGTTGTCTTTGTATCTGCAACACTGTGCAGAACAAAACATTTAACATTTTGACTTTAAACATTCTAAATACATACAGTACCTAAATATCTAAATACATACATAAGTATCTAAATACATACAGTAGAGATGGTCTTCAACTTGCAACAGTTCATTTAATGAAGGTTTGAATTTATAAAGGCATTGAAAAAAGTGACCTATGACCATTTTTCACACTTATGACCATTGCAGCATCCCCATGGTCACATGATCAAAATTTGGACACTTAGTAACTGATGGATATTTATGACGGTTGCAATGTCCTGGGGTCTTGTGATCACCTTTTATGACTTTTTGACAAGCAAAGTCAATGGGGAAGCGAGATTAATTTAACAACCCTGTTACTAACTGTAACAACTGCAGTGATTCACTTAATAACTGTGGCAAGAAAAGTCATGAAATGGGGCAAAACTCATTTAACAGAATTGGGACTTATTTAGCAACAAAAATGTTGGACTTAATTGTGGTTGTAAGTTGAAGACTTCCTATAGTTCTTCCCCTTATGAAATAAATATCTTATGATTCTATTAGAGGCAGTTTTGGCTCACAAGGAAGGATCTGAAGAATGGAGTTTCAGAGAAGATGATAACTGGAAATAAATACCAAGATATTTAAAATCCGAGTTTTGCTCAGTTTGCTAGTTCTGAATTTTCCAGAAATGGGGATGTTTAACATAATGTTTGATTTATACAGTATGTGGTTGCATTATAGGGTTTCAGGCTGGTAGTAGGTAGTGCCAATTCTTAGCCAAAATACACTGGTTTTGTCCTAACCAGAACTGCTGGATGGAAGGCATTAAAAGGGAACAAATATTAAAATGTTGCCACCCATATCAACACAAGGTTGATTTAATATGGTTTTTAACCATGTCTAGTCAGACTCACTTTGCATCTTCCTCCAATGCCAGATCAGACCTCAACCATCTAAAACAAAAAATAGGCCTACCCTGTCATGTCTCATATGAATTGGCTACTCAATAATTTAAGACAGAAAAATGCTTGCAATAGAGGCCTTCATTTTGTAAGGTTCCTCACATTCAATGGTATCAAATGACAACTTGGAATCCCCAATTAAATTAAATAAACCATAGATTTATTAAAATCAATAAAATTAAACACAGATTTAAAAAGAGTGATAGTAATTGTTGCATCATTCAGATTTTTCAATTTTGCCTCCCATTTTGAAGTATGGAACCAAGTTCATTTTTTGCTAAATAAAATTGTAAACTGGTCACAGACTTCAAAATTGGATTATTCTCCTACAAATACATACATACATACATACATACATACATACATACATACATACATACATATATATATATATATATATATATATATATATATATATATATTAAAATTTTCTTTTCATGAGCTGATGTTTATTGTTCAGTTCAGGTCTCATCATAATGATAAAACACTTGGGAAGAAAGATGCACACCAATAAACCAGCACTGGAGGAGACCATGGAAAAGATCTCCACAGCCAACATGTATTTTCCCCTAGTGCTTAGATAGGTTGGGATAAAGCACAGCCAAACACTGCAGAAGACCAACATGCTGAAGGTGATGAATTTGGCTTCATTGAAGCTGTCAGGTAACTTCCTAGCTAGAAAAGCAGCAGAGAAGCTAACCAGAGCAAGAAAACCCATAAAGCCCAAAACACAGCAGAACATAACAGAGTCTTCATTGCACTCCATGATGACTTCTTCAGACATTAACTTCATATCAAAATCTGGATATGGTGGGGATGTTATCAGCCACACAGCACAAACACATATTTGAACAAAGGAGCAGGAAATAATAATGTAGTTGACCATTCTTCCACCCACCCATTTCTTCAATCTGGAACCAGGTTTGGTGGCCATGAATGCTAGAACCACAACAAAGGTTTTGGCCAATACACAAGAAATTGCTACAGAAAAGATGAGGCCAAAAGCTGGTTGTCGAAGGAGACACAAAATCTTATCCGGTCTGCCAACAAATAGAAAGACACAAAGGAAAGAGAGGAGAAGGGAAACTAGGAGTGTATAAGAGAGATTTTGGTTGTTGGCTTTGACGATGGGAGTGTCTTTGTGTTTCATGAATATTGTGATGATCAAAGTTGTCATTAGAGAAAAGCAAAGGGAAAGAACAGTCAGAGTGATCCCCAAGGGTTCTTCATAGGACAAAAAAGTGATCTGTTTTAGAATGCACATATTTTTCTCAGGATTTGGATATTGATCTACAGGACATGGGAAGCAGTCATCCATATCTAAAAAAGAAGACAATGGAATTCATACAGTTGGTTTTAGACAGTGTTGTATCCCAATGTCTTAGTCCCATTATATTTGGAAATTTCCTACCTTTCTCCTTTGATATTTTTCCTTCTGGGCACAGCCAGCAATCATAGCAGCAAAATGACTCCCCTTCTTTCTTGGCCTTGCTGTGTCCTGTCTCACAAGGATCATTACACAAAGATAGAGGTAATGCCTGCCAATGAAAGATGAAGAATGTTTTAAGATATAGAAAGGAAAGAAATGCTTGGAGTGAAACTGTTGAAGTAGAATTAACATAATAGAAATGAATTGATAAGCAAAAGTGATGGCACGCAGTGGTGGGTTGCCCCAGATTCACACTGGTTTTATAGAACTGGTAGAAAACCGATGGGAGGCTCCACCCACTGATCAAAAAGCTTCTGCGCACATGGGCCCGTTGTGAACCAGTAGTAAAGGTAAGTAGAACCCATCCCTGATGTCATGGCATCATTTTAGTTGTATTTGTTGTGAAATTATAGTTCATTAAATACTTACAATTATTGGCATTTTCCAAAATCATCTGACAGCGTTCCAAATAAACCCTCATTGGAATTCAGAACTCCGAGACAAAGTCCATCAAAGTAAGAATTTATTAGAGAATAAATTCTCTATGTTGACACATCTGGGGAAAACCCAAATCTGAAATTTCGCGTTTTCCCCCACCCACACTAAAACTCACACCCTGCCTGTCTAGTGACATTAACATCATATGACCCAATCAATCTCCTGCCTCAGCTGCTGCCAAACTTTGGTCACCTTGTTCCAGTTGCCAGCAACCCGTCCTTGATCTCATGTGAAATAATGTTGTTGTGACAATACTCCCTTTGCTAAGTTTCCGTTGCCACAGTTCGCCCATCCCCCGCTGTGGCAGCCCTATTAAGTCTGTCTAAAGATGGATCCAGGGCTGACACCATCCTCCCCTCTCTCCAAAGACATTTTCTATGCTGGTCAGTTAAAGTTAGTTTATCAACTTCTTAATTACGAACTGATGAAATGTAATACACTGTATTAAAGCTTTTACATCAAATCCATGAAAACCATAATCTATAATTCACAGAGTGCAGAGGGCACAAAGTAAAGGATAGAATATTCTATACCAAGTATTAGAGAAGTAAACATTCTTATAGATATGTTTTCCTTCCCCAGGACATTTGTTCTTAGGTTAGTTCAGAGATGATGCTCTGGAACAATCATCAATATATATTTTATGCTATATGAATGAAGACAGACCAATTTAGATTTAAACAACTAACCTGATTAAAGCCTACTGGCCACATGATGGAATTTACAGAAATATTGAAGAACTTCTCTGGTGGAGCTGTGGGATCTATCATTCCAACTTTGACCCTAAGAAAGGACTGGTTTGGGAATGTGATCCAATTGATTATATCATATCCGCCAATGAATTCTCCATTTTTATCAAAGGAGATCTTTTCACCAACACTGTTGTTGAATCTGACACTTCTCAGAAAAGAATGAACCTGAAACACAGAGACAGTCAAAGAGAGACAAAGAAAGACAGAAGGAGGCAATAATATATGTTCAAAGCATAACAATGATTCCAACAGTTGAGTAGATATAAAATATGACACCACTGAAAAAAATTAAAATGTTTTCACATAGATTGCACAATAAAATACTAACAAAAGTTTATCTATCATCTGAGTTATTGCAGTTAAAATCCATAAGTACAAAAGCAAGAGAATAGTAAGACAAAATGTAATGTCTTTACATTTACTATATGTACGTTACTTTTCAAAACAGGCAGCAATGATCATAAATTACAGTATATGAGGTTATGATGACCTAGACAAGTGACACCACACTTTATAATTGCATCACTTAGCAATGGATTTTCAGCCCCAATTGCCATCACTAAGTAAGGACTACCTGTAAAATGGACAGGAGAAAATAAAATCTAAAATTCATTTAAAAAATAATTTTAGAACAAAATATTCTAACTAAACTTCTAAGTTAAAGATGTTCAGTAGTGGAAATAGATGAGTGCTGAAATGTGTTCAAAGAGAGGCTGAACCAACATATTCTAAAGCAAAGGCTGGATTTGATGGCTTAGATGTGCATTTTGAATACTATGATTCTTTCATCTCATGTGACTACATATATCTGGCAAAAGGTCGGCTCAAAATACATATTCTTTGGGGGGGGAGTGCGGGAAGATCCCTTGCAGGGTTGTGCTGAGGATTTTGTGCAATTACTGCATGATAAAGTCGCTCGGATATGGGAAGGCTTGGACTCTGACTGGGTGAGTCCAGGGGGGGAGACGGGGGTAGATTTTGAGAATATTATCTGGGAGGAGTTTGATCCTATGGCTCCAGAGGATGTGGACAGGGTTCTGGGTAAGATTAGTGCTGCCACATGTTTATTGGACCCGTGTCCCTCCTGGTTGGTACTGGCCTCCCGGGAGGTTACACGTGGCTGGCTCCAAGGGATTATAAATGCTTCTTTGAGTGAGGGTGCCTTTCCCGCTGCCTTGAAAGAGGCGGTGGTGAGGCCCCTCCTCAAGAAGCCATCCCTGGACCCAGCTGAATTAGCCAAATACCGTCTGGTCTCCAACCTTCATTTTGTGGCGAAGGTTGTTGAGAGTGTGGTGGCACGACAGCTTCCCTGGTACCTGGATGAAGCTATCTATCTGGACCCGTACCAGTCGGGCTTCAGGCAGGGGTACAGCACAGAAACGGCATTGGTCGCATTGGTGGATGATCTCTGGAGGGCTCGGGACAGGGGTTGTTCCTCTGTCCTGGTCCTATTATATCTCTCAGCGTCTTTTGATACCATCGACCATTGTATCATGCTGCAGCGGTTGAGGGGGTTAGGAATAGGGGGCACCATCCTGCGGTGGTTCTCCTCCTTCCTCTCCAACTGCTCACAGTTTGTGTTGGCAGGGGGGCAGAGGTCGACCTCGCGGCGCCTTGCTTGGGGAGTGCCGCAAGGGTCGGTCCTCTTGCCCCTTCTGTTCAACATTTATGTGAAGCCACTGGGAGAGATCATCCATGGTTTTGGGGTGAGAGTTCATCAGTATGCTGATGATACTCAGCTGTACATCTCAACTCCAGACCACCCCAATGATGCCCTTGATGTGATGTCTCGCTGCCTGGAGGCCGTGCGGGTCTGGATGGGGAGAAATAGGCTCAGGCTCAATCCTGCCAAGACCCAGTGGCTGTGGCTCCCGGTGTCCCGATATAGTCAGCTGGTACCATTTCTGACTATTGGGGGTGAATCTTTGCCCCCCACAGAGAGGGCTCGTAATCTGGGTATCCTCCTGGATGCACGGCTTTCTTTAGAAGAGCATATGACAGCTGTGGCCAGTGGGGCTTTTTATCAGGTTCGCCTGATTTGCCAGTTGCAGCCCTTTCTGGACCAGGATGCCTTGAGCACAGTCACTCACGCCCTAGTCACCACCTGGCTGGACTACTGTAATGCTCTCCACATGGGGCTCCCCTTGAAGAGCACTCGGAGGCTCCAACTAGTCCAGAATGTGGCTGCGCGGATGGTTATGGGTGCGACTCATTGTGCCCATGTGACACCTCTCCTGTGCGAGCTGCACTGGCTCCCAGTGGTCTTCCGGGTGCGATTCAAGGTGTTGGTCACCACCTTGGCTTAGGACCTGGGTACCTTCGAGTCGGTACCTTCGAGACCGACTTCTGCCACCAGTAGCCTCCCACCGGCCAGTCCGCTCCCACAGAGAGGGGCTCCTCAGGGTACCATTGGCCAAGGTATGTCGGCTGGTGACACCCAGGGGGAGGGCCTTCTCTGTGGGAGCTCCTGCCCTGTGGAATGAACTGCCCCTGGAA
The DNA here is from genome assembly GCF_059756535.1 of Pantherophis guttatus. NCBI lineage: Eukaryota > Metazoa > Chordata > Lepidosauria > Squamata > Colubridae > Pantherophis > Pantherophis guttatus. The sequence goes on from NC_142066.1 coordinate 20,588,369, forward strand.
TTGCGCAAGATCTCCGACTTCCGTGTATTTCGCTGTGCCCTCAAGACCCTGCTGTTCCTCCAGGCCAGGCTATCAATATAAATGATTTTAAATTGGGTGTTTTAAATTTTTGGGGTTTAATTTGGGCCGAAATTATTTAATAATTTTAATTATTTTTAATTGATGTCTGTATATTTTTGTGTTTTTAATAGGGTGTACACTGCCCTGAGTCCTTCGGGAGAAGGGAGGTATAGAAATAAAATTATTATTATTATTATTATTATTATTATTATTATTATTATTATTATTATTATTATTATTATTATTATTATTATTATTTTCTACTTTGGTCCAATTTTATTAAAGCCCTGAGAGATTTAAAAACAGTTTTATTCCCTCGCCATTTTATTTTAGAACTGAGTCCCTGGAAACATTAAACAAATTTTCTTTCTTCTCTGTTCATTTGTTAGAAACTATACACTGTTGTTGGGAATACCTTTGTGTAGAAATGCAGGTGAGTCTCAAATGGTGTGTGAAAAGGTGGAAATCCTACAAATGATCAAAAGGGAGCTTCTAGCATCCTGAATCTTTATTAAATAAGCATTTCACAATAACAAAATATCAGAATAAGAGTTGGAAGGTCTTCTAGTGCAACCTCCTGCCCAAGCAGGAAGCAAATGGTTGCGCAATCAGACAAATGGTTGTGCAATCTCTATTTAGAAGTCTCCATTGTTGGAGTACCCACAACTTCTGGGGGAAGTTGTTCTTGAGGAAGTTGTTCTACTCATCATTTTTTCTCACTGTGAGGAAATTCCTCCTTATTTCTAGAATGGTTCTCTCCTTGATTAGTTTCCATTCATTGCTTCTTGTCCTGCCTTAAGCTGGTTTGGAGAGTAGGTTGACCTCATCTTCTTTGTGGCAGCTCCTTAAATATTAGAACACTGCTATCATATCACCCCAATCCTTCTTTTCATTAAACTAGGCATATCCAATTCCTACAACTGTTTTAAAACATATGTTTTAGACTCCAGTCTAAAACTGGAGTCTAAATTACCTTTGCTGCTCTTGTTCTGCACTTTTTCCTAGAGTCTCAACATCTTTTTTTTATATTGTGGTGATTAAAGCTGAATGCAATTATTATTATCAGCTCTTCATAGTCCACTAGTCCATAGTCCCAGGTTTGGTTGAATCTTGCTGGGTAATGTAATGAAGGGGTTTGGTTGTGCCATGGGATGAGCTCTGCTGATAGATTATCCTATTATGTCCTGGAGGGTGAAGTCTTTTGTCTTGTAGATAAATTGGCACCAAAATATCTGCTGGCGACAGGGAGCTGGGGCTGAGTTTCTGTTTCCTTTAAGATTTTTATTTCTCTTTTAGGGGAAATATTCTGCCTTTTTAATATTCATAATCCACTCATGGTTTATCTGAGAAGATCTTCATCAGGAAATGCTCTAAACCCATGATGGCGAACCTGTGGCATGCATGCCACAGGTGGCAAACAGTGCCCTCTCTGTGGGCACATGAGCCATCGCTTCAGTTCAGCGTTACTGTGCATGCATGCGTGTCTCCTGCTGGCCAGTTGGTCATCGGGTCTCTGCCGCGAATGCATGAGGGGCAGAGCGTATGCAGGAGGCCATGCATGCATGCACGTGTGTGTGTGTGCAAGGGCGTGCATGCATGTGCAGGGGCAGTGTGTGGGGGGCACATGTGCATGCATGGGGGTGGGGCACATGAAAGGGGCCAGCACACACATTGCATGGGGGTTCGAGCATGGACGCATTCCCACATGCATGCTTTGGGCACTCGGTCTGAAAAAGGTTAGCCAACACTGCTGTAAATCATGGGTGGGATTGTACTTTCAACAATCAAAGAACTGACTAAATGCAAACATCCCTCCTCCACTAAAGAAACATTTAGAAGAAACAACTGCTTCAGTACATCACATTAAGGCAAAATATCATTTTTCTACTCTTTACCTAGAGACTGACCTAATGGCAGAGTTCTTCATGGTTGTGGTTGTGGCAAGTGGTTATAATTTTATAAAATTACTTTTGCCATTTTAATATGAACATATAAATATTTCAGCTGGTTAAGCCATTACTATATTTCATCTGTAGACCAAATGTCAAAAGTCCTAGAGGATATTATGTGAGAGTTTATGGAGAGATTTGGTGGTTACTCCAATAGCAGTCTTACCTGCCACCACATATGATTGTGGAAATATTTCCTTCCTTCTTTCACTATTGTTTTTCTGGATTTGGATAGAGAGAAAGATTGTAAAGCATGTGCCACAGCATAGACTGCATTGTAAATATTGTAACTCTGTCCACTCATGCGTGTTTCAAACACAGATGTGGGAAGGGTCTCAAGCCTCTCCTGACCAGTACATTTCTTCTCAGATGTCTCAATTTTTGAGTTTGAGAAGAAACATTCGAATGCCTGTTCCCAAAAATCTTTCCGAAAATGATCATGTTGGTTGTTGTTTGAATTTAGGTTTTGAAAAAAATCCTGGAAGTTTTGGACCTCCTTTGTGTGAACTGCAAAAGATAAAACACCGTGTAGGAAATGGATATCCAAAGATTTATCAAAGGAGTTTGAAGAATAATCCGTCTGACTGGATGTAATCAAAATTTTTGTCTTTCTTGATATATCCTCCACTTCTGAAAACTGGAAGACACTTCTCAGAAACGATATGGAGCAAATTTCACCATACACGATTATCACATTGGCTGTGCTGTTCATGAGAACTTGGTATAAATATAGTCCTTTGTCTATGAAATCAGTAAAATCACTGTAAAAAGCTACATTTGGTAACTCTGCTATGAATTCAATGCAGATGCCATGTTCAGAAAATGTGGGGAGCACCTCTTGTACAAATCTCTCTCCTTTGTCATCCTTTACCACAAGAATTCCAATCCAGATCCATTTAAAATACAACAATAGTTTCAGGAGACCCTTATCTTCATGCAATTCATCCGGAAACATTTGTTGGAAGAAAATTGATTGGGTCTCTTTATCCTTGACTGGAGCAGAGCCATAGGTCAACTACAGAAAGATAAACATATGCAATTGCAAAGGTCTACATCAGCCTCTGGAAATGTGTACATTTATTTGAATCTTTGGTTAATCTTATTCTTATATACTGAAACATTATGCAACTAGTTGCGTTTAGTTAGGAATATCAACCAAGATGTCACTCTTAAGGTATCAGTAAATATATTTTCCTGGAAGTAATACTCCCACCGTCTATTCAGAATTACTCATTACTCAGTGCACCTCTTCTGATCCTATCAAGCAAAAAAATATATCTAGGAATCTGAAAATGTTCTCCTTTCTTGAGAGAGAAAACTACAGACTTTTGAGGTGGTATGGCAGAATAATAATGTAAAAAATAGTAGTAATAGTAGTAGTAGTAGTAGTAGTAATAATAATAATAATAATAATAATAATAATAATAATAATAATAATAATAATAATAATATAAAGACCTTGACTATGTGTCAGAACTCCAAATCTCAACCAAGAAATGCTCTGTCTTACACATTGGCAAAAAAAAGTCAGAACACAAAATTCAAGATGGGCAGATACGACCTTGTAGATGACCCTCACTCTGTCATGGACCTAGGAGTACTCATCTCAAACGATCTAGGCTCCAGAGCTCACTGTAACAGTATTGCCAAAAAGGTATTAAGAGTTCTTAACCTAATCTTGCATAGCTCCTTTTCCAGTAATATTGAACTGCAAACTAGGGCATACAAAACTTTTGCTAGACCAATTCTTGAATACAGCTCATCTGTCTGGAACCAGCACTGCATATTGGACATTAATACAATTGAATGAGTCCAGAGATATTTCACAAAAAGAGTCCTCCACTCCTCTGCTTGCAACAGAATACCTTATGCCACCAGACTTGAAATTTTGGGCTTAGACAATTTAGAACTTCGCCGTCTTTGGTCCGACCTAACCATAGTACATAAAATTATCTGCTACAATGTCCTACATGTCAATGAATACTTCAGCTTCAACCACAAAAATACATGAGCACACGATAGATACAAACGTATGATAAACTGCGCCAAACTTGATTGTAGAAAATACAACTTCAGTAACAGAGTTGTTAATGCCTACCTAACTTTGTGGTTTCATCCCCAAACCCCCAAAACTTTAACCTTAGTCTGTCTACTGTCTACCATTCCTAAGCGGTCTTTAAGGGGCATGCATAAGCGCATCAGCGTGCCTACCATCCCTGTCCTAATGTCCCCATTTATTCGTGTCCATTTATATGGACAGATTTATATTTATATCTGTTATGTAATACATGCTTGATGAAATCAATCAATTAAATAAATAAATAAATAAATAAATAAATAAATAAATAAATAAATAAATAAATAATATATCTTCAGCACCTCTTACCTGAGGAACTTTATAGATGCATAATAAAGTTGCCATGTGAAGAGAGATGTCAGGTGCTCCAATAACTGCAGCCAAATTTTGAGGGACGCCACACTTATAGTTAGGGATAAATTTTCCCTGAGTGAAAGGCAGCAACATTGAGGCAAAGTAAGTCCATCCGGGACTAAAATTGCTGTTAAAAATGTGGAAACCCAGAGTGATGTTGGGCAGGATCTGAGGATTTTCATTGATCTCTTTTACAGAAAATGCTAAGGCCAGGACAAGCTGGTAATTCTGAAAAACTATTCTGTAAAACATTTTTTTAAAAAATACATTAAGAAAACTCTACTTCACATTATGACACTTATGATTTTTCAGTACAATTTTTTGTGGAATATGTTTAAGTGCAATGTACAGGTAGTCCTTGACTTACAACCGTTTATTTAGTGACCATTCAAAGTTACAACAGCACTGAAAAAAGTGACTTAGGACAATTTTTCACCATCCCCATGGTCATCCCCATGGCCATGTGTTCAAAATTCAGACACTTAGCAAGTGACTCACATTTATGACAGTTGCAGTGTTCCAAGATCATGTGATCAGCTTTTGTGACCTTCTGACCAGCAAAGTCAATGTGGAAGCCAGATTCACTTAACAACCATGTCACTAACTTAACGACTGCAGGAAGTCACTCAAGAAAGATCATAAACTGGGGCAAAGCTTACTCAACAAATGTCTCACTGAGCAACAGAAATTTTGGGCTCAATTTTGGTCAGAAGTTGAGGACTACCTGTATTTAGTATTCTGTTCAGATTCTCAAAAATGCAGACCAAAATATTAGCATGTTTATACACATGTTTATACACCTCCAGAACCTGGAATGATTTTTTTAAAAAAAAAATTGGTTTGCGATTGGACACATTATTTCTGAATAAATGAGAAAGGCTCAGTATCAAACTTCATCTGTTAAGAATGCTTTATATCAAGAAGAAAAATGCTGAATTGTGATTCTAGAAATATCAAATGAAAAAAGTATGTGCTTCCACCTAGATTTTAGTGGTAGATCTTCATGAATTTACCCTTATCTACCTCAATATTTACTTTTAAAGCTTGTTACATATGATTTGTTGGAATAGAATTTTGGCCTTTTTTCAAATTTATGTGGAAGCTTATAAATAAATCTAGGCAGCCTATTTAAGACTACTGGAAAATATTTTTTGCAGTGACCAGAACTTGAAAATAAATTGATCATGTACTTGCATAAGTCTATCTTGAAGTCCCTGAGAAGGATGTTGGCTGAAATCAATGGGGTCAGAAAATATCAAGCATTCAGAAATAATGCCAGCAATGTTAACATCTCCAGGCTGATGATAGGTGTGATGAATAGGAAGAGGCTCATCAAGATGACATTGAAGGCTAGGATCCTTGCACGCCATTTGAGGCAATACTGTTAACAGTGACTCCATGATTGCTAACAGCTTCCATAAATGTCCTCTTTCTGTGTATAAATGGCAGCAACAAGATCCTGTTTCTAGGAGATCATCCTGGACTGACTTTTTCAGCTGTTTTTCAGAGAAAAGTAGAAATTGCAACATACTGTCAAATCAACTCATAGAGGACTTTTGAGTGTGTATTTCATGGTGAATATTAACAATATCCTTCAGGGTCAGTTCCTCATTTTTCCATAGTGTCCCAGGAGATTTGGAAGAGACAAACTGCCTAATTCCATAATGATGGTAAGACAGTCACCTGTGTAAAGATAATGTGAGGGCCTCTGGAGGGAGACAGGCCTAAGCCAGAAGATAAAGAATGAAAAACAAGATATGAGTTTATATAAATATATAAATGGGTATAGGCATTTACTGTATGTAGATCTGGGATTCTCAAACTTTTTAAACAGGAGGCCAATTCACAGTCCCTCAGACTGTGGGGGGAGGTGGACTATAGTTTGATTTTCCTAATGACCAGCTGTGTGGGTGTGGCTAAGTGATCATGTGAGTGGGTGGGCCCACCTGGGTGGGTCATGTGCCCTCCCCTGCCATTGACCTTACTTTCTACCATGTTTCCCCCAAAATAAGACCCTGTCTTATATTTTTTTGCCACGGAAAAAGGCACCAAGTCTTATTTTTAAGGGGTGTCTTCCATTAACTCACCACTCAGTGGCGTCATCAACAGCCCCATCTAGCAGGAGCCCGCTGTTGGCCCATTTGCTCCTTGGCCACTTGTCACCCCCAGCATCCATTTCAATGGTAGAGGCTTTCAGGAATGGCCTCTGCAGCCAAGAAGTGGGCTCTGGATTGATCCATGTGTCACCCACGGCCTTCATTTCACCATCAGAGGCCCTTCAGGAAAGGCCTCTGCAGCTGATGATAGAGTCCAGATTGATCCCAAAGGCGACATGCACAAGTGGGAGCAAATGACTTTAGAAGTGGGCTGGCAAGGCAGGTGTTGGGGTATTCAAGGCCTGGTAAGTAATTTTTACCAACGCGCCTTGCCCCATCCTGTGCATCCCATAATGGGTGGGGCTTAACTAGGGCTTATTTTTGGGGTAAGGTTTACATTAGGCGCACATGGAAAATCAAGCTAGGCCTTACTTTCGGGGTGGGTCATATTTTTGGGAATACAGTAGTTCCAACTTGAAAGGCTCATGAAGGTAAGGCCTGTGCTCGGCTGCTGGGCAGGGGCTGGCGGGTAGGCAGGGCGATGTGATCTCGCACAGGCTGGATTAATTGCTTCAGCGGGCTGTTGTTTGAGGACCCTTTGCTATAGATGGATACTATTGATTCCATTCCATTCTAATTATTTTGATGCATTTTGAATCAGTGATGACTTCTGGAGCCTACCTGGATGAGTCCCTACAGTTTTCTTGGCAAATTGATTAGGAAAGTATTTACTTCTTAGGGATGAGAGAGTGATTGGACCAGCTCCCTGAGGTGGTTTGTACCTTAGGCATGACTCATACTCATGGTCACAATAGGCAGAGCCATAATCAAGCAATAAGTAACATACGTTGCACGTTGGCAACAGAATTGGTACTCAGAGTCAGTATCTTAGAATTTAAAATGTACAGCTTTTAAGGCACAGTTGTCTTTGTATCTGCAACACTGTGCAGAAGAAAACATTTAACATTTTTAATATAAAGTTTATTGTCATTGTACCTATATACACAGTATACCCATACAACGAAATTCACATAACACCAAGAGACCAAGCCCAACACATATGACAATCCTCAGACACAACCCCACCCATCAAAAATTCCCCATCCCTGAACCACCCAAACATTCACACAGCAGACCAAGTAATGCTGTCCAACAGCTCACTGATGGTGCCCCTTTAGTTCATTGTTGAGTGCAATTATAGCTCTTTTGACTTTAAACATTCTAAATGTGTCTGGAACATACAGTAGAGGTAGTCCTCAACTTACAACAGTTCATTTAATGAAGGTTTGATGTTACAACGGCATTGAAAAAAGTGGCCCATGACTGATTTTCACACTTATGACCATTGGTCATATGATCAAAATTACTAAAACACTTAGTAACTGATTGATATTTATGATCGTTGCAGTTTCCTGGGGTCATGTGATCATCTTTTATGACTTTCTGACAAGCAAAGTCAATGGGGAAGTGAGATTCACTTAAAGCTGTTACCAATGAACAACTGCAGTGATTTACTTAATAACTGTGGCAAGAAAAGTCATGAAATGGGGCAAAACAGTTAACAGAATTCTGTTAAGTGTTAACAGAACACTTAACAGAATTGGGACTTATTTAGCAACAAAAAATGTTGGGCTTAATTGTGGTCGTAAATTGAAGACTACCGGTAGTTCTTCCCCTTATGAATCAAATATCTTATGATTCTATCAGAGGCTGTTTGGGCTCATAAGGAAAGATCTGAAGAATGGAGTTTCACAGAAGATGATGACCTAAAATAAATACCAAGATATTTAAAACCCTAGATTTGCTCAGTTTGATAGCTGTGGATCTTCCAGAAATGATTGTCTGCTGTGCTTGCGTGGCAGGTGGGGCATGTGTGGCAGGTGGGGGTGCGCGTGCATGCACAGGGCGTGTGTGGGGCACATGCGGGGGGCACACATGCATGGGGGGCAGAGTGCATGCGGGGGCACACATGCATGCACAGGGGGCAGGGCACATGTGGGGGCCATGCACGCATGTGGGGGGTGGGGCGCATGCACGGGGCCCATGCACGCATTGCATTTTGGGGGTTCAGGCACGTGCCCTTTGGGCACTTGGTCCAGAAAAGGTTAGCCATCACTGCTCTATACAATCAATATGATCTTCTTCATTTAACAGAAGCCAGACTTGGACTCTCTTGGTTACCAGATGTTTGAGGTTCATCAAACAGCTCTGGAACTCTTAAATTATCACAGCTTTCCCTAGGTGCACATTTACAAAAGGTGGTTAGAGCCAGGCACTGTAGTCTCAATCTACAGGTGAAACTCGAAAAATTAGAATAGCGTGCAAAAGTTCGTTTATTTCAGTAATGCAACTTAAAAGGTGAAACTAATATATGAGATAGACTCATTACATGCAAAGCGACATAGTTCAAGCTTTGATTTGTAATAATTGATGATTATGGCTTACAGCTCATGAAAACCCCAAATTCACAATCTCAGAAAATTAGAATTTTTTTTTAAATTTGATTTATATGCTGCCCTTCTCCGGAGACTCAGGGCGGCTTACAATGCATTAAGCAATATTGTGAAAAGGTTCAATATTCTAGGCTCAAAGTGTCCCACTCTAATCAGCTAATTAAGCCATAACACCTGCAAAGGATTCCTGAGCCTTTAAATGGTCTCTCAGTCTGGTTCAGTAGGAATCACAATCATGGGAAAGACTGCTGACCTGACAGTTGTGAAGAAAACCATCATTGACACCCTCCATAAGGAGGGAAAGCCTCAAAAGGTAATTGCAAAAGAAGTTGGATGTTCCCAAAGTGCTGTATCAAAGCACATTAATAGAAAGTTATGTGGAAGGGAAAAGTGTGGGAGAAAAAGGTGCACAAACAGCAGGGATGACAGCAGCCTGGAGAGGATTGTCAGGAAAAGGCCATTCAAAAGTGTTGGGGACTTTCACAAGGAGTGGACTGAGGCTGGAGTCAGTGCATTAAGAGCCACCACACAGAGACAGATCCTGGACATGGGCTTCAAATGTCGTATTCCTCTTGTCAAGCCACTCCTGAACAACAAACAACGTCAGAAGCATCTTACCTGGGCTAAAGACAAAAAGAACTGGTCTGTTGCTCAGTGGTCCAAAGTCCTCTTTTCTGATGAGAGCAATTTTTGCATCTCATTTGGAAACCAAGGACCCAGAGCCTGGAGGAAGAATGGAGAGGCACACACTGCAAGATGTTTGAAGTCCAGTGTGAAGTTTCCACAGTTTGTGTTGATTTGGGGAGCCATGTCATCTGCTGGTGTTGGTCCACTGTGGTTCATTAAGTCCAGGGTCAACACAGCTGTCTACCAGGAGATTTTGGAGCACTTCATGCTTTCTTTCGCAGATGAGTTTTATGGGGATGCTGACTTCATTTTCCAGCAGGACTTGGCACCTGCCCACACTGCTAAAAGTACCAAAACCTGGTTCAATGACCATGGGATTACTGTGCTTGATTGGCCAGCAAACTCGCCTGACCTGAACCCCATAGAGAATCTATGGGGCATTGCCAAGAGAAAGATGAGAGACATGAGACCGAACAATGCAGAAGAGCTGAAGGCTGCTATTGAAGCATCCTGGTCTTCCATAACACCTCAGCAGTGCCACAGGCTGATAGCATCAATGCCATGCTGCATTGAGGCAGTAATTGATGCAAAAGGGGCCCAAACCAAGTACTGAGTACATATGCATGCTTATACTTTTCAAAAGTCCGATATTGTTCTATGTACAATCCTTGTTTTATTGATTTCATGTAATATTCTAATTTTCTGAGATTGTGAATTTGGGGTTTTCATGAGCTGTAAGCCATAATCATCAGAAGTATGACAAATCAAGGCTTGAACTATCTCGCTTTGCATGTAATGAGTCTATCTCATTACATCAGAGCCTAGATAGCTCTGCAGACAAGGCACTGTAATTTAACACCAGCTGTCTGCAATTAAAGTAAGTTCGAATCTTGCCAGGCTCAAGGTTGACTCAGCCTTCCATCCTTTCTAAGGTAGGTAAATTGAGGACCCAGTTTGTGGGGGAAATAAGCTGACTTTATATAAATATATATAAAAGTATGAAGGCTATTGCTTAACACACTGTAAGCCACCCTGAGTGTCCGGAGAAGGGCGGCATATAAATCAAATAAAAATAAAAAAATAAAAATAAAATAAAATCTCATATATTAGTTTCACCTTTTAAGTTGCATTACTGAAATAAATGAACTTTTGCATGATATTCTAATTTTTCAAGTTTCACCTGTATTTAAATCTCATTTTGATCAGTGAAAAAGTTGATAGAATGAACATCAACATTTAGAGGAACCAGAATGCTCTCATCATCTGGTACGTAGAATTACTGTGTGTCTCTCATTCAAGTGCTATCATACACTATGTATTCAAACAGATCATTCCAGATCATGGAAAGACTGTTCTGTAGAGTGATTTATAAGAGTGAAATCCTAGAAAGAGACCATTATGCAAATTGTATGTTAACATGTATTGGGTCTTCTAAATTTATTTTGATTTGCGAGTATTATTTTTTGGCTGGAGATTTCATTGTTCTTTGCTACTGAGGAGAAAACATAGAGCAGTGATGGCTAACCTTTTCCAGACTGGGTGCCCAAAGCTCACGTACATGCACCCGAACCCCCAAAATGCAATGTGTGTGTGGCCCCTGCGCATGCATCCTGCCCTCCGCATGCAGGTGTGGCCCCCCGCAGGCGCCCCACCCCCCGCACATGTGCGGCAAAGACTCAAAACCAGCTGGCCGGTGGGAGGCACATGCACATGTGTGGCAGACTTGGGCAACGGCTTGGGCAATGGCTCGCATGCCCACAGAGAGGGTGCTGCGTGCCACCACTGGCACGCGTGCCATAGGTTTGCCATCATGGACATAGGGGCAACTGGAAAGAAACTTTTGAATTTACCACACTTTTTGTTAGTGACCATTGCACATAATGTACAAAGACAGTTCCTAGTGTCTGATTGCTTCAGAAACAATTTATAGTCACTCCCTATTTGAATGAAAGGCTCCTTTATATTTAATCTCCACTTCCTTTTTACACATTCTAGTGTGAACATGATTTGAGATGACTAGTAAAGACAAATTTGTAATTCACATAAAATCTATATATTTGGTGAAAGACTGTTACACACAGAAAAATAGTAATCAATAAATTAAGAAGGAATAAATCCCTTTGGTTAATAAAAAGAACTAATAACTCCTCCATATATTCTCTCTATATCCACTACCATGTTTCCCGTGGGTCCCAAAATAGGCACTAGGGCTTATTTCAGTTTTTTTACCCATGTACAGGAGGCCCAGTTCTTCTGCTTGCTCACGGTGGGGCAGAAGGCTGGCTGTGCAGGCTCTTAAGTAGGGCTTACTTTGGGGGTAGGACTTATATTAAGTACATACATAAAAATCATGCTAGGGTTTATTTTCAAGATAAGTCTTATTTTTAGGGAAACAGGGTAGTCCCATACTGAAATATGACAATCAAACTGTCACTATTATTTACACTTTATAAGGGCCTATTTATATTTGCCTTTCAGAAGGAAAAAAAAAATCAAAGCTATTCAAATTTCAAAAGACAGGGCATTCATTGCAACATGGAAAGTCAATCTGCTGTACATTGTTCTCTGGCTTAAATGTGCAAGTGAGGAACACCTCCAACATTTACAGTATATATAAAGGATATCAGGCAAATAAAGAGGTTTTTCTAAAACTTTCTTTTTATCAGCTGATGTTTATTGTTCAGTTCAGGTCTCATCACAATGATAAAACACTTGGGGAAAAAGATGCACACCAATAATCCAGCACTTGAAGAGATCATAGCGAAGATTTCGACTGCCAGCATATATTTTCCCCTAGTGCTTAGATAGGTTGGAATAAAGCACAGCCAAACACTGCAGAAGACCAACATGCTGAAGGTGATGAATTTGGCTTCATTGAAACTGTCAGGTAAATTCCTAGCTAGAAAAGCAGCAGAGAAGCTAAGCAGAGCAAGAAAACCCATGAAGCCCAAAACACAACAGAACATGACCGAGTCTTCATTGCACTCCAGGATGACTCCTTCAGACATTGACTGTGCATCAAAATCTGGATATGGTTGGGATGTTATCAGCCACACAGCACAAAAACCTATTTGAGCAAAGGAGCAGGATAGAAGAATGAAACTAACTATTCTTCCACCCACCCATTTCTTCAATCTGGAACCAGGTTTGGTGGCCATGAATGCTAGAACCACAACAGAGGTTTTGGCCAATACACAAGAAATTGCTACAGAAAAGATGAGGCCAAAAGCTGATTGTCGAAGAAGACACACAATCTTATCAGGTCTTCCAATAAACAGAAACACACAAAGGAAAGAGAGGAGGAGAGAAACTAGGAGAAGGTAGGTGATATTCCTGTTGTTGGCTTTGACGATGGGAGTATCTTTATGTTTCATGAAGACTGTGATGACCAAAGTTGTCATTAAAGAAAAACAAAGGGAAAGAACAGTCAGACTGATCCCTAACGGTTCCTCAAAGGACAAAAAGGTGATCCACTTTGGAATGCACATATTTTTGTCAGGATTTGGATATTGATCTTCTGGACATGGAGAGCAGTTATCCATGTCTGAAAAACAACACAATAGAGAGGGTATAGTGGATTATACACAGTGCTGCACCCAGTGGCTTAGTCCCATTACATTTGAATTTTTCCTACCCTTCTCCTTTGATATTTTCCCTTCTGGACACAGAAGGCAACTATAGCAGCAAAATGACTCTCCTTCTTTCTTGGCCTTGCTGTGTCCTGCCTCACAGGGATCATTACACAAAGATAAAGGTTGTACCTATTCACAAATAAAGAATAATATTTTAAGATACAGATAGCAAAAGAAGTTCTTGGAGTGATACTGTTACTGGGGAATCAACAGATTAAGAAGGGAGTGACAAACTATCAACCTTCCCATGTAAACCAGATGGAAAATATGACCAGATTTGCCTGACTAGGTGGCTCAGTGGCTAAGACACTGAGCTTGTCGATCAGAAAGATCAGCAGTTCGATGGTTCGAACTGTACAGGTCTCCTGCATGAGCAGGGGGTTGGACTAGATGACCTCCAAGGTCCCTTCCAACTCTGTTACTGTTATATATTCTGTTATGAGCTAATTTCACATTATTGAAGAGCTAGTGATTTCCCCACTTCTGTTTTGCAACCTGAAAAGTTTGAAAAATTCCTTTTTACATTTCTTTCTCTGCCCATTATGCAGCTGTGAGCTATACCCTATCTTAACTGGTTGTTCCCTAAGTAGCATTTCCTCCCCACTCCACCCTACCCACCTTCCAAGGTCATTCCCACAATCACTCCATAACAAATGTGAAGTAGCATGAAGACTTTGACACTGAATGTTCTGCAAGCTCTCATGGATCCACCTTTTCCAGCACCTTCCCCAAAAAGAGATTAGATACTCAACAAAATTTGTTCCATGTAGTGTGGTCCAGTGATGACGTTTTCAGAAAGAGGCAAACCAAGTCTTCTCTAATAGGAAATGGAACACTCAAAGAAGAATTAATCACCATTAGAACCCACTCACATATCTCCCAGGCACTTCAAATGCCAGGACGGCAGGGTGGTTCTCAAAAATTTTAGCAAAGGGTTCTCTCCCCAGTTGCTGGGTGAGTGTGGCCATGGTGGGTGTGGCCTAATCACCCTCCTGCACCACAGTGGAGGGGGCATTTTTGCCCTCCCCAGGCTCCGGAGGATTTACTCGAGCCTCTGGAAGGGCGAAAATGGCCTCCTTAGGTTCCAGAGGCCCTCTGGAGGCCAGAAACAGGCCCATTTCTGGCCTTCCTGAACTTCCGGTAGGCCCATTTTTCACCCTCCTTGAGCCTCCGTGCACAGTCTGTACTTACCTGCATCCAAAACGGGCCACATAGGGACTCCTTGGAGGGGCAGGGCAGGGTGGGAAGGGCCAACCAGGAGTGGGATTTGGGGGTTCTCCGAACTGTACAGAATCTTAGCTAGAGGTTCTCCTGAACCCCTGCAAACCCCAGCAGGCCACCCCTGCAGGAGCGGTATGGGTCTAAAGAGCAGATGTCTGAACTCACACTCTCAAGGACCCTCAGGTTCAAACTGTTTCCAGATCATTGGGCAAGACTTCTCCCCAGGCAACTCTTCTGGCTCTGCAACAATGTTGGCATCCCACTGCAAGCAACTTCGTTTGACAGATGCTGAGCAAATTCCATCACATATCCCTTTATTAAAAAAAAAGGTTTTGTGTTGCCTGACACGGGGCTGTGGGGCAGCTGTCTGTGGATGCAACAAAGGCAGAGAAGTACTAATGTTTTCCTCCCCTTGCCACTGCAACTCTAAACGATGTTTGGTTTGTCCTTCATTGAGTGCCGATAACATTCTAGATTTCTCTTTTCTCATTACATCTCTTTCCATGGACCATGGGAGTGACAAGATCCCTAAGAGAAGATAGATTGCATGGGTGCAATCTCATCCAATTACTCATCTGCCCTCTTATTCAAGTGGCAACCAAGGTTTTGGATGGACTGTGGAGCAGATCAATAGGATCAATCTTTAGCTCCCTCTGAAACATATCCAGGGCCATCAGTCACTGGGGATGGACCAATCTAATGGGACCAGATTCCCCACAGTAGATACCAGCAACAGAGCATTCCATAAATATCAGGGTGTGACCTGGTCATAACAAAGGAGACACCAAATTTTTCCCCAATTCAGATCTATAGCCACAGCTCTGAAATGAGCACCAGATGTGATATGTGAGCACTGTCATGATCTGGGATAAGCACATGGCTGTCATGGTGGCCATGAACTCCCAAGCACAATATTTCATGTCAAATATTTGAAATGTAAACATTCTTTTAGATACCCCCCCCCCTTCAGTAATTTGTACTTAGGTAAGCATAGAGACAATATTATGGTACTTCTAGATAGATAGATAGATAGATAGATAGATAGATAGATAGATAGATAGATAGATAGATAGATAGATAGATAGATGTAGGCAGACAAATATAGATTCATACATCTAACCTGATTAAAGCCTACTGGCCATGTGATAAAATCCACAGAGATGTTGAAAAACATGTCTGGAGGAGCTGTAGGATCTATTGCTCCAACTTTGATTCTAAGAAAGGACTGGTTGGGGAATGTGATCCAGTTGATAATATCAAATCCACCAATGATTTTCCCATTTTTATCAAAGGAAATCTTTTCTTCAACAGTGTTATTGAATGAGATACTTCTCAAAAAGGAATGAAGCTGCAATATAGAGGGAGGGATCAAGAGAGCAAGCGAGGGAGGGATGAAGGAAGGAAGGAAGGGAAAAAGGAAGGAAGGAAGGATTTTTTTTGTTTGCTTTTATTCTGGTTTGTACACCAGCACCAAACAGATAATACAGCAATGTCACTGAAATAAAGGTAAAATACAATATTTCTTAAATAAAATTAAAAGTTATATAGAAATACATAATACAAAATTGTATAACCAAATCTATATGAATCTACAATACAATGCAGTATTGAACAGATGACTATAGACAAATGCAAAAGTAATAATTGAATTTCAAAAGGGTAAAAATAAGGGCATTATAGAGGAAACTTTTTTTTAGAGGTGATATTGCACCTGTAATATCCAGAGTCTTAACAATCACTGTCAACAAGTCACCATTTAAGCACCAAGTTGAAAGGTGACAGATAGTCAATTATATAATAATTGATTTATTCTTTGAAATGAACAGGCCTGGAAAAGAGTGAATTATAAAAATCTGTGTGTCTTTCTTGAGTAAGGATCACTTTATTGTTGTTGTTGTTGTTGTTGTTGTTGTTGTTGTTGTTGTTGTTGTTGTTGTTGTTTTGTTGTTGTTGTTGTTGTTGTTGTTGTTGTTGTTGTTGTTATTATTATTATTATTATTATTATTATTATTATTATTATTATTCCTTTTTCTTCCATTCAAGGTTTGGTTGAGAACAACCTAATCTAGAAACCTGTTGAAAAGTGGACATGAAGGTATTTTGAACAATCAAACAGATATGTTTTACTGTTGATTTTACTTTTAATCTGTGACTGAATCTTATAGTACGTTAGATTTCTAGGACATTGAGTGCATAGTATTAATGTTGATGTAAACTCTCCATGCAACACATATAAAATAAAGTGCTACTAAGCACTGTTTCAGAGACATCACCCTACCAACAAAAGTATGTATAGTCAAGGCTACAGTTTTCCCAAGTGTAATATATGGCTGTGAAGGTTGGACCATAAGAAAGGCTGAGTGCCAAAGAATTGAGGCCTTTGAACTACGGTGCTGGAGAAGACTCCTGTGAGTTCCTTGGACTGCAAGGTCAGTCCTAGAGGAGATCAATCCTGATTGCTCTTTAGAAGGTCAGATCCTGAAGATGAAACTCAAATACTTTGGCCACCTAATGAGAAGGAGGAACTCACTGGAGAAGAGCCTAATGCTGGGAAACATTGAGGGCAAAAAAAGAAGGGGATGACAGAGAATGAGGTGGCTGGATGGAGTCACCGAAGGAGAAGATGTGAGCTTAAATGGTCTCCGGGGATGGTAGAGGACAGGAAGGCATGGAGGAATGTTGTCCATGGGGTCATGATGGGTCGGACATGACTTTGCAACTAACAACAACAAAAGCACTGTTTCAATACATCAGTTGTAGGTAGTGGACATTTGTAATTTTAATGTGAGCATGTAAATATTTGAATGGATTAATCCACTACTATATTTTAATTCGAGACCTAATTTTAATACCCTTGGAGAATATGGTTTATTAGATTTTATGGCAACTACAGACAAGGAAACATTTTGCCTTTATCTGCTTAAGATCTTACCTGCCACCACAATTTGTGATTCTGAAACTGTTGCTTTCTGTCTTTTGCTATTGTTTTTCCCCTGGATTTGAATAAATACAATGATTGCAAAGCATGTGCCACAGCATAGACTGCATTGTAAATATTGTAGCTCTGGCCACTCATGCGTGTTTCAAACACAGATGTTGGAAGGGTTTCAAGGCTCTCCTGTCCAGTACATTTCTTCTCAGATGTCTCAGTTTTTGAGTTTGAGAAGAAACAACCAAATGCCTGTTCCCAGAAATCTTTCCGAAAATGATCATGCTGGTTATTGGTTGGATTTAGGTTCTGAAGAAATTCCTGGAAGTCTTGGATTTCTTTTATGTGAACTGCAAAGGATAAAGCCCCATGTAGGAAATGGATGTCCCAAAATTTTTCAAAGGAATTGGAAGTATAATCTGTTTGAGCTGTTGTAACCAAGATTTTTGTCTTCTTTGGTATATCCTCCACTTCTGACAATTGGAGGTATGTTCTAAGTAATGATATAGATTCAATTTCACCATACAAGATTACAACATTGGCTGTGCTGTTCATGAGAACTTGATATACATGGACTCCTTCACCTACTTGATCATTAAAATCAATGTAAAAATCTACCTTAGGGAACTTTTGTATGAAATCAAAGCAGATACCATGCTGGGAAAATGTGGGGAGCATCTCCTGTACAAATTTATCTCCCTTGTCATCATTCACAACAAGAACTCCAATCCAGATCCATCTAAAATACAGCAGTAGCTGCAAGAGGCCCCTACGTTGGTGGGATTCATCTGGAAACATTTGTTGGAAGAAAACTGCTTGAGTCTCTTTATCCATGACTGGGGCAGAGCCATAAGTCAACTAAAGGAAGCAAAGACAAAAGCAATTGTAAAGATCTACAGTAGTGGCCAAAATTGTGGAAACCTTTTGGGAAAAGTGTATGTTTGAAGTTTGATGGCTGATAACACCACTTTTTTTGGGGGGGGGGGAGTTTCAAGATAATCATATTCCACTGCTGGAATGGCCTGGGAATAGCCCAGACCTTAACCCAATTGAAAATCTATGGAGCTGACTAAAGAAACTTGTTAGTCAGAAGCAACCCAGCAATAAAACCCAGTTAACAGAAGCAATCATTCAATCACATTATAACAGCTGCAGAACTAAAAGATTTGGTTCACTCCATGGGAAGACTTTGTAATTCATGCTAAAGGTTACCCAACTAAGTATTAACTGACGTGATAATTTTTGTATATTTCATTTTTTTCTATTGTGATAATTTTTGTACATCTCATTTTTTTATGTTTCACTTTTCTTTTTTATACTGTAACTGCTATTCTAATAGCAAATCCATTATAAAAGTTGTTGCATTACGTTTTTGATTAAATTATCTTTCCATTGATATACAATTTTATGGTACTACTCCAAAAAAAAAAAAAGGTGGGTGTTATTAGCTACTTTTAGAAAATATACTTTTCTCAAAAGGTTTCCACAATTTTGGCCACTACTCTATATGAGCCTCTGAAAATGCATTGAATATTTTGGTGTTTTTGAGCTTGTGTACTGAAACATTGTCCACATAGCTGTATTCATTTCCAAATAGCTACCTTGGTTTTAGTCTTAGTAGTCAAAAAGTATTTTGGGATTTGTGCATGTGACTGTAAAAATTATTACTGTGTTATTTTTTAAGGAATAAAAAAATGACTATTCTAGAAAGGGAAAGAATAGGCTCAAACCAGGGGTGAAATCCATCAGGTTCAGACAGGTTCTGGAGAACCGGTAGTGGGAATTTTGAGTAGTTTGGAGAAATTTTGAGTAGTTTGGAGAAATTTTGACCGGCTGGCCCCAGAGTGGGGTGGGGATGGGGATTTTGCAGTATCCTTCCCCTGGAGTGAGGTGGGAATGGAGATTTTGCAGTATCCTTCCCCTGCCATGCCCACCAAGCCACGCCCACAGAACCAGTAGTAAAAAAATTGGATTTTACCACTGGCTCAAACCTTAAGTTCTGGAATTGGGGAATATTTCACTCCAATAAAAGAGAATGTTTGTTGCTCAGTGGGTCCTTAGTGGTCTCTGAGTTTGGTTGTTTTCTTGCAGATGTTTCATTACCCAAACTAGACTAACACTGATGATGTTACCTAGCTTGGGTAATGAAATGTCTTCAGCAAAGCAAACATGCTCAGAGACCACCAAGGATCCCTCAATATTTATCTTTCTCAAACACACCCACTGTTTTTTGTGGCTTATCATTACTATTGTAATCCAGTCAAGGAGAAATGAATATCAAATAGTTCCCTTTAATATTTTCTACTCATTTTGGATACACTATTGTCCTATCCATGGAAGACCAAACCACCTAAATTTCACTAGGTCCTTTTCTTCTCAACCCCTCCCCCCAAAAAACTGTACTTTACTTCCTCTTTCAGTCATGAATGCATATTCATACTTTAAAAAAACAAACAAACCCCACCTTCCTTAACTTTTACTTTTCTTTGGCGTTTGAAATTAAATTATTTCTCCCAAACTAGAATATTTAACTTTTCGTACTTTTGCTATTAAGCCAAGCATTTGACTTCTCTAATGCCTTGTCTTCATCTGTGGCCATTAATGTTCATTGAATTATAACAAACAGATCTTGTGTACCATCTGACTTCAATTCTTCAACATGAAGTATCAATCATCTTTTAAGCTTCTGTTCTGAGTATCTATGAAAAGGTTGAATATCGTCTAAAGTGTTCTTTATCATAAAAGCAAAGCTTTCTAGGCTTCTTCAGGTAGTGCCATACATACTCAACATATCTTACCTGAGGAACTTTATAGATGCACAGGACAGTTGCCACATAGAGACAGATGTCAGGCCCTCCAATGACTGCAGCTAAAGAGTTTGGGACCCCACAGTTGTAGTTAGGGATGAATCTTCCCTGGGTGAAGAGAAGCACCATTGAGGCAAGGTAAGTCCAACTTGGACTGAAATTGCTATTATAAAGGTGGAAGCCCAGAGTGACATTGGGTAGGATCTGGGTACTTTCATTGATCTCCTTGAGAGCAAATGCTAAGGCAAGGATGTGCTGATAATTCTGAAAGGATACTCTGTAACAAATGTTACATAATATATTAAGGAGAGACTGATTTAGAATATGGGATCTGCAATCTTTCAGTACAACATTTAGTTGAAGGTAGTTTAATGCAATATATATATTACTCTTCGGCTAGGATTAAGGAAAATGCTTAGGGGGAAAAATGTAGCACATATATATTTTTAACAAAGCAAAACAAAGCAAATACTGGTTAGAGGTTGGAAACATTATTTTGTAATATATGAAAAAGCCTCGTAGCAAACAACAGATACTGTTCCTAGGAATTCAACCACCTAGGAATCAAAATCACGTAAAGTATTAGTACCAGTTTATAAAACCTTAGTTGTCAGGTTTCGGTGCTATCTTGAATAAACTTCATTCTCAAGCGCAAGCTGTCTAATGAAACATTTTATTTTTAAGCATAGCAGAATCCGACATTTCTGACTCAAATTTGCAGCCAAACTGGCCCCTCCTTCCAACCCCCTCCTCTTCCGCTCTCCAGCCCCCACGTCCCATTGGCCATCATACAGATCCATCTCTACATCCCGGCACGTTCTTTTCACAGGAATGCAGCCCCCCACCCTCGTCTCCCAGGAAACCCTATCTGTATATACAAAACTAGGTAAAAGTTCATCTCAGCAATAAATCAAGCTTCCACTCTTTCTGCTTCAACTTGTTATGTCAGCGCTGGAAGAAAGTCTAATTTGGAACGCTGACATCCGGCCTCTCTCCCTTCACTTCTGCAACATCACCTATCCCATAGGGAAAACACAACAAGATTAGTCTCATCAGCCCCTCCCTGGCTGTGCACCCCCCCCTCCCGGCTTTCCCGGGTGGTCTGCATGGAATTTTGCTATAAGGCGATCAGCTTGGATGTTTGCGCTCTTCACCCAGGAAGCCTCTGACAATGGGTAACCCTTCCATTTAATTAAGTACTGAAGGCGCCCCCTGTGCCATCTTGAATCAAGAATCTGCTGCACTTCATAGTGCGTTTGGCCCCCAACAACCAGGGGCCCAGGAGGTTCACGTGGCGTTGGCCTTAAAGTAGACCCCACTACAGGTTTTAGAAGGCTACTGTGAAAAACGGGGTGAATTTTCCCCAAAAGCCGTGGCAACTGCAATTGCACTGTAACGGGGTTGATTATTTTTATTATAGGAAATGGTCCTATAAATTTTGGGCCCAATTTCCTGCTCGGGAGTCTAAGTCTCAAGTACTTGGTGGAGAGGTAAACTTTCTCTCCTAGCTGAAATGGTCTTTGGGGAGTTCGGTGCTTGTCTGCTTGGTCCTTATAAGATTGAGCCGCCTTTGCCAGCGCCCTCTTAACATTTTCCCACGTTTGTCTCAACATTGCCATCCAGTCGGTTAAACTGACTGAGGAAGGGGGCTCCCTCGGGTATTCTGGCATGGGAACAAAATCCATGCCACTCACTATTTTGAACGGGGTTAGCCCCGTGCTGCTGTGGACAGCATTATTATATGCAACCTCCGCAAAAGATAGGAGGTCTGCCCAATTGGACTGCTGGTAGTTGACGTAGCATCTTAAATACTGTTCTATCATAGCGTTCAGTCTTTCTGCCCCCCCATTGGTGCT